>NC_056525.1:210883085-210909929 GCF_019175285.1 Sceloporus undulatus | reverse complement strand
CAAACTCGGAAGCTACAAATGGTGCAGAATATGGCAGCCCGGCTGGTTACTGGCACTCCCAGGACCAGCCATATAACACCGGTTTTAAAAGATCTCCATTGGCTGCCCATTCGCTTCCGAGCTCAATATAAGGTGTTGGTTATTACCTCTAAAGCCCTAAATGGCTTGGGCCCAGGATACCTAAAGGACCGCCTCTCCCCGTACATTCCGCCTCGCACCCTCAGAACATCTGGGCAGCAATTACTGAAGGTGCCTGGGGCTAGGTTAACCTCCACCACGCGGAGGACATTCTCCACGGCTGCCCCAGCCCTTTGGAATACGCTGCCCATTGAGCTCCGCTCATCTACCACCCTGGCCCAATTCAGGAAGGACTTAAAAACCTTCCTGTTTCAACAGGCATTCCCCGACTAAATATCCTGTGGGCCTCCCTCCTCTTCCGTGGCCAAGAGGTTGGGCTATGGGGCTTTTTCTTCTGTTATTTTCTTGATGTATTGATGTATTTGTATGGTTTTAATTTTTTTGTATTGATAATATGGATTGTGTGTGTTTTTAATTGTTTTGTAAGCCGCCCTGATCGTTGGAAGGGCGGGGTATAAATAAAATTTTTATTTATTATTATTATTTATGAGTGGAGCTGCACCATATGGAACGATTTCAACAGAAACCAGTGCTTTTCTTCCTCTCCTGCATGTGCACGACACAATGCTGCATGCCAGTTATTACTTGGAATGGGATATTGTGAATGTACCCCATGGTTTTAGCCTTGCATGGGTTTACAGCAGTCCTAAAAGCAATTCTAGCCACTTGAATTTAGATGGATTCTTTAATGAACACTTGGAGCATTGTGCTCACCATGCTACTACTGGGATGTAATAATTATTTAGTGGAACATTAATTTGGCTTAAAGTCTCATAAAAAGAAAAAAAAGGAGGAAAGTAATACAGAATGAAGGAAGGTGAAGATGAGACCCAAAAGTGATTAAATGGAAAGCGCAGAACCTATTTTTCCTTCCCCTAGAGGAGGGATGAAGGGATAGAGAATGTGTAGTCCTTCAGATATTGCTGGACCGCAACTCTCAGCATCTCCGACCATTGGCTATTCTGGCAAAAGCAGCTGATAGTTACAATGCAACAATATTGGACAAATCTTGCCCCATGATATGGGTGCCTTAGGGCCACCATAAGTCAGAAATGATTTGAAGGCACACAACAACAACATCAACAACACTGCTTGTAGTATCTGACTTTAGCAATTTATAAAGGGTAGAACTGGTTATAAAGAAGCAAGAACTGTGGTTGAAAATGGCAGTTCCCCTACTGCGTCCACACTTCCCTTAAGCTAATGCAGCTTATTCCATATCTTGATACCATTGCAGCATGTGCTTCCCCACCCTTTTCAACATAATTGATGAAGGAGAGTATACATCATTAGGAAATGAGATCTATTGAACTAGTTGCTAGGATGGGGAATGATGAAACTTGACAATAGGCTGCTGGTTCATTGACAGCTCCACAGTCTTCAGAATGTTTCTGCTCCCTTTCAACTTTATTGCCTTTCTTAAGGGTCTCTATAAAACAAAGTAAATTAAAGCTGCAATTCTATGTCTATTTGTCTGGCAGGAAGCTCCCTTAAAACAGTGACATTCATTGCTTTGCACAGTACAAATGTGTACTGGTTATGATGTCTTGTTAGCTGTACTCACTAAAAGTTTAGAGGCTATGTACATATAGACAGAGTTTTTCTGTCTTTTCAAACAGTTTATCCCTATTTCTCCAAGAATTTCCCCGAAATAAATTTGCCACACCTCTTTTTCCCATCTACCCAGTCTATCTACTCCCTTCTATATAAAATGAAGGATGATTGTTATCTTTTATGTTTTTTAAAAAAATGTGAAAAACTAATTCTTCTCCCATCACACACATTTCTCTACCCCACCTTCATTAAAAGCCTTCACCTTCACGGATGTAACAACCTAATTGCATGCTGCACTGCAAAATGAAATCCTCAAATTATCAAGTGCAAAATTAGCATTAAAAATCATAAGACAACAAACAATAGGGGTTTTATGTGATTTTTGTAATTGCATGAAAGTAGTTACTTTAGCAATAATTGTTTGTGCTTCATTAGCATGCAAAATGGCTTTGTAGACTAACCTTCACACAAAAGAAACCATTTGTGATGAGAACTGTGCTTTGTTTAATGTTAGACACCATTGTATTTGCTTTCTTAATATAACAGTTCTAATTAGTACCTAGCACTCATCCAGAGTTTTTCAGCTTGAACACGTTGAAGGTGACAATTGAGTCACAATTCCATGGCACTCTTTGTCAGCTCCTGTCAAAATATAGCTAATTCTTCAAGAGTTGTGATCTAAATACTAAAAAAATAACAAAAAAAATAACAAAGAAAGTTAATAGTCTTGTGGGGAAGGAATCAACTTCAGGTAGTCTAAGAAATAAATCTGAATACTATCTTTAAGATATTTAAAGTTCTCAAAGAAGGGACTAACACCCTAAAACTAAGGCCATAATTCTGTGCAGGCTCATTTTGGAGAAATCTCCACTGACTTCTGCTGAAACTTGTACAGTGAGCACACATCCCAGTGTATAAGTTTTCCTAAGCAAAAATTTATGTCATTACATCATGAGATCCGTTCTCACTGTAGCTAAATTGAAGATTTCCATATACTGGGATACCATGTTGTACCCAATGTGCACATGGAGTGATGGGAGGATGAGTAATGGTCCTTGGGCAGTAAACTATCTGGTCATTAATAGGCTACTTTTCCAAGTGCAACCTGAGGAGCAAATCAATTGAACCATTTGGGCTTTCAGTAAAAGATTTGGGGACACATTAAACAGAGAAAGTCTTTCTTTTTGTTAGCATCTGGGTTATAGATTAGGCCCCTAGTCTGAACTTCAGCTCTTCTGTTGCTGTCCCCCTTTCTGAACTGCCCTTGTATGTAATGCTGACCACCTTGTTCTGCCAAGTAATGCCTGGCCCTTGTCAGAGATGGGTGTCACTTCAAGGTCAGCATGTCTCATCATCAGAATGCCTGTTCCACATCACAACCAGGCCATCTCTGGTCCTTCACAGTTCTGAGCTTGCCCTCCTTCCACTATTTTTCCAGCACAAGTACTGGTTGGTTGCATTTAGTGTTAGGTAGTCCAAAAATTGTCTCCTTCACCCACACTGCACTGAATTATAAACTGTAATGCAGGGTTGGAGAACATGTGACCTTTCAGATGTTGCAATTAACCGCAGGTCCAGGTAGTGTAGGATCATGGAGGTTGTCCAGAATTGTCCAATCATTATTGTAATGAACAGGTTACTCTCAGTCTATTTCCTGAGAACAGTTCTTGTTTTCCCATTCTAGAAATTTTTCTTACCTGACTTATGGTGACCCCAAGGCAAACCTATAATGGAGTTTTCTTGACAAGATTTGTTCAGAGGGTATTTGTTTTTGTTTTCCTATGAGGCTGAGAGAGTGCAAATTGCTCAAGGTCAGCCAGTGAATTTTCATGGCTGGACTCAACTCCTTTTCCCCAGTCATAGTCCAATGCTTAAACCACTACACCATTCTGGCTCTTGTTTCTACTATGCTTCCTAATTATTTCATAATGTGTCAGCATAAGACTTGGAACAGCCAGATTTCTACCAATGTCATCTAAATTTGACTGCTCATCCCAACTCTCATTTAACACATTTAGTGGAATATTATGAATGTATGAATGACAACATTTGAAATCAATTAATCACCAGCCTACAAGCTTTTCAGATGTGATTATCTGACTGGATTTGAAGAGAAAGTATTTAATATCCCCCCCTTTTTTTTAAAGGAGCTTACAACATGTATCAAAATAAGGTAGAATGACCATGATTCTACTGACCAATATGTTTTGAATCTAGTGTAATTCCTTCACACAGAAGCTGGGATGTAGCCAGGGGTAAACATGAAAGCTCCTGCCGAGGGGTTGTCTCCAGCACAGTGTCTGCATATGAATAATCCAGGGATGAGTCAGGCCAGTGAACCAGTGCCTGCATGTCTTCCTGATTATCACAGTATGAGCTGACTTGATAGTGTTATATGTTTTCTTTTCAATAATAGATACATCTAAGAAACTTGAGATCTCATGCATTGGCCCATATATTGACTCATAGATGCTAGACATACTAATTTCTGAAGGGTGTAGCTGAAGAAGAAAGCAACTTTTTTGTGCTCTGAAAAAGCTGAATTTCAGAGCCTGAAAGGGTTGTTCGAAGCAAGATTTCCTGCTGGGAAAAAGCATTGTATTCCTGTCATTGTAAAAGTAAAGGCCTACCGTTCCTGCAATCATTGCAATTTGTGGTTGCTAGAGAGAAACCTCAGTCAGTGCTGGGGCTTAGTTTGATAGGTGAAACAGTTCTACGAATCTATTTCCATGGAGTATCAGCACTCCAGACCAATGTTCCAGATCATATTTCCATAGCTAAAACAATGTGTTCTTTTATTCAGAAGTCACTATCCACATGAGAAGAACAGTAAGAGGGTTTAGCATGCTCCATCTCTGCATGTGTTTATTTTCCTTCAATCATAAGACCTGAACAGGACTTCACAAACCTTGGACAGAGAATCATAGAATCATAGAATCGTAGAGTTGGAAAAGATCACAAGGGCCATCCAGTCCAACCCCCTGCCATGCAGGAAATCACAATCAAAGCATCCCCGACAGATGGCTGTCAAGCCTCTGTTTGAAGACCTCTAAGGAAGGAGACTCCACTACAATCCGAGAGAGTGTGTTCCACTGTCAAACTGCCCTTACTGTCAAGAAAGTCCCCCCGAAGGTGAAAGGGAATCTCTTTTCCTGGAGCTTGCATCCATTGCTCCGGGTCCTAGTCTCTGGAGCAGCAGAAAACAAGCTTGCTCCCTCCTCAATATGACATCCCTTCAAATATTTAAACAGGGCTATCATATCATCTCTTAACCTTCTTTTCTCCAGGCTAAACATCCCCAGCTCCCTAAGTCGTTCCTCATAGGGCATGGTTTCCAGACCTTTCACCATTTTAGTCACCCTCCTTTGGACACGCTCCAGTTTCTCAACATCCTTTTTAAATTGTGGTGCCCAGAACTGGACACAATATTCCAGGTGGGGTCTGACCAAAGCAGAATACAATGGCACTATTACTTCCCTTGATATAGACACTATACTTCTTTTTTTTCCTGGTTTTTCTTTTCTTTACATCCTTATTTTCAGTAATCACTAAAACATCATACATATCGTCTGTACCTTCCCTTTCCTTTCCCTCCCTTTACCCCCTTAAACCCCCCACCCTCTTACCCTTCCCCTCCCCTTCCCCCTGTACACATCCTAGTACTTCCAACCTATATAGTCCTTTATAGATTACATATTACTCTTTCGATTTTCCTTTACAATCATCATTCTTCCTTTACATATATCTATATACAAGTCATTTCTTTCACTCTTTACCTCTTTACACTCCTAATCTTCCTTTTCTTTTCTTATTTCTCTCCTTTATTTTCCTTTTACTAACTTTCATTTCTTTTCACAAACCGTATTACTATGTCATCATCTTTATCCTATCTCATTCCCCTTTCTCTCCTTTTAACCTTTTAGACAATCTTCGAATCTCTCATACTAACAAAATTAATTAGCCATATCTATGTAGAGCGTATAACAAACAGAGCGGCAAAGTCACCATGTATAACACAATCAATAGTTCGCATCTCCATCCAGCACCTGTCAAAAAACAAAAACCCGGGCGGGAAATCTTCCAACTTCGGCACATATATTCCCCCCAAAAACTGCTTTGCTGTACAGACCCACACAGTGGTAAAAGTCCTTCTGTTTTCCCACACTCCAAACATTTGTTTACCTTTTTTAAATTTTGGATAGCTTAAACCGTGTCAAATACCAAAAATAAAACATTTAAAATAATTTCTTTACTATACTTCTATTGAGCAGCCTAAAATGCAATTGGCTTGTTAGCTGCCATGCACACTGTTGACTCATATTCAACTTATGTCTAATGACTCTAGATCCCTTTCAAATGTAGTTCATTCAGCAAGGGTCCCCCATCTGTATCTGTGCATTTCATTTTTCCACCTAAGTGCAGACCTTACATTCTCAGTTGAATTCATTTGTTAGCTTGGCCAATTTCTAGTCTATTCAGGTATCTTTGAAATTTATCCTTGTCCTCTGGATATTAGATACTCCTATACATTTGAGTGTCATCTGCAAATTTGATAAGTAGCCCCAATTTTTCTCCAAGTCATTAATAAAGATGTTGACTTCGCCCCGACCATTTGGCTGAGGAGGGATTTTGCTGGCCTTCATTAGGACCCAGCAGTAAAGGAAAACAGCATCGCCTGCCTGGCTGTTGGGAGAGGAGTGGGCGGTGGTTTAGCTGCTTGAGGGCTTCCTGCATCAAACTCTCTCACTTGGCTTCAAACGTGGGCCCACCCTCCCGCTCGACATCAGCGTGAAAAATTAATTTGGTCGCCTCGAGGCGGGTAGGAAATTTTCTCCCTTTCAAGTGTTTTTCGCCTACCCACATGTTGGTTGAGGACTTTGACAATTGGCATGCGGTGTATTTGGTCCTAAATAGGTTCCACGCATAGGCGGGGGGAGAAGACGTTTTGGTGAACACCCTCGGGCACCTCCTAAAGGGAAGTTAGCTCTGGAATCACCGTTTTAGTCTTGCGAGTAACGTGAAGGGAAAGAGACCTTGCTTTGGGCTGGCTTGAGATTAAAACCCCACTTAAGTCTGGCGCGTTGATTAAGTTAAGTGGGGGCGGTGGTCTTGGGTTGCGTGCCTTCCGGATGGCCGGACGGGGAGCAACCCACCAGTCTGGATTGCCCTTGGGGCACAGGTGTTTTCGCCCTTGGAAAGCTGGGGATTGGTCTTGGGCAGACCATTGCCAGGTTCCTACAAAGGTCTTGGTTTTTTGCAGTTCTCGAAGAAATAAGTTTAAATAAGTTGAGTTAAATAAAGTTGCCCATTTTATATCCCAGTTCTCTTGTGTCTGGTCTCATTATTAATGAGTTGGTCAGCAATGAATAGCACTGGGCCCAGGACAGAGCCCTGTGGGACCCCACTGGTCACTTCTCTCCAGGATGAAAAAGAGCCATGGTTGAGCACCCTTTGAGTTCAGCCGGTCAACCAATTACAAATCCATGTAACAGTTGCTTTGTCTAGCCCACGTTTTAAAAGCTTGTTTGCAAGAATACCATGGGGAACTTTGTCAAAGGCCTTACTGAAATCAAGATATACTATATCCACAGCATTCCCTTCATCTAACAAGCTGGTAATTTTATCAAAGAAAGAGATTAGATTTGTCTGGAATGACTTCTTTCTCTGAAACCCGTGTTGACTTTTTGTGATTATGGCGTTGCTTTCTAGATGTTCACAGACTCTCTTTTTAATGATCTGCTTTAGAATCAACAGAAGCAACTCAGAGCAAAGTTGGCTAAAATGTTTGTAGGAATATGGCCTCAATGGAACGATGGATGGCACACATTAAAAGAAGGGGGATGGGAGCATACAAGACTTTATAGCTTATAAAAGTTTAAAAGGAGGGGACCTATGAAAGCAGAATAACATGTCATAAACAGAAAAATACCACAATAAGCCCTTGTGGTACCAAGTAAAACAACTGAAGAATAACACACTCCAACCATGGATTCTCAACAATCCAGTCCTATAGATGGTTTATTGGGAGGTAAACTTGAGTAAGTTCACAGGGACTTACGTGCAGTTGTGCAGGATTGCAGTCTTCATCCCATTTATCAAAAGAGAGAATTCTCTCTCAGAAACTCTACTGCAGATGAAAAAAAGTGATGGAGGACTCAGGAAGATAACAAGAATCTTGTGCTTAATTACAGTTACTTGAGTGCTTCTGTAGTTAATGAAACTTTATTGAGCATAACATATGCTGGATTGCAACAAAGCACTTTGATTCATTAGCAGGAGAGTATATATGATGGCTTGGATGAATGCAGATCCAATTTTTTCCAGGATAAAAAAGAATGTCCATCAAAGATGTATGCCATATTTGACCATAGGCAGCATATGTAAGCTTAAATTTAGATTTCATATGGAAATGTTTTCCATTAATAAATTCATTCACTTTTCACTATCAAGAGTTCAAAAAGCCTGATTGTTATTCCATACTTCCTCATATTGAGTGTGCTTCAGTTTAAACCACAACCTGTAAACAAAAATGTATTATTCAAGGTTTTACTTCTAAAAATATAGTCAGGTATATTTCTTCATCCCAACTCATCTTTAGCACTTTGGGCAATATTTATTCCACCTACTCCGTTTCTCCAGTCAAATAAATCAACGCTAGAATGTAAATCTCTTGGTGTAAAGGTGAAGTAGTGCAGCATATTCTCATCAAAAAATGATATCAGGTTTGTTTGACAAGATCTATTTTCCATTAAGGACTGATGCTTGGCATTAATTATCCTTTAATTCTTCAGTGATTGCACTTTATATTTTTCCTTGTCCATGATATCGCTTAGGATCAAAGTCAAGCCACCTAATCTGCGGTGGTCCAAGTCATTCCAGTCATCTTTTATAAATTACTAGCACAACATTAGCCTTATTCCAGTCCTCTTGAAAGCAATTCTGCATCCTGATAGTAAACACAAAAGTGTAGTCCAACAAATCCCTGAAAAGACAATTTTGGACCCGAGGGGATGGCAGTTCTCCCAGACTTCTATTTCCCTCCATCTTCAGTGGTATCTTGTGTTTCAAAATGGCTGAGAGCTTTGCCTCTTCAATCAAATTCTGAGCAGAAGTGGACTTGAATATGCAGGGAAAATGTCCATTCTTCCTGTCTCTGCATATCTTTACATCTCTAGATATCTTTTAGTTCATTTTAGATTAGAATTAGCAACATGTGAACTTGGGACAAAGTGCAAGTGAGATCACATAGTGATTTGGCTATATTGGAGCAGGGGTAATTTGTGGGAATGTAATGACTAATGGATGCTGAATACAATACTTGAAAATCCATATTTCATCTAGCATGGATAACACTGTCCATGGGTAACTGTCGTGGCTATGCAGCAAAGTATAGTATTATCCAAACTCCACAAAACACTGATACCTTTATCGGGAAAACCAAAATAAATATTATTCATGTTGCAAGATAATAATGTGCAAGTTAATAATGTGCATTTTGGTTGGCTCGATAAAGGTATAACTGTTTTGTTGATTTTGGATGATACTATACATGGATAATGCTGGTTTTGTTTGTGTGTGTTGTGTGTTCATATGTTAGATTGAACACAACTAACTTCTTGAAAGAAGATGAGCTAAGCTGCGGGTTCCTTCTACCATCATGTTGAACAGCATTTACAAATACAGACTCCACATTTAAGATCTACATGTTGCCCTAAACCTTGATTTCAGATGTTAAAAAAGTATACATTTTTCACAGAATAAGTCATGAACTGCCAAGTTTCTCATCAGTCCAGAATTCTTCTCAGGATTTCTTAACACTTAAAAACCATGTTTTTCAATCATTTTTTGAATATTTTCAAACATTCTTTCCATTTCTATACCCTCTCTCTCTTCATTATACTATATACTCACTTTCCTAAACTGATAAAATTGAGAGGTGCTGGACATATCTGGAGCTGCAGTCCAGCATGTTCAGAAGATATCATTTTGCTGACCATCTCATTAAATAACGAGACCAGACACAGAGAACTGGGTTATAAAATGGGCAACTTTATTAAAATTCAACCTATTTAACTTTATTTCTTGAGAACTGCAAGCCCAGGGGGGAGAACCTTGTGTAGGAACAGCAGGTGGATGGTCTGCTCCAAGACCAATTCCCCAGCTTCCAAAAAAGGCAAAAACACCTGAGCCCCAAGGACAATCCATAATTTGGGTTGCCCCTGGCCAGCCCTCATCCAGAAGGCCAACCCAAGACTTCCCCACTTAACTCTCAAGACTTAAGTGAGGGTTTGAATCTCAAGTCCTCCCCAAGGCAAGTCTCTTTCCCTTCTTGTTTAGCCTCAAGATGTAAACCTCTGTTCCACAGACCCACCTTCACCCTTTAGGAGGGTGCCGAGGTGCTCACCGAACCGACTGTCTCCCCCTGCCTATGCATGAGGCCTATTTATGGCCACACCCCAAGCCAATCATCCAATTCCTCATCCAGCAGTGTAGGGTAGGCAAAAAACCCTTGGGAAAACAAGGGCAAAAATTCCTACCCTGCTCCGAAGCAACCAGAATGAATCTTACACTGTCATCAAGGTGGGAGGGTGGGCCAGCTCTTTTGAACTGACAGGGAAGCAAGGGCAGGAGAGCCTTAAATAGGCTTAACCCCGCCCCCTCCCTGTCTAACGGCGGCTCAAAGCGCACCGTTTTTATTTAAATCTTCTGGTCTCTCCAATGAGAGGCCAGCAAAACCTTCTCGCTGGGCCAATGGACCCCGAGAACCATTGGATCAAGAAGCACAGGCATGATGATAGGTGTCTCATATTTATTGTGGGCCTGAATTCCTGTAAAACAAAATATTTTACAAAATAGTTGTTGCTGCTGCTGTCTTCAATTTATATGAAGTTGACTTATAGTCAATTATACATGAAAAGTATTGATGTGGATGTGCAAAACTCAACAACAATTCACAAAATGTACTTATGTGTAGACTACCCCAGGGACAAGCATACCAGTGGTTTCCATGTCAATGAGGATATGTATCCTCTTCAGATTTTAGTTCAAACTTTAAAGTTTAGGGTTCAGATTTTACAGATTTCTTTAACAGGTTTCAAATTTTGGACAGGTTGATTGAGGCTTAGACTATGACTCAGAATAGATTCATCACCCCACTCTCACAGAAACCACCAACAGCCATGAAACCACACAATGCTACTCCCTTTCCCTCCTTGGATCAAAACAAAATCTCTACAGTTCCAATAGGTTAACTACAGTAGGAAATTTCACTGCTGCTTGTTTGCACATCCATTTTGTTGATTAGCAGCATAACGATAAAGGAAATGCTCTTAAAATAAATCTTCCAGCATGCTTGCAAATTAGACAAATAATCTGTGTTAACTTTCTTTTCATGCCTTCTGCCAAAGTGTCCAAAAGTGCCAAAATGATTTTGATATGCAGCGGTCATTTCCCTCCTCTGACTAGCAGTTTAATAAGGTCGCATTAACTTTCTGCCTGCCACTGATGAAACAAGGAGTGTTGATAAAGATCTGATTAAACTCTCTTACATTAAGCACATTTTCTCAGATTCATGTTCAGGTACTTTCAACTCACCCCCTGTAATGGCATTTTTACCACGCATAATGTGTCTCCTATTACCAGATGCATTAAAAAATCAAATAAAACAAAGTAATTTATGTCAAAAAGTAAGAAACACTCACCAAATACATCATTACACCAGTAACTGCTTGCTATTTAAGGCATTAGAGCAATTGAATAATGTCAAGTTTAAAAATTAATGGGATGGATGGGTTTTTGTTTTAATCAGTGGCTTAAAGATTATTATATTTTTCTCATCTTTTCTTGTATATTTTTGCCATTTAAGCTTCAAAATGCAAGAAAATTATGTGCCAGATTGTCAGCTACCCTTCGCTAAATGTTATAGCACTTAGAGAGACTTATTTTGATCAATGCTTAATGAATTATTACTTTCACCTCAATCCATGGCGTTGAAGTCCCTGAGAACTTTCTTTATTTTTCTGTCCCTCTGGAATGATGTACTGTACATAGGCTTTGGAAATTGCCTTAAGATATAACAAACAGAGCAGGAAAAATAGTACTGCTTTTTCAGATCTGAGAAACAAAGACAAGACAAAACAAAAGAGAAACCAATCACTGACAGTGTTGTTATTTTCAAATTAAAATAGCATAATTTGTTTTTCTGTATGTTTGTGAAAGCCTAGAACTGTTAGTGTTCACGCTACTTTATTAATGTTGGTATTAATTTGAACAATAACTCATCTGTGTCAATCATTTTTGCAGAAAAAAATAATCATTTATAAGGATTGGAAAATGTCAGAAATGACCAATCCTCCCAATTATCCCTAAAAGTCAGCAATTAAAATAAAGTGTGATCTTAATCATTACTCAGCCTATTAACATCACTGGTGTTAAAGATTTAAATAATGACAATTAGAGGCATTGTTAATTTTAAAAAAACAAGTTAAGGGGATCAAATTATTTTAAATTAATTATTTGCATGCTGTGCTGCTTGTTTAACATGATAAGGCAGGGTTAACTGCATTATTTATTTTATTTCTACCCCACTTTTCCTCCATGCATTCCTGATAAAAATTTAAATAAATTCTGCTCCCCTGATTTTATCCTCTCGACACATTCAAACTACCAAATAACAAACTATCCCATAATGGATCAGTAGTTATTGGTATGTTGTAGATGGGACTGTGTCTACACTGCCAAAGTATGGCAGTTTGATACCCCTTGAACTGCTATGAAATTCTGGGATTTATAGTTTTCCTGTCAGAGTGCTCTGGTGCCATAACAAACTACAAATTCCAGGATTCCATAGGATGGAGCTATGGCAGTTAAAGTGATATCAAACTTCATTAATTCTACAGTGTGGCAGCAGCCTGGGGTTCTTAATCCAATAGTCAAACCACTACACCTAAATCCAACCCTTAAAGCACTACACCTGAAATTTTCATCCTGCAAAGCCTTAATCTTTTCTTCTTTTCTGGACAGTAATACAAAAGAGAGGGCTTCATGACCTGTTCTCTTGTATTATATTACCTACTTCCTAGACATGGAAAAAGGGCCACTGTATCCACCAAGAAAGAGTTCTGCAGCACCTTTAGCAAATACCCTCAGATAAATGAAGTTTCCATTTCTGTGCATTCCCTAACTGCACCGGGTAGAGGCAGATATTTAGCAATATCTTAAGAGGAGATTTTCAGATGCTTTCTGGGTGGATGTACATTGAAACCATTGAAAAAGACTTTTTTCTTCATTATTTTAATGAGAGGCGACTCCTGGAAATTTCACATTTTTAATTATGGGTAGGATATATTTAGTCAGTAAGTCACTGGGAACAGGGAGAGCTTGTTCAACCAGGTTTCCTCCCAGGTTCCCCTCAGGAAGCAACCATCCTTGTAAAAAGTGATAATTATTTTGTGGTTATGCGTAAAAACCCTTGGCTCTTTTGTGGCAAGACATGGGGAGCCATCTCAGAAGGGGGGAGGATGAATGTCATAAAGCAATCATCTCAAGCTCATTTTCTTTGGGTTTGGACACTATTTATATAGCAGACGGGTTATATTTTACTGTGCTTCTTATAAATTAGGTTTGTTTTCAAAACACAACCATAAGGAGGAGGAGCAGTGTACAGTCTAACAGAGAAACTCTCCAGCTATTAGCTATCTACCATTATAGCTAGGGCCTGTTCAATACTTTTTCTTTATGTTGAAGCAAAAAAGAGCATACCCCCCATGCTCACTGTATACACAAAAAGTGACTAGATTGATAGCTGAACACCTGAGGGCAGCAGGAGGGAAAGGCAGTACAGATTGTACTGCACACACACACAGTTCTGTCCTTCAAGAGAGTGGTGTTACCATGGGGGGACAGAATGTAACGATGGGAGGGAGAAACAAGGGCATTGACTTTCCAAAAAAAGTGTTCTGCCCCTGACAAAATGATTTTTCCCCTTCAGCCCCCTCTTGCATTGCAGAGTAAGATACTGAAAATTATTCCCGTCCAGATCTCTTGTATTTGCTAAATTTATGTTTCCCTGGTCACTTTTCCTGCTCTCTGTGTGTGTGTGTGTGTGTGTGTGTGTGTCAAAACTGTACTGTATTTCTAAATGTTCCTCTAAAGTTTTAAATATTGAAATGCTAGAAATTTGGGAACACCAATTCCATGGTGTGTGGGGTGGGGGGGGAGATTTATGATTGGGGAGGCAATGGTTCATTTTACCTCCCTGTAGATAAATGGGAAAGGGCTAGGGAGTCACTCAAAGGCCACTCAAATCAGCAGAAACAACTATTCCCCCTCTGTGCACCATCTGCCTAATAGTAAAGCCAACCATGATTCTAGTTGAATGGAATTTCTCTGTTGAGAAGCAGAGAATTTTTGAATCTCAGAAGCTGGAACTAAAACAACAGGGAAAAGAGCTGTACTGCATGAGAAAAGAAAGCTGAAATGGAGTGGGGGAGTAGCTGCTTTTTCTGTGCTTCTCCACATGACATTGTAGCACTTCTGTTCTTTTTCTGAGGGAGATGGCCATAAAAGTGTGTATTTTGTTGCACTGAAAAAATCTGGTCAAAACTCTGTTTCATTCAGAAAGAGAATGGAAGTGCTATAACAGCATGTGGAGACACATAGAGAAAACTACTACTCTTCCTCTCCATTTCAGCTTTCTTTTCTCATGTGATGAGGCTCAGTGTTGTTTCCATCATGCCTTGTTTGTAGAATACCTAAAGCCATTGGAAGAAATGACCAAATGAATTTCTATGCTGATCTAGCAGAGCTCTTCTAAGTACCTCTAAAATGAATGGTGGTATGGCAAGGTTGAGCTACCAGCTTATTTCAGTGATGGCTACTAAAGATGGTGTCCTATTGACACATCCATATACAACTGCAATAAGTCAAGCAGGCTACAGTAAGTAAATATCTCTCATCCCTCACCCCAATTGTCACATTTTTTTATGATGCCTCTGTGTTTCTGTGTCAGGCCTCTTGACATAATCCAGTGGCCCGTTTCAGTATCATGTTTCATGGTGTTATAAATGGCTGGGTTAACGCTCTGTTTCTTCTGATAGCCATTCATTCACCTATTAATGCACTAATAATATTTACTACATTCTTTGGAGTATGAGGTAGAAAGTAGACATGACATTACTTATTTATTTATTTTATTCTGCAGCTATGGTCCGATAAATGTCACTGGAGCTTGTCACTTAAGACTGAACATACTGCATTACAATATCTGGCACAGTAATTCTTAAAACTAGCCAAGACTGTCTTCTGCACATATAAGGTCAGAAAAAGGTTTATGGCAGTAACATATAAGAGAAGAAATCTTCTGATCTTTTGTTTTTCAATCACTGGAACATTTAATGGGTTTAAGTGATTAATTTAGAGCCCATTTAAAAAGTGGTAACTTTAAATAACATGGATATAAAGATACTTATTATCCAATGAACAATTACATTCAGTTAAATGAAGTTAAAGAGTTCTCCTTTCCAGAAACACCAGTTATATTCATTTTTTCCTCTTCTAAGGACAGAGTTTGGAAATGGTATATTTGCTACATTTAAAGTGTTGTTCATTCTCTAGATTTGTTTGGCTCTGCTATTGTAATGTATATGCTGATTTTGCATGATTGTAGTATTGCACTACAATATGTGCAGCCTGTCAAATGTTGATGGTTACACAGTATTCATGGTGCACTTTAAACTGGAAGGAAATCTTGAGAGGAATGTCTCAGGATTCTGTCCTAGAGTCATTATTCTTCAAAAAATTTATCAGCAACTAAGATGATCGGGTGGAGGAAATCTTTATCAAGGGTGCAGATGATACAAAACAAGGAGGGGTGGCTAACACATAAAAAGATAGGAACAGAAATCAAAAGCACATAGTTCAACTAAAAATTGGAAGAAATTAATAAAATGAAATTCAATAGATATTACTGTAATGTAAATTTTACATTTAGGCCACAAAAAACAAATATACAGGATGGGGGATACGTGACTTAGCAATACTACATGTGAAAATGACCATGGGATTATTGTTGCTCATAACTGAAAATGAGCCTGGGGTGTGATATTGCAACAAAAATTAAAAAGAATGTCATTTTATTGTTATTGTTGTTAACTGCTGTCATGTTAATTTCATTGTATGACAACTTCATGAATGGGAGATCTCCAGGTCACTTTGTCATCAACAGGCCTACTCAGGTCTAAGAGACTTGGGGTCTCTTAGTCTATCCATAAATAGCCCAGAAGACCAGCACCAAAAGCAGCTGAAATGACTCAGGAGGGGAGGGGCCAGGTGAGAGCAGCTCCCTTCAAAGCCAGCTTGCTGGCTGAATCCCCAATGGCCCAGAAGACTAGCGCTAGCATCCGGGGCCTCCCAACACCAGTGCCTGAAGTCCTCTGCCACACCGGGGAGAGATGGAACACCTGCGCCAGCGCTGGGAAAGAACACCGGACTTCTTACTAATAGAGAGGGAGACACCGCAGTCATCTGGTCACAAAGATGGGGAGGAGGGAATTATTTGTACTGTATTGTATTGCATTAGAGTTATATTGTATTTTATATGTGTACTGGTTTTGTTGTATTATTGTATTTTATTGTATTTTATGGATTTGCTTTAGTAATGTAAACCACCTTGATCCTTGGAAAGACGGTATATAAATAAAATTTATTATTATTATTATTATTATTATTATTATTATTATCCATGTGGAATTCAGTTCCCCTCCTTTTTTCCCCCTATTGCCTTCTAGTATACCAAGCATTATTGTGTTTTCTAGTGAGTCACATCTTCTCATGATATGTTCAAAGTGCAACAGTAGCAAGCCAGCGTGGTATAGTGATTTGAGTGCTGGACAGCAACTCTAGAGGCCAGGGTTGGATTTCCTGCTTTGGTATGAAAACCCACTGAATCACATAATGGGTGAATCACACACTTCCAGCCCCCCAAAACCCATAAGTCAGAAATGACTTGAAGGCACATAACAACAGCAGCAGCAGCAACAACAACAACAACCAGCATTCTCAGTTTAGTCATCTTGGCTTCTAGAGATTTGCTCTAGGATCCATTTATTTATCTTTTTAGTAATCCACAGTATCCACAGTATAAAACCTCTTCAAGCGGGCATATCCACCTGACCTGCTATAGCGAAGATTCCCACCCCATTTAGATTATATAGAAAAACAGATGAATCAGATGCGTTGTTCCCCCTACTGTAATACTGCTGGCTGACTAGCATTGATTAGTATTGTATTGTATTGTATTTTACTGTATATTGTGGTTATATGATGATGTTTTTAATCTGTTATGTATTTTGTAAACTGTATTGCTGATATTGATGGGATCCTGCCTCAATCCGCAGGGAGAGGCGGGAAATAGAATTATTATTAATTATTATTATTATTATTATTATTATTATTATTATTATTATATTCAAAAGCACATTTCAAACGAGATGGTTTTCTTCCTGTCAGATTTCTGCACTATCCTGCTTTCACAACCTTACATAGAAATTGGAAATATGATGGCATGGAAAACCCTAACTTTACTATTCAAAAATATATCTTTATACTTCAGGATCTCATCTAGTTCCTTCATAACTGCCCTTATAAGATTTCTTGACTTCAGTCTCCATTCTGATTAATGAATGAGCCAAAGTATGGAAATTTTTGAATTATGTCAATGTCTTCATTGTCTATTTTAAAGTTATGTAGATTATCTGTGTAAGATCCAACAACCTTCACCAATAATCTCCAACAGCAACTTGCTTAAAAGCAGTGAAGTTTATTGAGATATGAATGAAAGTGATCAGACAGACTTTTTAGTGAACTCTGAAAAGCAAATCTCAAGCCTCAAGTTAAAAGCACTCCTGGCTGGCCCCCACCTTTTTTACTCTCCCGCCTTCTACTCCCCACACCTCTCCCTCCTGTTTGCTTCCCAGGCTAGAGAAAGCAGGGTGACCTTGGAGAAGCTCTGCAGATGTCTCTTACTAATTAAACAGTGCATTCCAGACCTATGCAATTATCCCGCCAAAGCATCCCAACCCCCATAGCAAAGCAAGCTGGCAGACTACAATTTTAAGCCATTACAACAATAATATGAACAGTAACTACAGTGGATGGGAATATTGATTAGTTATTGGCTTTGGAGTTCTGACAATCTGTGATCATTATTTTTGTTTTCTTAATTTCATCTGTAAACCTGCCTTTGTACTTTCTGCCTTGACATTCTTAATAATCTTTTCAGCTATATTCTGCAAACAGTACGGTGTCATCTGCACATTTTAAAATGTTGATGTTCCTTCTTCCAATTCTCATGCTTCCTTCCTCTGAGTCTAATCCTGCTTTCTAGATGATATATTCAGGATACAAGTTAAACATATAGGGTAATAAAATGCAGCTTTGATTGACCCCCTTGTGTCACATCCATTTCTTTAAGAGTGATCTATAGTTTTTCATTATCTATCCAACCAAAGACTTTTCTATAGTCCATAAAGCACAGGCTGATTTTCTTTTGAAATTCTTTGGTGTACTCTATTATCCAATGTATGCTATGCCAGTTTTGCTTGCATTAACAGAAGCATAGTTTCCAAATCAAGGGAAGTATATTCTGTGCTGCTCAGACTTCATCTGGAGTATTGTATTCAATTCTGGGTGTCTCATTTTAAGAAGGAAGAACTTGGATCAAGTTCAGAGAAGGACAAAAAAAGAGTTAAAGGAGCTGGTCATGTTTTGCTGGTTGAGAAGACTGAGCGGTGAAATAAATACACTCTTTAAATGCCCCAAGAGCTGTCATGAAGAGGAGGGGGCACAGGGTAGGACCAGATATATTGGTTTTATGTTTGTCCCTTTAGAGTGCATCACAGTGATGTCACACACCTGCTTTCAGGATGTGAAAGTAGAAGCTACTTTCTGAAGTTTATAGAGACTGTCAGAGGAGAAAGTAATTGCATATATAGGGGATAGGATGCTGACATAGAATCATAGAATTATAGAGTTGGAAAGGGCCACAAGTGCCACCTAATCCAATCCCCTGCCACACAAGAATACATAACTATAACACTCCAAAAAGATGCCATTCATACTCTGTTTAAAGAAGGAGAGTCTACCATTCACTGCTGTTGAATTGATCTTACAATAAAAAAAATCTTCCTAATGTTTAAGTGGAATCTCTTATCCTGTAATTTGAATCCACTGGTTCAAGTTACTCCTAGAGGAGCAGAAACCAAACATGTCCCATTTTCTATGTGGCATGGCTTCTGATATTTAAAGAGAACTATCATGTCAACTCTTAGTCTTTTATCCCCAAGTGAAACATCCAACTCCCTAAGTCATTATTCATAAGACCTGGGTCCAGGACCTTTGGTCATCTTGTCTGCTCTTCTCTAAACACTTTCCAGCTCATCAATATCTTTCTTGAACTGCAGTGACCAGAATGGGACAGATTATTCCAGGTGAAGTCTGAACAAAGCAGAAGAGAGTGGTGCTATTACTTCTCTTGATCTGGACATTATGCTCCTGCTGATGGAGCCTAGAACTGCATCATCATCATCATCATCATCATCATCATCATCATCATCATCATCATCTTTATTTGTATCCCACTTTTTAAAGAAAAATTGGTACTCAAAGTAGCTTACAATTTAAAAGAACAATATGATTAAAACAAACAAAAAGTGTAAATTAAAATAGAAGTAAACTATCAACAGTATTAAAACCATCCAAATCTCATGTTAAAAGAATAAAGAATAAAAAGACAAAAACCCTACAGTCCACCTTGCTATATACTAGGGATCTGTTCCAGATCCCCCTGCATAAGGCAAAAACACGGGATCTCATGTAGCCTGGGTGCATGCCCCATACATTCTATGGGACCTTGTCATCTGTATTACTTTGAATCGGCATATGGCATGGGTGCACTGTACTAATAACAATTCAGTTTAAAACAACACAGTACCGCCAGCCCATTTTTTAGAAAACGTTCAGTTTCAAAAGCATGTCAGAATAAAAAGGTTTTAGCCTTCTGGAGGAAAGACAATAAGGAGGCCGTTCTGGTCTCGCTGGGAAGGGAGTTCCATATTCTAGGGAGAACCACTGAGAAGGCCCTGTCTTGCATTCCCCACCAGCCTTGCTGGTGGGACTGAGAGAAGGGCCTCTCCTGATTATCTTTTTTGACTGCTGCATCACATTGTTGACTCATGTTTAGCTTGTGCTCCACTATGACTCCAGATCCTTTTGCTTGTTTACTTTCAAGCCAGGTGCTCCCATCCTATATGTGCATTTTATTTTTCCTCCCTAGATGTATTTTATATTTAATCCTGTTGAAATCCCTTTTCGCCCAGCAATCCAATCTATCAAGATCATTTTGAATTCTCTTCCTTTCTATCTGAGGTATTAGTTGAGCACCCTAAAACCATATCCACCATTTGGTGTCCTTAAATCTGATAAGCATATCTTTTATTCCATCATCTTGGGGTGGATATACACTTTTCTCCGGGATGAAGACATGTTAATACTGGCAGCAAATACTCGTTTCCCTTTCTTTTCTTTTTTTCTTTTTGAAAAGACTTCTTACTGCCTTGGAAAAAGGTGGCAGAAGTAGAATCATACCTGAATTGAAATGCCTTTATTAGGCCTAACTAGATTACAGTCATTGAATCAGTGGGATTTATTTACATGTTGACTCACCATACTAACTCAACTATTGTATGGTGAGTCAACATGTAAATAAATCCCACTGATCCAATGACTGTAGTCTAGTTGGGCCTAATAAAGATATTCAAGCTTAGGTATGATTCAAAACCTGGTATAGGCTAGGAGGTACTGCTAGTTAGTCGGGTTAATGAGTTTACTCTAATTAGAAATATCTAACAGTATTTGGGCCCTGTTATGCTCCAGCAGCAACCACCACCCCATTCTGAACAACGACATAGCATCTAAAGAAAGCATCTAAGGGCCATGTACCACAGCTATAAAGAGTAGACAATTTACTCTTTGGGATGACAGAACTGATATAGTGCACATACAAAATACATTTTCCTCACTAGTAAATGTTACCACACATCTGGGATGGGCCATGACTTCTTCTGCTACCCATGAAGTACCACAGAATTCACCTTCTATATTTTTATAGAATTTCATTCAAACAGATAAACATGCTCATGTCCATTGAGATCAAGTTCACATACTGACTGCATTTCTTTTGTCTTGCTAAATATACAGCTGCCATGGGTAATTCTTAAGATGCTTTGGAGAAGATCAGAAATAAGATCCTGATTTATGTCAAACATTTAAGCAATAAAAATGTTTGCCTGCTAAAGTATATAGAGCCTGCGAGAAAAGTTTTATGAGCATGTTGATCCAAGTCTGCATATTTTAGTCAGTTAAAGATTGGTTGTATTTCAACTGAGGTTTGTGATACACTTTCAGCAACACACACTTTTCTATGAGCTACATGCTTTTAATTTTTTACCATCATGGCACTTAATTTTCAGGAAATTAGATTGAAAAATGACAGGAATGAAGACACAGATGTTCCTGTCTAAACAGCCAGGTCTTTCACAACTAAAGTGATCAAGACTTTAGTATCACTAATACAGAGTCATTGTTATAATTATATTCAGCCATATTCTTTTCCACACACTGACAAGCCTTTTTACATAAAAGAAGCCCCAGTACAAATCCATGGTGTGACTACATCTTGAATCCTGTGTGCACTTCCAAAAGACTAACCAGAAAAGGTGTGTAATAATAATAATAATAATAATAATAATAATAATAATAATAATAATAATAATAATAATATCTCACCTCTTCAAATAGATCAAAGTGGCTAACAATAATAAATAATTAAAAATAAAACATCATAACCCATAAACCCTCCCATCCACAATAAAAATACATTTTAATTATAAACTAAGCAGGGGCAATTGACGGGAGGCCACTGAGAGGCTAGTTTTGGAAAGCTAGCCTGGGAAAAGACATCTAAAATAATAAGGGGATTGGAGAAAACCTTATGTCGAAAGGTTCCAGTGTCTGGGGCTGTACAGTTTAGAAAAATCATCTGTTAGGAACATGTTTATAGAGATGTAAAAATTATATGGAGAAGCTACTCAGAGAAAAGTTCTCCCTCCCCCCCCCCCACCTCTTATAATGCAAGCACTATCATCTGTTGCAATGAAATGTTGGTAGCCTCAGGGAAAATGGGTGGATCCATGTGCAGTGGAATGAGGTAATTGTTCACCTAAATAAGAATTATGTCTCCTTTCTTGCCTGAAATCTTAATGTAATTCCCTAAATTTCTAGCATTGCAGAGAGTGAGACAGTGAAAATTGTCCGCACCTAGAAATCTTCTGCTTGATGTGTTCCCCTGGTAACCTTTGGCTGCCTCTTTTCTTTGGATGTCTAAGGGTCAAAACAGACCAGCATGTAGCAGTATTAGACATTATCTGACACTGCCCCCACACCACCAAGAAACTGTATGGCTGACTGCACATGCGGTGGCTTCACAGAATTTCAGCATATGGCATTTACATGTGCCACACTGCCAAAATGTCAAAAAGCTGCTGCAGCAGCAAGGGTGCCCTTTTTTCTACCCCAAAAGGAGCGGCATCTTGCCTCTTCTTTTTGGGCCAGAAAAACCCAATATCAGGGCCATGGCATGCACTTGCCGCAGTCCCGATCTGGTGCTGAAAGGAGCAGTGTAGAGCCGTCTCTTTATGGCTGTCTGTTTTGGCCCTAAATTGTATTTTTAAATGCTCAACTGAAGATTTAAGGTATTGCAAAGCTAAAATTTGGGGACTGAATGGGGGTAGGTGAAGCATTCTCATTTGGCCATGGGGGGAATGCCTTCATTTTGTCCAGCACCTCTGGGATAGAAAAAGGAAGCATTATATAATGCCTTGTTAAACTGTGAAATTCACTACCACAAGATAGTAATGGCTTCCAACTTGGACAACTTTTTAAAGGGATTTGATACATACATGGTAGATAGGGCTATCAGTGACTAGTAGTCAGAATGGCTACATATCACTCCCAGTATTAGAGGCTAGGAAACACAAGATGGAAATGCAGTTGTATTTCTGTCCTGTTAATGAAATTCCTGCAAACAATTGGTTGAATGTTGTGTGAACAGAATGTTGTATAAATAGATGCCTGGTTTGCCCTCACATAGCTCTTTTCTAATTTTCATAAGTCAGACCAATGCAAATACAGTATCTCTGTATCTGATTAACCTGGTAGCAGCAAGACTGACAAAGAAAGTCATGGCATCTGGGTGACTTGCAGTTCAGATTAGTATGAATCAGGGTTAGCCCTGAAAAAAGTGGTGAAAATTATATTTATTTTATGCATTTTGTTCATATTATGTATATTATACACACAAACATATTTCTCAATTATCATTTCTCAGCTTCATGGCAGTTCACAGTCAGATGAAATCCAATAATAAGGTGCAATGAAGTAAGAAAACAAAACAAAACATAAGACAAAGCAACACTGAGGAATGTCCTTAGATACCACAAGCACACATTTAAATGCTGGGATCAATAAAAAAGGGTTTTGACTAGCTCCTAAAGGACAACAGCATTGGTACCATGTGATCCTTCATCTCATAGCTGGGATGCCTGGGTTGAAATGTCTCTTTCTGTTTGTAATCTCTGCCTTGTGACAGACAGAAAAAGCACTCCAACTGAAGGCTTTTCCTCTATCAATATAAAGAGCACACAATTGAATGCAAGATTAGAAGATTTTTTTTTGGGGGGGGGGAATTACAGGATTACTACAGTGCATGCCTAGAGTTCATTTTCTTCATTACTGACTGGAATGGGAATGACTTCTAAGTCAGGGGGGGTAGCAAATTTTACAAAAGATTGGTGTTTCCAAACTTGAGAACCTCACAAAAAATGGGGTGATAATTTCTTTCAAGTCTGTAGATCTGTGATGGTGAACCTATGGCATGTGTGCCAGAGCTGGCATGTGATGCAATTTTCTCCAGCACGCGGTGGGGGGGAGGAGCAATAGGCGCATTCCTGTTCCTCTTTTTTTTCCCCTCAAACCCCCCCCCCCCAGGCTTTCAGCTGTCTCTGGAGAGACAACTGAAGGCCTAGGAGGGTAAGGAGAAGATGTCCTCCCCAGGTAACACTCGGTGTGTAACAGAAATTTCAGGAAACTTAAAGATCTAGGCCTGGCATAGCAATGATTGACAAGAGGACCAAGTAAATTTAAAATCCATAAGTTTATTTCCAATTGTCGACAAAGGAAAACATTGAACTCAGTGGAATTCAAGTTCCAAAAAGCTGAGATCCCGAACAAGACAAAATGGCTTTTTTTTTATGTTATTGAAGACAAGGAAGCTTGTTCAATATACCTGATTGGCTAATTACAATTTAAACATACAGAATTCTTACAATCAGAACAGAAATACATGCATACATTAAAACTGCATCATCACTCCTTACCCCCTCCTTTAGGTATTTGGTAGCTTTCCTTCTAACCTTGCTTCTGAACATCAACAATGTATCCTTATCTTAAATTGTGCATATTATGTCTAATTTTGTTGGTGCCAGCTTCTTACGGGTCATGATGCTCTTTTTACTCCTTTGCTCTAATTTTTTCTAAACTCCAAGCCTCTATTTTAAAAACCAATTTTTCTTTAACCAAAGCGACTCCATGTTATTTATTACAAATCATTGATCTCCGCCAATGAGAGGCGTCCGCAAAGTTTGTTCTCCACCTTCAACACTTTGCTGAAACCTCCCTCTCCTCCTGTCTCTTCATCATTCTCTCCTAATGACTTTGCTAATTATTTCATCTCTAAGATTACCACTATTTGCTCTGAGATAGTCCCCCCCCCCCATTCTTCTTCTGCTCTTAATCTTCTATCGCCCTCACCTAACAAATTTTCTGTGTTTCCTCCTGCCTCTTTGGATGAACTCTCTACACTTCTGAACTCTTCCAAACCTGCAACCTGTTCTCTTGATCCAATTCCTACTCGTCTTCTAATCTCTATAGCTCCTTCTTTTCTGCCCTCGCTTCTCCATGTCTTCAATCTCTCTCTCTCTCTACAGGCTCCTTCCCATCGGACTTCAAACATGCTCTCATTTCCCCAATTCTAAAAAAACCTTCTCTTGACCCCTCCTCTTTGTCTAGCTATCGTCCGATTTCTCTTCTTCCCTTTCTTTCTAAGGTTTTGGAACAGGTTGTTTATTTGCACTGTCTTGAGTTTCTTGAAGCCAACTCCATCCTCAATCCCTTTCAATCTGGTTTCCGCCCAAGGCATTCCACAGAGACAGCTCTCACTAAGATCTCGAATGACCTTTTACAAGCCAAGGCTAATGGCCTTTACTCTGTTCTCATCCTTCTCGATTTGTCTGCAGCCTTTGACACTGTTGATCACTGTCTCCTAATTGACATACTCTCTGACCTTGGGTTCTCAGACTCTGTTCTTGACTGGTTTAGATCTTACTTGTCTGGCAGATCTTTTGCAGTGGTTGCTGGCGGTCAGACTTCATCTCCTGTTCCCTTATCTGTTGGAGTTCCCCAGGGCTCTGGGTCCCCTTCTGTTTTCTCTCTACTCACTGTCCTTAGGAAAACTCATTAGCTCTTTTGGTTTTTCCTACCATCTGTATGCCGATGACACCCAGTTGTATCTTTCTGCCCCTGACCTTTCTCCAAGGTTTAAACAGCAAGTTTCGTCTTGCCTCACAGCTGTCTCACAGTGGATGCGCCATCGGCGTTTGAAGCTCAACATGTCCAAGACAGAGCTTCTTGTCTTTCCTCCTAAGCCCTCCCTTCAACACTCCTTTTCTGTCTCTGTGGACAAAATTTCTATTCAACCAGTTCAGCAAGCCCGCAGCCTTGGTTTTATTTTTGATTCTTCTCTGTCATGTATCCCTCAGATCCAGACCACAGCCAAGGCTTGTAGATTCTTTTTGTACAATATTGCCAAAATCCGACCATATCTCTCCGCCTCTACTGGTCCATGCCCTAGTGATCTCACGACTTGATAACTGTAATGTCCTCCTGGCTGGGCTTCCTCTTTCTCACCTCCGTCCTTTAATCTCTGCCAGTGGCATTTTAGTCATTGTTCAGCCCACTTCATGTTTCTATGTTCTTTCATATACCATAATTTAAGGTTGGAAGTGGGTTGGAAAGGACGCTTCGGAGTGATTGTGTCAATAGCTCTGGTCAAATCATTGTTCCAGCTGTCAATCAAGGCTTCAGCAGAATCACCAGCATTACCAATCAATAGACCCTCTAGGGCTTTCTGGAATCCCATTGGTTCCATTAGCCTTCTACTGCCAAGATTCTGGTTTATGCCCTAGTGGTCTCACAACTTGATTACTGTAACATCCTCCAGGCTGGGCTTCCTCTTTCTCAACTCCGTCCTTTAATTTCTGTCCAGCATTCAGCTGCACGCATTATCACATCCACCCACCGCTCTGACCACATCTCTCCTTTGTTGGCATCCCTTCAATGGCTCCCCCTCCCTTTCCGTATTCAGTACAAGCTCCTGCTGGCGATATTTAAAGCCCTCCATGGGTTGCCCCCCCTTACTTATCAGACCTTCTTTCTCCTCACCTTCCCACTAGGGCCCTCCATTCTGGTAGTCAAGGTCTGCTGTCTAGCCCAGGATTTCCTCTGCCCCATCCCGGATTCGCCCCTTATCACTTGCTGCCCCTCACTCCTGGAACCTTCTTCCCCCACAAGCAAGAGCCATACTTCTTTAACCAGCTTCAAAATGGAGTTGAAAACCATCCTGTTCAGATAAGCCTTCCCAGTCATTGCATAATTGTCGCTTATTATTTGATGTTCTTTTGGTGCCTGTTTATCGAACCATTTCCTGTATTGCTATGTACTGTATATGCATTATCCTACTTGAGAGTATCTATTTTCCCTGGAAGAAGATTAACCATCCATTATGAAGCCAAGCCCTCCCTCCAGTCCATCTGACTTGGTCCAGGCCTTGGAGGTAGAGAGGAACTGCTGGACCTCTTACCCTTTCCCTCCACGACTCCCTTCTCCTTCTGTGTCATATCTTTTTAGATTGTAAGTCCGAGGGCAGGGAACTGTCTACTTAAAAAGATTGTATGTACAGCGCTGTGTAAATTTACAGCACTT
>NC_056525.1:210878521-210883075 GCF_019175285.1 Sceloporus undulatus | reverse complement strand
CATAAATAAAAGTTAATAATAATAATAATAATAATAATAATAATAATAATAATAATAATAATAATAATGTTTCTATGGCTTTTTATTTCAACAAGGAATTTCCACCACAGGTGCTGGAAGACCTTTTAGTTTGGGTACTCGGCCCCTAAAAGGTTCACCATCATTGCTGTAGATGAAGGTGTAACAGGAAGGAGGCAGAGGCAAAGTGTACTTTCAAAGCAATGAAACTGTTAACTTTTTATTTGTGATATAATAACATTTTCTCATTTCAATCATCTGATAACTTTCATCCTTGAGATCTAGTAGTGTTCACCAACATAAAACAGTTTTAAAATACACTTAAACAAATTCAGAACATGCCTATCAAAGGAGAATAAACCTGACAATTGGATGTCATGTAGAAGATGGAACAAACTCATTATTTGGTATTCCAGAGACAATGGATTCAAATGGTAAGAAAAGATATTCCATTTGAACATTCGGAAAAACTCTCTGGTGATAAGAACTACTTGACAGTAGAATGGACTGCCCAATGTGTGATGAGCTGCATTTCCACTGGAAATCTTTGAACAGAGAATGGATAGCCCTCTTTTAGGAGTGCTTTAGCTGTCTATTCTTGCATGGCATGGCCCTTCATTCTCTATGTTTCAATGGCTAGTAGTCATGATGACTCTACATTAGCTCCAGGATCAGAGGCATTATGCTTCTGGATGCCATTCATTAGAGAACAGTGACAGGAGGCTATTGCCCTCATGCCCCGCTTCTGAGTTAAGCATCTATGGGTAACAGACACTTCTTTTGTTCTTATAATACTGACATAGTCATAGTTTGATCTGTATTTAGACTTTTTGAAATGGATATATTAAAATGCTATCAAGATTTTGTTCAAATAGTTATATTTTTATGAGCTCTTATACTTACTATATTTGATAATTTTGTCAAATTGTGGAGGCCCAGAGCAATAGCCTTTGTCCCTGAAACATCTTAAAAACAACACTTTAAACATTTTGACTAAATGCCTTTCCTGTTTTATTTTAATTAGATATTTTGCTACTTCAGCTTACTGGAAAAAGCTAGATAGCTCCAGACCACGTCAGTCTATAAAACAGCAGGTGTCAGCTTTAACTGCCTCTGAAAATATTAAATGTATTCAATTAACAGAATCCCTTAGAGAATGATTCTTTTTATGTTCATTTGTCTTATGCAAGCTTTGCAATGTGTTTTTGTCATCTTTTGCAGAGCCTCTTGTAGTTCAGTGACCCAATTATATCTCAAATTTTCTAATGTCACACAACATTCAATTAGTGCATTTTACCTAATGCAATCTATCACACCAAAGTTGATTGCACTTCTGGTATATTATAGATGCAAGACAAGAGCAGCAGCAGCAGCAGTAACAGTAGCAACAACAATTGTTTTTTTTTTAAAATAGCCTAAAATTAAAGGAATTAAAACCTGGAGACCAAATGGGAAACATACTCTTTTTTTAAAAAAGTAGGTAAAGTTGAAGTACAAAGACTTTGTATCTTCAACATGCATGGTTAGATCATACAGTCGACCCTTCTTGTACACGGATTTCTTATACAATGATTCAAGCATCCATGCTTTGAAAATGTTCAAAAAAAGTAAAAATTTCAAATATCAAACCTTGATTTTCCATTTTTTATATGGGACACCATTTTGCTATTTCATTATATTTAATGGGGCCTGAGCATCCATGGATTTTGTTATCCACAGAGGATCTTGGAACCAAATCCCAGCATATAATAAGGGTCCATTGTATAAGCACATTTATGGAAAATGTGTGAAGATGGCTTTTGCCATATTGTACTATAGTAGTTCCCCAGTGCTGGTGTTAAGTCCACAATATCCAGTGATGAAGACAGGTTGAACTTGGAAGTTCTGAGTTACTATCAAATAAAAGTACAGAAAATCACAGCCATAAATATCACACAGGTTCACCACTGAATGCCAATACACCTCTGGTGTATAAAAAATGGACACATTTATTTTTGAACATTTAAAGTTTCATTATACAGTACTGTTTCACCATCTTTCTTGATTTAGTTTGATTTGTGAGTGGTTGAGCAGGGAGTTTCCACTATTATTTTGTTTTGTTTTGTTTTGTTTTGTTTTTGGTTTCACCTATGGGCGTTTGACATAATCTCTCATAAAAAATAGCATAAATAAATCTTTACAAATTATAAAACCACATAATAAAATGATAAAGTCTTTGAGACAAAAGTTCAGTGAAGAATCTGTAGCAAAGCATGGCTGAGATTTTAAGCACTGCTGAGTAAAAACAATTTGAAAAGAAATCCAGACAAGACATAGGGAAGAAAAAAATCGGGTTAAAAAAACCTTGGAGTTTTAAAAGAAAGTGTTAAAACATGCAGAGGCCCAGATGGAAGTGATGAGCAAGTGACAAACAGCCAGAGAAAAAAGGTGCCTGGATGTGCATTGGCATTATAAGAGAGAAAAGATAGAAACAGGATGAAAAATCGATCTTGCCTCTCATTCAGGGTCATGCAGAGACACCTGAAAAGAAAACATGTTCTTTAGAAAGGAAGAAAAAAGTTTTATGAAACCACTAACTACCTTTGTGACAACAGTGGAGAACAACTTTCTCTTAACTGTGATGTAGGAACTATGAAAATAAGGGAAATATTGTAACTCCTCGCAATGAGGAGGAAAAATGTGTGACAAAGTGGGGAGGAAATGAATATGGAAGAAGAATTATTTGTGTGTGTGTGTTAATTTGAAGCTACATTTCAGTGACTATTATTGTCCACTGATATCCCAACAAGAGAATAAAAGAAGAAATCTTTGACACCACATATGGGAATATGTAGCAAGCAGGAAAAAAATCACAGAAATGGGGATGGGGGGCATTTTGAAATAAGTAAAGCCAAAGACACTGTTAATGGTAACAGACATTAGATGTGATTCACACATGCATGTACATTGCTTTATTACATCTGACAATCTACACTTTATGATTCACAGAGGAGCAGTTGGATTGACTCAATTGAAAAGTATGTTTTTTCAGATCACAGGGAAATAGTTTCTGCTGTAAAAATCTGTGGAAGGAACTTGGAATGTTACTCTTTAAAATACAGAAATATGTAATACTTCAGTTAGACTAACTAAAATGTCATAAGTGTGGTGAGTTTTTGATTTCTCCAGGACTCTTCATGGTGTAAAATTTTTAAGATGACAATTTGTGCTGATTTGTCCCACATCGTTCTATGTCTCCATTTGTCCCTTCTTCCTACTTGACAATTTCCATCCCTCCCTCTGTTTCTCTATCCCTCTGCAACAATTAAAAGATGTTGGCAGTGATTAGGGTGTAGAAGATGGATTGAAGTAGGGTTGCCTGAACTCAGCGAACTGCTTTAAGTCTCCAGATTTCATAACTTACTTCTAGATGAGAGGCAAATTCTCCATAGAATCATAGAATTGCAGAGTTGGAAGTCACCACAAGGTCCATGTAGGAATACACAATCAAAGCACCTCCAATAGATGGCCATCCAGACTCTGTTTAAAACTTTCAAAGAAGGAGACTCTACCATACTCCGAGGGAGTGTGTTCCACTGTTGAACAACATGTACTGTCAGGAAGTTCTTCCTAATGTTGAGGTGGAATCTCTGGGTTATATTCTTTGGAGCAGCAGAAAACAAGCTTGCTCCATCCTCAGTATGGCATCCCTTTAAATATTTAAACAGGGCTATCATCATCTCTTAACTTTCTCTTCTCCAGGCTAAATGGACCCAGCTCCCTAATGCTCTCTTCATAGGGCATGTTTTCATAGTCATGTTTCCAGTTTTCATGCAGTCAGCTCCAGGGAAGAGGTGAGATCTGCATGCAAACCTTTAGTCAAGAGCTCTCTACCAGCCACATGTCTGTGTTTATCTTTTTGTTGTTGTTGTTGTTGTTGTTGTTGTTGTTGTTAATGAGCTGCTGTAGCTGGCCAATCAACTTGCCACAAATTGCAAAGTGTGATCAATTTCAGTCTAGCTGTTGCAACTTCCAAAACCCCCAGGAAATATGCATATTTGCTAAGTGTCCTTCCTCATCCTTCTTCTTGTCTTAGCACCTGAGGCTAGCATGTTTTTCAGTCCAGCAGGGGCAAAGTACCAAGGAAAGTTTGTCAGACAGTAGCTGCACCAGTCATGTACATATGCTTACCAGGCAGTTATAATTCTCAGTTCAAGCAGTTCAAGTCAGTGGAGTATAGCATGAAAGCCAAGACTTTTTTTAGTCCAAGGGACCAAGAAAGTGTTGAGTAGCATGATCAACTTAGAATGCAGGGTCCAAAATTCTTCAGAAGTATGATCCAGGAAGCAAGAGATGAGACTGTTGCTTCCTCCCAAATGGTCAGTTTTCAGCAATGACCTCCCAAGGGAGTTGCTGGATTATTTATGGCCTAGCTACCTCTCATAATTGCCTGATTATTGAGCATTTCCTATATAAATGCTCTGAGTGTCACAAACCCTCCCTCTCTCAACTATGTTGTATTGTGGTAAGTACTGTCGAGTCCATGATTGAGTCCTG
>NC_056525.1:210861253-210878511 GCF_019175285.1 Sceloporus undulatus | reverse complement strand
ACCACCATCTTGAGGGGGAGAGAAGCAGGCCAGCAACAACAGGCCTCTGCCTGCTAAGAAGACAAGCCCTCCTCCCGACCACCATCTTGAGGGGGAGAGAAGCAGGCCAGCAACAACAGGCCTCTGCCTGCTAAGAAGACAAGCCCTCCTCCCGACCACCATCTTGCTTGTCTTTATTGCATGTTGTTCTATTTTTATTGGGTTTTTTTGAGGTTGTTTTTATGATGTGTTAATTTTTATTGATTCTGTGAACCGCTTTGATCACCTCGGAAAAGCGGTATAAAAATAAAACATATTATTGTTGTTGTTGTTGTTGTTGTTGTTGTTGTTGTACTGTGGCTGCTGGGAACAGTTTAGATTGTCTGTCTAAAGCACTGACATGTCCCCCTGTCGTTCTGTTTCTCTGTCTTTTGCCTGTTACAGACTGCCAAAATAAAGCTGCTTTGGGTCTCTTTGGAGGTATGCTGTTTAAATGATGCATGCATCCTAAGAATCCGGAAGCTGCACCAAAGCTGCACTCCAGTGCTTAGGAATGGAGTGTGGCTTTGGCGCGACCTCCAGACTCTTAGGACCCATGCATCATTTAAATCGCATACCTCCAAAGAGACCCAAAGCAGCTTTATTTTGGCAGTCTGTAACAGGCCTTTGTCAGAGTTTGAGCCTCAGTCCTGGTAACAAGTGCATGGCAAAAGCTCAGTCAGCTCTACATCCACATTCCCCTGTCCATCAGACAGGGATATGAAGAGCATGTGTGACTGAGGAGATCTCCCGTCTCAAGACTCCAGTATGCAGCAGGACATGGCACTGGTCAAGCACAAGCAAACCTATATCTAGCTGAGTGAGATGAACTCTTTTTCAGACTGGTGCCTTGCCTAGGCACTCAGCTAGATACAGTCTGTGCTCACTATACAGTATAGCAATATATAGAGCCTGGGAGGGTACCTACGTGGAACGATGCAGGAACAAGCTTCCTTGTCTGAAATAACTGAATAACAATGAGCCCAATGAAATAACTGAATTATTTTTCTGCTTTTATTATCTCTTTTATTGATATAATGCTACCTTATTCTAGTTTAAGGTTTCTGGGAACTTGGTGATGGGATTTCCAAGAGCCTTACTTCATATAAAGCCCCCAAAAGACAAATGCCTTAGATTCCCCAACTCATAGAATCATAGAATCATAGAGTTGGAAGAGACTGCAAGGGCCATCCAGTCCAACCCCCTGCCATGCAGGAAATCCAAATCAAAGCATCCCCGACAGATGGCCATCCAGCCTCTGTTTGAAGACCTCCAGGGAAGGAGACTCCACTACACTCCGAGGGAATGTGTTGCACTGTTGAACAGCCCTTACTGTCAGGAAGTTCTTCCTAATGTTGAGGTGGAATCTCTTTTCCTTCAGCTTGCATCCATTGTTCTGGGTCCTGTTCTCTGGAGCAGCAGAAAACAAGCTTGCTCCCTCCTCAGTATGACTTCCTTTAAATATTTAAACAGGGCTATCATATCACCTCTTAACCTTCTCTTCTCCAGGCTAAAGTGAATGTCAGGTGCCCTGGTACATAAGGCCTGCAAAGATATCACTGCAAAATCAGAAACTTTTAAAGTTTCTCCTTCTCATAATTTTTCAAAGTATGTGTTCAAGATGCATCGCCTGCCCCAATGAGGATATGTGTGGTTCAGAGAATCTTTCTCTTCTTTCTCTCCATTAAATGGAGCTTGTAATGGAGTAAATCCTCCCCACCATGTACCCTCTTGGTCAATAACCTCTAACTTTCACTCAACAGATATATTGTGGATTGTGTTTTTTTTGTTTTTGCTTGAAATCTGGGTTGACAGAAGCATCCTGAAAGCTGGCATGACTGCCCAGCAGTATTCAGGCCTGCTGCCTTTTTCTCTGCATACAATAATAAAGAAGAAAACTATTATGAAAAAGAGTAATTAAGTAAATATTGTTTCTTAACTACACAGAGGATTTAAATTATTACTTATCTGTAGTGTACAAACAAGCTGCTACTAATGATATTAACGCTGTGAGCAAAATTAGAAAGAGACTCCCAGACCACACATAAAGAAAGCACAAACACATTTGTGTTGAAAGTAAGCTATGAATTGTAATTGCATCAGTAAAGTTCCCATAGGCCTTGGAGTTTTCACCCTTGACCTATCCTCTATTCAGCTTCAAGAGTATTTGTGTAGATTGGTTGTGAAGCATGCAATGGGAATTGGAGGAGTTGGGTGTGGGATGGCAGAGGTATTCTTAAAGGGTTTTGGTGGTTATGAGAAGCACGGATGCAAAGCATACTTCCACCCTACACATTGGTCTTTTAGCATGGGCCATATTGCCTCATACATATTGTCTAGGACTCTTAGAAAACAATAGAACAAGATCTTAGGTTCTAGCTCCTCTTTTTCCTCCACACTGAAGAAGACAAAAATAATGAAGACTTCAAAGGATATGAGCTCAATACTGTTCACAGTGGAGATGGAGGAAGCAACTATGGAAGAAAAATAAAATAAGTCTTCACACAGCATGTAATTCAGATGGATACTACCACAAGATGCAATCATGGCAACCCAGGTGGGCAGCTTTAAAAGATGATCAAATATATATATGGAGGATAATGCTACTGATGGCTACAAGTTATAATGGCTATAATTATTTTTATTTTTTATTTATGGTATTTATATCCCACGCTTCAGCCCTAAAGGCTTTCAGATATAATTACAGATAGTAGAAAAAGCAGTATGAGTACCAAGTATTAGTGGTAATTATTAGAGCCAGTGTGGGGTAGTGTTTTGAGTGTTGAACTATGGAAATCAGGGCTCAAATCCCTGCTCAATCATGGAAACCCACTGGGTGACCTTGGGTACGTTACTGTATCTTGGCCTCAGAAAAAGGTAAAGGCACCTCCTCCCCTGAACAAATCTTGCCAAGAAACCCCTGTGATAGGTTAACCTTTGGGTTCCCATAAGTCAGAAACAGCCTGAAGGTACACTGCAACAACACCCAATTATTAGGGAATAGAATCAGAAGGGTGTTATTAAACTCATTCCCTGCTTATGCATATCTCGTCATCTCCTATATAGACCTGAGTATTTGGATTTACAGTCCGTCCTCGTCTTACGCGGGGATCCGTTCCGGATCCCTCCACGTAAGGCGAATTCCGCCTATGCTCGAGCCCCATTGGAAACAATGGGGCTCGTGTGCGGCGGCGCAGCGGCGCGGGCATGCGCGGGGCTCAACGGGTGCCCGCACCCATTCAATTGAATGGGACGCACCGCCCCTTCTGCCCCGCGCGTGCCCCATGGCTTGAGCGCGTATGCTCAAGGCCGCGTATGGCGCGCCCACATATGGCACGGGTGCACTGTACTGAGGAGACTCCCTTCTGGATCTCATCACTGGGAGTCGCATATTATGCAGTGAGGATCATCTTTGCTTGGTCTGGCTAGTCCAATGCTCATTTCAAATTAAGACTGACTTATCTGCAAGCTTTGGGTTAGCTAGCTTAAGGAGCCCTGGTGCACAGTGATTAAATGCCTGTACTGCAGCCAAGTTCAATACCAGCCAGGGGCTCCAGGTCGACTCAGCCTGGCATCCTTCCAAAACAAGCTTCATTTATATACTGCTTCATACTGCCTAAGCAGTGTCTAAGCAGTTTACAACTGTTAGCTAATTTGCCCCCATCAGTCTGGGTAATCATTTTAGCGACCTTGGAAGGATGCAAGCCTGAGTCGAGCTTGAGCCCTTTTGCTGGTCTTGAACTCGCAACCTTATGGTTTTGAGTGAGTGGGTGCAGTACAGGCATCTAACCACTGTGCCACCAGGGCTCCTAGGTTGCTAAAATGAGTATCCAGCTTATTGGAGGCACTTAGCTTACACTTTCTAAACCACTTGGTACACCGATAGGCAGTATAGAAATGTACATGCTATTGCTAATTACTGTTTTCATGCTGGATTATGGACTTTTAATGTGGTTTTGTTATTTTGTCAGATTTTTATTGATAGTATACCATCCTAAGAGACACTGACAGAGGGCAGATTAGAAATGCTTTTGGAAATGTGTCTGGAGTGGTCATAAAGAGATCTAGGATCCTGTAATTATATCCACTACAGTTGATGGCAAAACATTGTAACAGGTATTATTAGGCAAGGCTCCACAGAACAACCGGAGTTGGACAAAAAGTCTGGTTTACTCTTTTTTCTCGGTAAACTGCACAGCAAGAACTTCTGGACTGGTATATTTCAATACTGAATTAAGAAGTGTGATTTTTTTTGGAGACTCTTTTCTTGTAACATTAGTACCAGTGTTGTTGCTGTTTATAGACATTGCGATTTTTTAAAAAAAAAATCTTTTGGAAAGAAAGAAAGAAATGACTTAATTGATTGATTGATTGATTGCTAATATAGAAATCTGGTTAGCCACTGAAGCAACAGTATGATGGTCTAGATAGACTTTAGGTCTTTAGACTTTAGGTCCACCATGACTTTTCTTATATTTTTCTAACTGTTTCAATTCTGCATCATGCATTGTGTTAATCTTTTTCCAGGCCCAGTTTGGGACATTACTTTTAAGAAAAATAAAAATAATTTTCTGTTAAAGTTATTCATATCTGAGAAGTGATAAGATGATGTTTTGGGTGTCAGGACATCCTCCTCCCACTCCTCAGTTGTTGATGATTTCTGTATGTCATTACATTCATGCTTCTTATGAGTAACTTTCTAAATTTTTGCCCTTTCTTACAAGGATGAAGTAGTATAAACTACCAGGATAGGAAAGAGAAACCTAATTGTATGTGACTTTTTGGCTCAGGGTAGAGTTCATATAATGATATCTGAATTAGTTGCCTGTGCAGAAACCCATAGATGACTGTCTATTTTCATATCTTCTTATGCCAATTATGGTTGCCCTCCAAATATTTTGGAGAGAAGCAGAGGTACTGATTTGAAAATATGCATGTTTCCACATAATATTTTGTGGACAATCCCCTAGATTATCATATTTTGGACCATCCAACAACTTGTAGGATTCCAGTAGTAGATACTTATTCTGCTTGTTTAGGAACATTTACCTCTCTGCATGATTCATGTCATTTAAAACTCCCTGCATAGCATGGCATTATCTTTTGAGGAATCAGTTCCTGATCTGTCCAACAATGGCACTTTACAGACCACTCAAAAAGGGCGGTTTGCCGGCATCTCCATTTCCGCTGCCAGGAAGCCTCAACCTTCAAATGGTGAGGCTTCCCGACGGCCAAAAAAGAAGCCCCAAAAAGAGTCTTCTTTTGGTGGTGCGCTTATGACGCAGCAAGGCACCAATGGCACACTTGCAGCGTCATAAGTGAGCCGTGACGTGCAGATGCTAAGAGTCCGTGACGTCAAATTGGCGATGCCCATGTGTATAGGGCGCTGCCATTTTGTATGTACTAGGTACATGCTAGGGTTAGGGCGTCCAGAAGGGACGCCCTTTCATAACCCTAGTACGTACCTAGTACTTATTTTTTGCCCATGCAGAACGGGCCAACGTGACCCTTTTTAACAGCTATGCTTTCTACTTCATTTTGGTGATGAGAAAGGCAGCCCCATGGCCAGGTCAGAGTACTCCAAGAATAGCATGCTTTAAAGAGTGTGAGAAGCAGCATTAACCTCTCCTCTCCTATTTTTTCTCTAATAAAACAAAATAAAATCTCTCTCATTTTAAGCATTTAGAACAGCTGTCAGACTGGTATATTCTTCTTTCTTTTAAAATCCAAGAATCACAAAATTGTAGAGCTGGAAGGGACCACAAGGGTTATGTAGTCCAACAACATGGCATACAGAAATACACAATTAAAGAATTTCAGAAATATGCCCATCCAACCTCTGTTTAAAGACTTCCAAAGATGGAGAATTCACAACCCACCAGGGCAATAAGAGTGGCACTGTTGAACCACACACACACTGTGTGTGTGTGTGTGTGTGTGTGTGTGTGTAACATTTTTTCTTTTAATTTAAAGCCATTGGCCATGTGGCCATGTTCTACTTTATGGAGCAGAAGAAAACAAGTTGGCCCCATCTTCTATGAGGTATCCCTCCAGTTATTTAATAGCTTTCTTTGTCTCTTCTTCTTCTACCCATTCTTCATAAGTGATAAGGCTTGGTTTCCAGACCTTTGATAATCTTGGTCACCTTTCACTGGACACATTCCAGCTTGTCAATATGCTTCATAAACTCTGATACCTAGAACTGGACACAGTATTCACACAGCCAAAAACAAAAGTACCCATACAAGCCCCCAAACAGGCAAGAAACCAATGCTCACTACCCAACACAAATGTACCTTAGCCTGTCTCTTCAAAGACTAAGCTCCAAAGAGTGAGGCAGAAGTTTATAGTTTGGATTATAGAGGGTTGTGAGGGTTTGGGTAGCTTTGGGGTGTAGCTATGGGAAGGGCAAAATGGGAATATGGATTCCTCAAATAGGGATCCTGCCTCCTCAAATGAATTTTCCTCCAGTGTCCCAATTTCCTGTGTAGTCAAGACAGAGACATTGACAAGCATTCACATTTAGAACTCTTACATTTTTTGTGTTCTATTTCCTTGATCAATTTGCCCTCTATTTTAATTTGAATGCCAAAACTATATCTGATGTCCTGTTAATCAGATACAATATCATAAATTGGACTTACAGTCTCATAATAGTTTCCTATTCACATTTAGTCATGATATCATACCATTACCACAACAGAAAATGCCCCTAAATCCTACCTTAAAATCCAGCAAGCCACACTGAGAGTTAAGAGATCTAGTGTGCTGGAAAGTGGGATGCTGAAGGATGATGCATCCTGTCCCCTCCTACTAGTGTGCTGCAATGTGACATCAGTGTTCTTCAGTGCACTGTGGCTTCTTGGAGGAAGGCAGCTGGACATGCTATCTTTCAGCACCCCACTCACCTGCAGCACAGAGCTCCATCCCTTAGTAAAGGTGGCTGGATTTTAAGGTTGTTTGGTGGAACTGGATCAGAATAAAAATCATAGCCATGATATTAGGACAATAAATACCTGATGCAGGATCTCATCCCATATTTATACATGCTTATATGAAGCTTTAACTTACTGCAAAAGTGGGAAATTGTGGACTAAAGAAAAATATTGTGTGTGGGGGGGCAGAATACATATTGGATGGGTTTCCCCTCATTTTGAGCCAAAATGATGTAGTAGTTTGAGCATTTAACTAGGACTCTGAGAGACCAGGGTTCAAGCCATACTCTCTTAGCCTTAGAGAAAGATAACAACCTTGTCTAAATAAATCTTGACAAGAAAACCTTATGACAGGGTCACCACAAATCACTCAACTTGAAGTTGCATAACCACAGCAACAAAAAATGCCCCCATTTTGCCCCACTTCAGCAGCTACACTCCATGGCAACTGCATAAAGAGAACCATTCTTCTTTGCCCACTTTCCTTGCTCATTCATGCTGGAGCTGAGAAAAATATCATGGGGGTATAATACTGCAGCCTTAAGGAGAGTTCAGATTTAAAAATTGTTTTAATGCTTCAAGACTTATTTTGAAAATAACCATGAACTGCTTTCATCAAACATTCTCCACCTGATTCCTCCTACAAAGGAGATTGTTTCTTTTAGAATAAAAACATGATGTGAATGGCTGGGTCTTTTCTTAGGGGAAATTAGAACTATTTCTTTCTAGTTCATTGATTTAGCCATCCCTGATATACTTATATTTGTAAATATTATAAATTATAGTCAGTATCATATCCTCTAACAGTCCCAATTTCACAGGAGCAGTCCCTGTACTATGTCTCTGGATGATCTCTCCCAACAGTTTTATGTAGTTGTTAAACAACATTAGGCTAGAAGAGCACCTTATAATATGCCAGGTCTTTTTTATTGTATTGTATTGTATTGTATTGTATTGTATTGTATTGTATTTATTTATTTTGAGGAGTAGCTATCCACTATCTGGAATCTACCTATGAAATGGAACTCAAACCATGGAATCACAGTGGCCTGATTCCCAAATGCCTCAGGAGTTTCAGAGGGACACCTTGGTAGATAGTATCAAATGCCACTGACAGGTCCAAAAACAGCGTCACGGACACTACCCCTGTCAATGTTCAGATGAAGTTCATCCACAAAGGCAAACATAGCAGCCTCAACTTTGTATCCTCCTCTGAACCTTGACCACACTTGGATGTTGCTAGGCTGCATACTTTCTGGTATTGATCTGTGAAATGTTGGAGGGCATACAATATTTGTATCTTGGCTTTTAATGTAATTTTTAATTGTTTTCTATCGTTATGAGAGATATAACTTCCTTTTGGGGAGTTGAAGAACCAGTAATCACAGTCTGACTGCTGCCGATCAATTCAGGAGCCTGCCAAGGGCTTGGTGAATTTTCTGTCTAGAATTGCAAAGAAACCAGAGCGGTTTGTTCAGTTGTCATAATGTAGTACACAGCTCCTGAATTCTGTTTGTGCAGATTTGGTTTAGGCCATGGCTTGTAAAGATAAGATAGAACAACAGAATAATAGCTGCTTCCTCAGAACAGAGATTTTTTCCTGGCCTGTTAAGAGATATTAGGAACTGAAAGCTGGTTTTTGTTTTATTTTGTTTTTACATTAACTTCTCACCTCCAGTTGCTATGGTGGCTAAGGATTCTGAGAGTTGCAGTCCCAACTGTAACTTTCCCAAGCTCTGAGACTATAATCAAGCTACAGTCCTTTCCCTATGGATAATGCCACATACAAAATATACCTCTGTAATAATCAGTGAAATGTGTGAATTTAAGCAGAAATGTTATATTCAGGTACAGAAAGAAAAATGGAAATTAACTTCTCTTTCCTGACCCAACGCTCCCACCTAAAACCACTTCAGGAACTTAATGGCACTTTGGGAACAATCTGATCCCAGATCGCTATGCTCTCTCTGTAATATTCAGGATGAGTGAGAGAGACCATTGCTACAATATAACTGGTTTATTGCAAAGCATAAAGGGCAACTGATATTTGAGCTTGTAACCTGGAAATATCAGCTCCCAACCTGCTTAGCTGAGAATGAGTGTGGTGAGTTTACTACTACAGAAATACATCCTCAGCATTTACTAAACCATGTATTTTCTTCTAGATACACTTAAAAATGATCAGTATCCTAGTGTGACAAGGGACACTGAAGCTGTGGTCCTGTATGCAGCAGATAGTGGGACTTGCTTCTGAGTAGGCAGGTATAGGATTTGCACTATTTGCCTTTCTCCCTTGTTAATGTGATCCTGACTTCCATCCCAGTACAGATGCAAGTAGTGGTCTTGCTTCCGTTTCGAAGAAATATGTGTGTAATAAATCTGAATGTAAAAAAAACAATAATAGTTTTATGACCCAAGAAGATATTGGTGGAGGTGGGTGGGTGTGGAAGGAGGGAGGGATGGCTACTCAAGAGGAAATAGCCATCAGCAGTCCCTGTCAGACATATCCAAACCTATGAAGTTTTTCTTGACTTGAGGCTGGTTATCTCACAAATCTGTCCAAAGCTCTGGTGAATAATTTATACCCGGCTTGAGGTGACAAGTTAAACACGCCCATTTTGTTGTGGGGGGAGAGAGAGAGAGAGAATGTTATGAAGGCATCAAGATGGAGCCAGGCTTCAGGGGGAGAGGGACCATGCTGATGGGAATCTGAGCATGTCGAAGAGAAGGAAATGCGGCTGTAAAGAAAATGAAATGTAATGAGATCCTCTTTCATGCATAATTCATGAGTGATAACATGACTGCATAAAAAGGCCTGGATTTTTTAACAAGGCAGAGCTGCAATCACATGCATTATCTTCCCAGAGGAACTTTCTATGTTATTGGTCAAAAAGAGAGGATTCTCAATACACATACAAAAATAATAAAAGCTGACGTATTTTTCAAATGCCGGACATTTTTTATTTTGGCACAAACCAGTCATAAAAGTAAACCATTTTGATTTGCACCTGGCAAATGATGTATAGCAGAATTTTGCTTTAAAAACATTTGCTTCCATGTCATGTCCTTTCAAAATGGTGCAGGGGGGGTGAGAGGAAAGAAAATGTTATTAAAGGGGAGAACACCTCATTGCCAAATAAAATGTACAAGTGCTAAACAATACTTTGCAGAGTGTGGCAGACTGAAGTTAAATGGCACATGGAATCTTCTTCCTCCCTCTTCAGAAGCAAAACTTTTCCAGAAGAATGAATGCCTTGAAAAGCAGTTTCACAAAAGAAGAAAGGATAAAAAGTTAGCTATTGTTGCCATCAAATTGAATTTGGTGGCTTTGCAAAACCAAATGTAATTCAGCAGGCAAATTTTATCCTGCCACAGGGATAGTTGAAATGGTGCTTGAACATTCTCTCCATGCTGTTGGTTTGGGGTTTTGTTTTGTTTTTATTTGGAAGTATTAAAAAAAACATGAATGTTGATGAAAACCTGGGCTGGCTCTAGTTCATTGCTGTAGACTCTTGATGACAGTTTCTGTTGGTAGGAACATAGAAGGATTGGGGGTTCCTTTACGCAGGGCATGTAGGGAATAGAGCAGAACAGGAACAGTTTTTTAAAAATGCACCAGCTTCAGGAGTCTGTTAACATATTTGTTTAGTTCATATTGCATCATTTCAGTATTTGTAAAGAAACTAAAATAGCTACTTTGCAGGCAGTTACATTTTTATAGTTCTGACAGTTAGGTTGTAGAATGCATTATGGGTTCAACATGATTGATCTTTCAAAGCATTCTTCTCTCATGTGTGTGTGTGGTTTTTTCCCTGAGCTGTGAAAGCTGCAGAGAAATGCTTAAAAAACGGGGGGGGGGGGGGGGATGGTAACATCAGTACCGTTGCTAAACAGTCTCCTATATTTTAAATCAAATTATGCTATTATGAAGCCCTAGTTCACAACAACTTCAAATTCATTCCTCCATCAGCAGCTTTTAAATAAGTAAGTAAATAAATAAATAAATAAATGGGGTTTCTTCTGTAGCCAGGCAATAATTTCATATCTGATTATGGAATTTTCATCATTTTTGCAGCTCACAAACCAGTGCAAGGAGAGACTGACCATGTGACCAGCCTGGTTCCCTCATATACTTTGCTTTATAATGCCGACAGAGAAATGGCGATTTCCCCCCGACTCTAATTTCTCCCCACACCAGCTTTTTATAAAAGCCTTTCCTCTTAAATTACTCTCTCTCTCTCTCTCTCTCTCTCTCTCTCACACACACACACACACACAATATTGTTTGTGCTAATGTCATTCCAGTGAAAGACAGGTGATCCTTTACAGCTCCTTCTTTCACCCCAGAAGCCTTGCTCTGAAAAGAAGTGCAGGAGTGATTTGCTTCACAACCAGTCAGGGTGAAATTTGATTATCACTAGGTTTAATCCAGGACTGACTTGTCTCACTTGCTTATCCGCCATGGAGGAGACTTGAAATTCAACGTATAGACTTTGAATTGCTAATGGAATACCTTGGAAGCACATGCATGGTCTGTACACATCCGCACGCAGGAGTGTACGTAAGCGATTCCTTGGATTTCATAAATCCAGATGAGAAAAAACTGTAAAAAAAATAGGCAAAGGGGAATTATTTCCGAGTGCCGTCCCTGTGCTTGTCTTTTACCTTTCAGGTGACATTGCCTCATTCACATTCTTCCCCCATCCACACACACACACACAGACACACACTCACACTTTATTCTGTATTGTTCAGCCTTACTCTGACAGCCATTTCCAGACATGGTGAAGATTTGTTTGCTTATAAGACTGTGCTCTAAAGGAAGTTCTCCTGACAGCTATGCCAGTGGAATAGCTTACCGAATGCTTTAACATACATAAAAATGCAAAGCACCTGAAACAGGAATAGAATAATAACATTATTGAAATACCCTCTCAGAGTCATGTGATACAGACTTGCCACAGTTAGTAGAATACGGTTGATCTAAACACTCATGATTTCTTTTTCTTTTAATTCTACCATTCACCATAATTCACTAGCATAAAAATGTTCCCTTGGTAGTTTACATGATAGGATACTGTGAGGTGAGGTTTTACAGGCCATTTTTAATTGAAGGGCTGAGAAACAAAATGCATTCATTTATCAGGTCTTCCTTATGCTCAAGGAACATATCAAAAACAAAATATGAAATTTATGATTATTACAGAGAGAGAGAGAAAGAGAAAAAAATGATACAGAGATTTCCCACTAGCAGCTGTTTGGGAATAAATGCCCAGAAATGTGACATCTTCCTTTACATGTATGACTTGTCACATCTATGATAAACAATATATGAACATATCAGAGCTAAGTGACTTTTTTGGACTCCTTCAACCAGCATGGTTACTCATGTCCAAAAACTAGTATAAAAATAATATTTCTGAGTTCCTTTGTACTAAGTCAAGGAAATCATCTACAGTACATGGCCCAACACTATCTATCCTCTGTTGTTGAATAAAAGAGTTGATATGAAATAAATAAATAAATAAATACAGACCTTGAGAGAGTATCCTATTTAATATATACTAAATACCTGCATGAAAATTCATACTCATGTCATGTACATATTTATTTCTGAAAAGTGGCATCATTAGTGGCGTGCTGGGCTGCAGCTCACACCATGTAACACCCTAAGGGGAGGTGACACCCCTGCCCCTCAAACATCTGTTTTTTGGCAGAAATGGGTTGTGGCATTTGCCCACTAAAATGCTGAAGATATGGAGTGAGTGGGGTGAGGCTCAGTGGAAGGAGAAAGGAGAGGTCTCAGGTGTTTTTTTTAACTAATATATATATATATATATATATATATATATATATAGTTAAAACATTTCTCCTTTTAAATTTTTCTTTAAAAACATCACCTTTTACTAAATGTTCACTTCAACCACGTGTATCTATGTATATATAAATATATTCAGGCTTTGTATATGACACTGTAATTTAAAGATATAATTTTAATTTTGCTAGACAATAAAAACAGATAATAAAATTTCAACTTCATTAGTAACAGAAAAGTAATGTGGCTTGCTGACGTGTAGCAATTTTCCTAAAATCGTGTTCCCATTTTTAATGGTTCAAAGTCACAATAACAAGCTTTGACTTTATAGCAAAGATGCAGCAGCCTATATGGCTGTTGTGTGTGATTTCCTGGGAAAAGAGTGAAAAGGGGGCTGCACTGGACCATCTGACTCAAAATCTGCATCGGACCCTCATATCTTTCCACCAACTCTGTGCCCAGCTTGCTCCTGCATCTCTAGCAACAGTGGTAATACCCACCCACTGACACAATTTCCTTTGTACGTATTGCACAGGGAAAAACACACCATGCCCTAAAGCATGCTTCCCACTGAGAGAGGTTTCTGAGCACTTGGTTCTGGTTTTTAAAAAGTCATACATTCCTCTATGCCCTGCTTTCAAATGCAATTGTGGCTTTGTTGATCACCACCATGGCATCAAATCCAGTAACATCACAATGCAATCAGAGCCTATGGGGAGAGCTGCATATAGTATCTGGGCTGGATCTACCCCAGTTCAATAGGGAAAATGTATAATTCAGTTCTTGGCATGTGTGGGATGGTTCCCAATTTGATCCCAAGCATCTCCAAGGAAAGAACATGCAGCATGCATGGAAGAGATCTATGCCTTAGACTGTCTTGTTACTATCCATATTAAACAATGCTAGCCCAGTCAGACATGTGTTCTGACTCTGTATAAGAAGATTTTATATACTGTTGGTACATATAGGAAATACTGCCATATATGAGGTTTATGTTGATCTGGTATTATATAAACACTGGATGGAATAATTTATGCAGCTTCTAGTGGCTGGCTTCCTCAAAAGGAATGAAATGAAATATTCTGGGATGGGGGAGAGTCTCTGAAATGTGATATTATGCAATATTGTATGGGAGAAATAGGTATCTGAATAATGTGCTTCTAAAACAGGACTGTTTGTTCACCAGCAGTTCAGCAAGAAAAATGGAAAGAAGGACCACAGAGTTAAATCTCTCAAGCAAAACTTTCACTGGCTATCTTAGGAACTTGAGGAAGTTGGAGAAGCTATAACTGTATAATGAAATGTTTATTTATAAAAGCACATATACACAGAGTGGACTTTAATTACAGTAATTAAATACTGTGTATTTAATTTCTGTGATTCTCTGCATATAACTGTACAGATTTACTGTTTTTGTCCGTCTGGAGATCATGGACTATTTCCGAGACTATTGTTCAAAGAGTGTTATTTACAGAGATGTTTTCTCAAAATTTTGTACCAGCACAAGATATGATATGCATTATGCAAAGGCTGTGGAATAATGTTTTTCTCCAGCCTGCAGAAATGGGCAGATGGATTACAGGAGGGGTGGGCAACACATTTTTCAGGCTATCAAGTCCCCAGTGTCCCAGCCTGCCCCCCCCCCCCTTTTGACCAAAATAGAGAGGCTGAATTGATTGTCTGGGAAAGCTCCAGGAGTCCTTCACACTACATAATTATAGCACTATGATTCCACTTTAACTGCCATGGCAATGTCCTATGGAATCCTGGGATTTGCAATTAGGATGGGGGTATTTAGAATCACATGCTTGTGGCACTTCTATACTAGTTTAATTACCATGGCTCCATCCTATGGAATTCTATGGAATAAGAAGAGCAGCTATGAAAGAACTAGAAAAGATCCTAGAGAATAAAGCTATACTGTACAAATGAACACTAAAGTAAGAGTCATCCAAGACATTGATTCCCTATCACTATGTATGGATGAGAACACTGGACAGTGAAGAAAGTAGATAAGAAGAAAATCAACACACCTGAGATATGGTGATGGAGAAGAGTGCTGAGGATGACATGGTCAACCCAAAGGACAAACAAATGGTTCCTTGAACAGATCAAACCTGAAATCTCCTTGGAAGCCAAGATGATGAAATTGTGGCTACCGTACTTTGGCCACAACATGAGAAGGCACAACTCACTAGTAAAGACAATAATGCTAGGAAAGGCAAATTTGATGAGTATACTCCCTATTCTTTCATCTAGGTCATTGATAAAGAGGTTGAATAGTGCTGGGCCCAGAACAGAATCCTGTAGCAACCCACTGGTCATTTCTCTGCAGGATGAAGAGGTGCCATTACTGAGCACCTTTTGAGTTTAGCTGGTCAACCAATTACAAATCCATTTAATAGTTGCATTATCTAACCTACATTTTACTAGCTTGTTTGCAAGAATATCATGGGAGACCTTGTCAAAGGCCTTACTGAAATCAAGATATACAATACCCACAGTGTCCCCTTCATCTACCAAGCTGGTAATTTTATTTTTAAAAAATAGAGATCAGATTAGTCTGGCATGACTTGTTTTTTAAAAACCCATGTTGACTTTTTGTGATTATGGCATTCCCTTCTAAATGTTCACAGACTCTCTGTATAATGATCTGCTCTAGAATCTTTCTTGATATTGATGTCAGACTAACTGAAAGATAATTGTTAGTATGTAAAGTCAAAGGCTTTCGTGGCCGGAATCCATAGTTTTTTTGTGGGTTTTTTGGCTAGGTGGCCATGTTCCAGAAAAGTTTCTTCCTGACGTTTTGCCAGCATCTGTGGCTGGCATCTTCAGAGAGTGCTTTGCCTGGAAAAAGTTGGGTGTATATATACTGTGTGAGCCTGGGAATGCAGGAGTGATTTGCATGTGTATTGTTATGTGCTGATGGCTGGCCTCAGTCTGGGAGGCTAATGCAAAAGAGGATTGATGTCTGTTAATTGGTGATCATTATCTGCTGGGAAAACCCCTGACTCTGAATGGTTTCCCATTTGCATTTGCTGAGTCCTTATTTTGCTATTCCTCAGGACTTGTAGCCAAATTTTGACCAGACTGACCATGCCAACCACTACTACATCAGGATGCACAGGGAAGCCATTGAAATCCACAAACACCTGGGCAATTTCAACTGGAAAGAAGAAACCCTTAAAGTGAACAAAATTTACTCAGGTAAATTTTGTTGTGCATGAATGGAGGCCATTGTTATACCAATTATTAAGAAAGGCGATAGAGAGGTGCTATCAAACTATAGGCCCATTAGTTTACTCTTGGTTGTGAGTAAACTGTATGCTAGTTATTTAAGTCAATGACTAGCCTCCTAGATAGAGGATAAAAATATTTTGAAACTGAACAGGCAGGTTTGAGACAGTGGGAGGCAAAAAAACTTGCACAGGCAGCAAGTAAATGGGACCCGTGGTCTGCGATGTCTCTACACTAATGCACATAGCATGGGGAATAAGCAAGATGAACTCGAACTCCTAGTACAACAAAGCAAATATGATATAATTGGCCTCACTGAAACCTGGTGGGATGAGTCTCATGATTGGAATGTGGTAATAGAGGGGTATAACCTTTTTAAGAGAAATAGGCCAAACAGGTAAGGAGGAGGAATAGCACTATATGTAAGATATATATTACACCAGTGAAGAGATCCAGGACATCAATCCTGGAAGCCAGGTGGAGAGCACCTGGATAAAAATTAAAGGGGAGGGAAACAACAAGGATGTTATGGTGGGCATCTACTACAGACCCCCAAGTCAGACTGAGGAATTGGATGATATCTTTCTAGAACAGATGACCACACAGTCAGAAAGGAGAGATGTAGTAGTGATGGGTGACTTCAACTATCCTGATATTTGCTGGAAGTCAAACTCAGCAAAATCCTCAAGGTCTAGCAAATTCCTCACTTGCCTGGAAGACAATTTCATTGTCCAAAAGGTGGAAGAGGCAACAAGGAGGTCAGCTATTTTGGATCTGATCCTAACCAACAAGGATGACTTGGTTAATGATGTGCAAGCGGTGGGATCATTAGGTGCAAGTGACCATGTTATCCTGGAGTTTGTTATACAACGGAAAGGAGAAGCCAGGCATTGTCAAACACGCATTCTAGACTTTAGGAGAGCGGATTTCAGTAAACTTAGAGAAGTACAGTATTGAGGGTGATCCCATGGTCAGAAATACTAAAAGGGAAGGGAGTTCAGGATGGATGGGAGTTTCTGAAAAGGGAGATACTGAAGGCACAATCTCAAACAGTTCAATGAGAAAGAAAAATGGGAGGTGTCTCAAGAAACCAGGATGGATGACTAAGGAACTTTCAACCGAGCTAAGTTTGAAATGGAACATGTATAAGAAATGGAAAAAGGGGGAATTCACAAAAAAGGAATTCAAAGAATTAGCAGGCATGTGTAGGGGTAAAGTCAGAAAAGCTAAAGCACAGAATGAACTCAGGCTTG
>NC_056525.1:210723668-210856253 GCF_019175285.1 Sceloporus undulatus | reverse complement strand
TGGGCATTACATTCCTCCATAATCTTCTCTGGGATGCTCATAGACGTTCTGCTATACAGACAGCACAGAATACCATCAAGACCATTTCTCACTTTTTCTTCACTAAGCGGGGTGGGGGTGTCAATTCATACCTGCTGCAGTCCAGGTTTTTATGTCCAAGGTCTTGCCTCAACCGCTGTATGGAATCTCAATTTTGTATTCAAGGATTCCATCCAAATATTGAGAATGTTCTCTCACTTTTTAAAGATCTATTCTAGGGATGCCAAGATGTGCTTACAGGCTTAAGACTTGAGACAGGCATTGCATCTGCTTTCAGATATTGGACCAAAGTGGTATATTCAAATACTTCTTCAGGTTATGTGTACCTTCTACAGAAATATGTTTATACTAGTTCTTAGTTTAAAAACTTTTCTACCAAACTGTAGTTATTAGATCTGCCTATGGAGTTTCTTTATGCCCATGAGCTCAAGGCATTTAATTTTATTTTAGAAAATTGGATTAAGGATATAGATATTCAATATTCCTTATCAAATACCACCACCTGTTCACCTCCGCATTTTGGCTTGAATTTTGAATTCCCAAAAAGTGCTAGATGTTTAGAAAACCTGACTATTCCAAAATATCGGCAGATTTTTTCAAGAGTCAGATTTAATTGTGTGCCATCTGCAGTTTTAGATGGGCGTTATCATGGTGGCATACAAGAACAGACTATGCCTCTGTAGTGAAGAAGAAATTGAATCCATTGAGAATGTTCTCTTCACATGTAACTTTTATAGGGATGAGCGTACCAAACTCCTTGGTCCTATAATGAGCAACTTTCCTGGCAGGAATTCAGAATGGCACTTAAAACATTTCCTACAGGATACATACAAGTTCATCACAGAGCTAGTGGCTAAATTTGTTTTTCCTACACAAAGAATACACAAGTCAATTCTTTCTCCTCTTCCATAAAATTAATTTGGTTGTTAAGGTGTGTTTTGTAAATTTTAAATGTTTTTAACTGTTTTTATGTTTTATGAGTTTTGTTGGGTCTGTGATTGCAGAATAAATTAACTATCTATTTGTGCTAGGAGTTCAAGATCATCCTGTTTATTTCCCATGCCCTGTGCATTAGTGTAGAGACATCTAAGACCAAAAAACCCTGTGTAAGTTTTTTTGCCTCCCACTGTTGGGTCCTTGCACTATTTCTCTTGTTCCCTCTGTCACCGTTTGACTATTATCCCCAGCCCTTGATGAACTCCTGCCTTCCAAAATACTGTCTCCCTCTCTGACATAACTCAGTTTAATGCCCTGCTGATCAAATTTTTCAGACTCATAGCAAAAATCTGTCAACTGGCATGAGATGCAAACCATCTCTTCCTCGTGAAACTGCAGCCCATGATCCAAGAATCCAAATCATTATTGGCAGCACCATCTGTGGAGCCAGTTGTTTAACATCCACTATTTTTCTCTCCCTTCCTGGACCACTCCCTTCAACTGGGAAAAGTGATGAGTTGACAACCTGTGCTTCCATTTTCAGTCTAACTGACCTCATAGGTTGTTCTTGGTGTTCTTTGTTCTTTGACTACACTCAGTGGTTCTGATGGGACTTCCACTTGGTCCGACACATCTCTCGAAGGACTCATGAATAAGGTTGGAAAGTAAGATTTGAGGAGGGGGGCAATAAAGATGCTTCTTGAATATCTGGAAAAGAAGAATCTTCTTCAAGCCCTTTTCTCACTTTTTTACAGATCTTGTAAAGAGTCAGGAACAACTCTCAACCTCTAGGCCAGACTCACCTATTCCATGACCCCCTTACATAGCCAATAAAGGGTGAGGCAGATCAGGTGTCAGAAAACAGACAGTAAAGGTGAACCTCTCACTCAGCTGCACCATGATCCCCAGCAACATGTTTTCTTTCTTTCTTTCTTTCTTTCTTTCTTTCTTTCTTTCTTTCTGCAAACGAGGATTGATGGTGAGTATGGCCTCCAACATGAGCCTTCATGATCCTTGAAGGAGGCCCTGTTACAACACCTTGTGAAATTAGGTTGGTATATACATGTAGCAGTGCTTTCTCTGTGGCAGCTCCCCAGCTACGGGACTGCATCCTCAAAGACTTTAGGCTGGTTTAATCTCTTTTAAGCTTTTTTCATGCAGCCCAAGCAGTATTGTTCCACATAGCCTTCAATGTTTCAAAATTGCTCTGTTGCAACTGTTTTAAAACGATATTTTAGGACTCTTGAACTGTGGTGAACATAGTATTCCAGGCTGAGGTCTGACCAAGGCAAAATAGAGAGGCACTATTACTTCCTTCAATCTAACGCAGTGATTCCCACACCCTGATCTTCCAGGTGTTTTGGATTTCAGCTGCCAGAATGCTAGACCATTGGCCAAGATGGCTGAAGATTCTGGGAGCTGAAGTTCAAAATACTTGGAAGACCAAAGTTTGGGAATCATTGGATAGTACCTTACTATTGAGGCAGCCCAGAATTGCATTTTTTAACCAGTTATATCATATTGTTAACACTATAGCTTATGGTCTATTAAGAATACTAGATCCCTTTCACATGTACTGTTGTCAAACCAGGCGCCACCCAATCTGTGCATTCATTTTTTTCTGCCTTAGTAGTATTACCTTGCATTTCTCCCTATCGAAATCAATTTGTTAGCTCTGGTCCAGCTTTCTAATCTATAATTTGTTAAGATCATTTTGAATACTGATCTTATCCTTTGAAATATTAGCTACTCTTGCTAATTTGATGTCATCTGCCAATTTGATAAGCATGCCCACTATTCCATCATTTAAGTTATTGATAAAGATGTTGAATAGCACTGGACCCAGAACATTATTTCATATTTCATGAAGAAGCCAGGACATAGTGAATCCCACTCCATGTATGTCCAAGAAAAGCTATCATCACCAAGGATCTTTAAATGACTCCTAGTTTTTTTCATTCAAAATATCTTTTTCACTATTAATTTCAGAAAGTTGTTGAAGGCAAAGTAACAGAACAACTAGACTGAAAACTTCTCTGCTGGTTCGTTGTCATTTCTATATTACAAGATGTATGAACTCCTCATGGGACATGAGGGGTATTTGATTTCTTTTTGAAGTGTCAGTCTTTACAAAACTAGACAAGTTTATAAATTAGTCCATCTAGTCTGATTAAGTTCATCTAGCTGCTATCTCATTATATTATGCAATCCCTACCCCAATTGGCACCACCTATACCACAGTCACTATATGGAAGCTTTTCATAATGCAGAGCTCTGGTGTAGTAACCTGTATTTAACATGTCAAGGCATATTAGGTTGTTGCTATAAATTAATCCCATAGTTGTTATATTATGGAACAGTTGATTTCTGGCTTTTAAAAAAATCCCATTACCTTAAAAAAATAAGATCAAGATGCAAAGAATAAAACAAACAATCATGTATGGAAAGCAAGGGAGTCATGAACATCACTCACCCATTTGTGATTGTGGAGTATTTTAATATAGGGGTGGAAAAATTTGCTAAACTGGAAATGTTCGGTTAGATGCTCTCTTTGGTACAATTTATACTATTATTTTGCCAGTGTGCTATAGTGGTTTCAGTGCTGGACTAGATCTCCTGATGACCAGGGTTCAAGTCCCCACTTAGATCTGGAAACTCACTGTGTGACCCTGAACAATTTATCCTCCCTCAGACTAAGAGGAAGGCAAGAGGAAAACTTCCTTTGAATAAATCCTGCAAAGAAGACCATGTGATAGGGCTGGCATGAGTCAGAGTTGATGTAAAGGCAACAACAACAAATGTTGCTTTTAATGCTTTAGAGAGTAATTGCATGTATGTGTCCCTTATTAGAAAAGTTATCTACTATTGACACCAATTGACTAAAATTTGGGTCCATGCACAACCAGACGATTAAAGACAAAATTCAGGCAAAATGTAATGTCAGACCCAAATTATTTTTCAGTGAATTATTTCTTTCTCCTCAGTTATGATAAGATATACCTGCCACACATCTCAAGTAGTCTTACAGGCCAAGTCCCTGGGCAAATAGATTAATTCCTTTGTATAATGCTCAGATTTTCTTTCCCTGGGTCTTCTAAAGGTCTCCCTTTCAGCACTGATTAGGTTAATAACACACCCTTACCATCTGTTACATCATCTGAGTGCTACCAAACCAATCTTTACTACAGTCATTTCTCCTCCATAGAATTACCAACAGTGCCTTGTTTGTTGTGATACTGTTAATGTCCTTTGAGTTACAAGCCAAACTGACAGTAAAGGAGTCACACAGCCCCTTCCTCGTGTTCCCAAAGGTGTGGATCTGCCTGGCACATACTTTCAACCCATCTGTTTGTTCATGTGAATTTATTCCCATTTCCAATGTAGCTGATGCTGAACCAAAATAATAAATAAATAAATAAATAAATAAATAAATAAATAAGGACGGAAAGAAGGAAGGAGCTTCCCTGTTTGGTATTATATTAAGTGCCATTATTCTATGTAAACCTTTAAAGAAAATAGATTTGAAAAACAAATCCTACTCTTTTTTAAAAAAAAAATAAAAAAATTATGCTGAAATCACACTGCATGTCATAATAATTGGCTAATGCTGCATTCAGAGCTTGAAAACATTACTTTTTTTGGATTGCAGTTTCCTGAAACATACTGGCTGGAAGGAGTTTGGAAGCTGTAAACCAAAGAAACAGTGTTTACAAATCCTGTTTTATACATATATTTAGGGGCAACCTAGTTTTAAAATGATGATAATCATGAAGATTTAATTGTGTACTGCCACCAGTGTACATAATACTTTACAGAGCTGTGCCAATGTGTGTTCTACCTCTTCCATCTCCATGCACACAAATTTCTTTACATACCACCATGACTTTAAAACTGGGTCTTGGTCTTTAATTAAAAAATTCTACATGAAGCAAATTATCTTTCCTTTGGTAAATGTTGCTGCTTTTGTTCCTTTATTTTCATGCATGGCAAGGACAGGTCTTTGGTATTTATTGTACAGTAAGAAGTCCCTAGTGTAATCCTCTGCTTTACAAATCCCACAGAGCACTGCTTTAATCAAACCAAAGCTTAGCTCTCATCTCCCCAATTCTTTTAAAGTTGTAATTTTATATTCATTACACGAGACTGTGGAAATCACAGCAAAACTTAATTAAACTTGAATAGTACAGCACCGCTGTTCCTCGGGCACAGCAATGCGCTGTACTCACACAGCTGTGTGGCAGGATCCCCCAGGAGATGAATGTGTAGTATTTTGCTCCAAGTAGCAATACTCAATTGCATTTGCAGATAGTGTTGAACAGGGTGTCAAACCTATGGCTCTCCTTATATTGTTGCACTTCAGCTCACATCATCCCTTTTCATTGCCAATGTAGATTGGTAATGGGGAACTGGTACCCAATAACATCTAGATGGCCAAAATTTCCCTCTGCCCTTTGTGTCATCACATTGCATCATCCCTTAAAATGACCCTGAAATCTCAGGCCTGGGATGATACTAAAATGGCAACCTTATTATGGGGTCATCATACATGTAGATGTGCTTTTGATTGTTCATCCAGCTGTACGTCCAATTGTGTATTCACTGATGCAGTGTTACCATTCAGCATAGGGTCATGTAGCCCAACTCTGCATGCTGTATGTTACACAACTCTAATGTAGGAGCTTGGTCTGTAAGTTCACATTAAAGCTGCTGCTCTATACCCACTTACCTCAGAGTCAGCCATGGAGAATTAAAAAAGAGTCATGTCTGTATAGATACATATGGTCAGCATAGTGTAGTGGTTTGAGCATTGGACTATGATTCTGAAGAACAGGGTTTGAATCCTTGTTCAGTTATGGAACCCCACTGGATGACCCTGGACAATTCTCTCATTCTCTCAGCTCCAGAAGGAGGTAAAGGCAAACTACATCTGAACAAATGTTGCTAAGAAAATCTTGTGATAGGTTTGCCTTAGGTTCACAGTAAGTTGGAAACTTCTTGAAGGCACATAACAAAAAAACATGGAACTGTGCAATTACTTCATACACTTTCTTATGAAATGATCAGCTACTGGGGAAATAGTCCTTAAAGAAAAGCTGGAATCTTACAGTCAATAAAAAAGGTGGAATGTGTGATTTGGCTTCAGTTTTGGGCACAACTAGGCCATTAGGACTCAAAAGGATTAAAGAAGTTTAATTAATGTGCAGAACTGCAGCCTTTCTGAATAAAGGTAAAGAAAATTGTGCAACACTCTGAGGCACTTTTAATATCCAATCTATTTTCTTTTTTTTAAAGTTTCATTTAGTCATTTATCTTATCACTAGACTCTTTGGCAACACAGGACTTGTTTTGATGTCATGTCATTCTAACCAATCTCCCTCCCCCAAAATTTTTCAACTAAAGCTGTAAGTGATAGGAAATCTCTCTTTTGAAATCTACAGCTTGTATCATTATATCAACTCTACAGTTGCAGCACAACTTAAAGTAACTATAAACAGTAATGTTTTCAACTAATAATATCCTGAATAGGCTTTTTTATCTTGTAATAGGTAAGTGCGGATCACCCCATAACCAGAGTGTAATGAAATTGTCAACATTCTCTTCATTTCTTCGTTTCCTGACAAATGGTGTGAACATATCACCTTTTTCTCCTAATGGAAAACCTAACTGGAATATATCAAAATGCTATTAGGTTTTTCATTTTCTACCACAATTTAATGCTGGGGAATGCATACAACCTTCATGCGTGCACTATTGTAAAATATTCCTCGTCCCTGATAAAATGACTGCAGTGGAGGGGGAGAGAGAATCAAGTAGAATTGTTCACTTATTTTGTATTGCTGTTCCTTTGTTGCAGTTTTGTTTGAAGTGCCTGAAATGGAATTTCTTTTGGTTTTTCAATTGCACATACTTTTTTTGTTTTAACTGAAATGTGTTTAAAATGTCACCTAATTTTAATATATAAAAACATGTGTATCTCATTTAAGTCCATGTCTAATTAAAGAGTTTGTACAGTCAATGCAACTGGCAATAGAACAGAAAATCTATTCATTAAGAGCATGAGCTGTATTTTTAACACATAGGATGAACTGAAAATGCAATTGCCATAAGTTACAGAAGCTTCTTATTGTAATATTATGTGGAAACAGAAGGATCAAAATCCCTGTATTCTCCAGAGAAATCTATGTATCCTATTCACTCTTTAATTCATTCTGTCTTGGTTCAAACCAGTAATGGGATATACAATAAATCCATACTTGCATGCATAACATGTACGTGTCAAATGTACAGTTTGAAGAAGAAATTCTTTTGGCATTGAAACCTTTTTCCTCTTCTTTCTTTTATGATTGCATGGTTTGACAGAGGCATAACTTGATTTTTGCTGTTATTTGAAAAAGGACAGAGTGTAGTTCTGTTGGTTTGGAGGGACAGTATAAACTCAAAATCATTATTACAATTGATTGGCTTCTTGTTTGCATACCGAACATTTTGGTAAATCACTCGGTATTATGGCATTCATTGTTTAAAACAAGAACAAATACTATATGAATAGAAAATATGTCCTCTGTAGGTGTGATTCTGTTCTTATCTTCTGCTGTAGAAACTATGTGACTAGTTTTAATGTGAACATTGGGATTTGCCTCATGAATCAAGTATATGAGATGAAAAAAAGATAGCTATCAGACAGCATGTGTCTGCCCAGATGACACATTATTCAAAATATAAAATCTAGACACATACTGGTCAACTTTCCACACATCTTGCACTCACTACCAAAGAGATAGGAAATGTAGATGTATAGAAGTGAACCTGTCCCAAGAAATCTCTTTTATATGCCAAGACAAATGAGAATTCAAGCCAGGAGAACAAATTTTGGCTGGTGTTGGTAGCTAGACATTATTTGAAGTCATCACTGTTTCTGCTTTTGCCCCAAATTTTATGGCACAAGCAGAAGAGATGGGAAAGGGTTTGTTTTGTTTGTTTGTTTTACTTCATGTCAGACTTTGAAGATATTCAACAACAGCAAAAGAGATTGTTGCTGCTTAGTGTGTCCAAAGTCAAAGCAGAGACTGATGCCAATCATGCATATTCTGTGCAACACAGAAAAGTGGAAGATATATTTCTCCCTCTCCCTATCCCGTTCTCTTTCCCCCTCCTTCCCTCTCCTCTTTGCAGCCATATGAAGTAAAATATTATTCCCTCACTAAGAATCAAACTGGACATTAATACCTGAGAGAGAGAAACCTCAGTTAGTACTAATGAAGGCTTTTAAAAATATTACCCAAAAGGGCAAGGTTTCAAGTTGGTAGTGGTGGTGGTGGTGGGAGCCTTAACCTTCCTGTTTTCTGGATCTTTATCTCTGAGTAAAATAAGCAAATGGGCAGACCACTGAATGTATTTAATTTAGGATGTAGTTTGAACCTCAGGTATCTGCTGCAGTGCATTTATATTAAGCAGGCAGGAACAGGCAATTGCCAGAAGAAAACCATAATTGTTGCTGGTCACCCAGTGATCACATTTACAGACTATTTGTTTGAAGACAATTTTTTTTAAAATGCACGCAAACAAATTGTAATAACAAGGGTACTACAAAGAACTTTAAGATTAAATTGGTTTAATAATGTGTTTAATGTATTATTGTTTTCCAGGTATAACTGGGATATATTTCTATAGAATGTTTTCTGTGGCCTTTGGAATTTTCTTCATCTTTCCTGTGAAAAGTTTGACCTAATCCATGAGATAGGGCAATGGGAACATGAATGGTGTAGACAGCAACACTGCCAGGTTTCTGGGGGCCTAGATAAAGTGACACCTTCCTCCCCCAACCTATCTGTTCTACGTCTGTTTTTCTCCTCTCCCTGCTCACTTCACTATTTTGACTGTTCCATCAACCCTCTCTTATCCCACTAATAAGTTAAATGACTGTCCAGATCCCAACCATATGTGATCCATTTCACATGTCCCTCGGGGCCCAGAAGCCCACTGAGGAAATGGTGGTGAGCATATCTGGAGCCTCAGCAGCAGACACTTTGTAATGTGCCTATCAACTAAATGTTATAAGAAGAAGGTGGCTCTGATTCTGTTTACCAGTTATATAGGATCAAATTATGAAGAGTGTCTACCTGGCAGTACTGGATTGCACAGTTGCATAACTAGTCACCCAAGGGGCAGTACAGATGCACTCTCCCATTCCAGTAAACTCAATCTCCCACCCATTTGGTGAACTTCCTAAGCAGTGATTGTTGACTTACACAACAGTTCCTGCCAGCATCACTGGGCTTGTGCAATCCTCAATTGGATATCACCCTTGTGTAACTTTTCAGAAGTAAAATTGCTTGTGTGTGCTGATATAAAGCCAAAATTCTGGTCTTTCTGTGGTAGTGGAGAGGATGTTATAGCACCAGTGGCAGCTTCAATATACATCTGTCCATGCTGAGTGGTAGTACTACGTCCATCTACTTTACCTTGCTGCCTCACTGCCTATCTTCTGCCTCCATTCTTTCCTCTGATGATGGTACTTTAGGAGACCCTCATGTCTCTCCTGGATTGAGCTCCTCTGAGCAATTTACAAGACTGTTTTTTCTACTAAACAAGAAAAAGAGAAACTATATCTTCCTCTATAAGCATGCCTGATGGCTTTCTCTTTGTACTGCCACTCTCACAGGCACTTCTCATGGAAACAACAGAGAGCTGTTCTCAGGATCTGTAAGTCCCTTCCTAGGCAATTTAAACTGGTACCCTGTTTGCTGTCTATAGGCTGGTGAGAACAATTTGTTTGGGCCAGTAAAAGACTGATTGTTCAAGGCAAATGGGCCTTGCATAATGTACTGTATTGTCCATTTGTTGTTTTCTTTCTCATTCCCATGATTTTAAGCGGCTCTAATTTTTACTGATAGTTACATGTGTGTGTATGTGGGGGGGGGAGAGGGCTAAATTTTTAGCTTTGTTTGTTTTAACAAATAAAGTGAGTCCTTACCATAAATTCTTGACTGGAAAAATACAAAGACATAGCTGTGTTAATCTGGAAAATCAGTATGCAAAGGGATTTTGCAGCACCTTTCAGATTAACCAAGGGGCTCGACAGACTGGCTATTAAGGCCAGCCTGGGGATGCAGTCAAGATGTGGCTTCCACATGACACATGTTCTGACTCCACCCCAGGCTGACATGATGTTGCACACTGTTCCACACAGCGTGTAGTGTCACAGCGCTCCTCTGGTGCTGCATCTACATGATGCAGTGCCAAAGGAGTTCGGAAAAGCTACAAGTTGGTGGCAATGGCAGCTCCTTTTTGTGCCATGGAAAGGAGAGATCAGGGCCACAGCATGTAGTTGCCACAGCCCCGATCCGACTCTAAAAGGGGTGGCTGCAGGCACTTTCCCTGTGTAAACATTAAAAGATTTCTTAAATAAAAATGCCCAAAACATTGCTACTGCCCAACTCCCACAACACTGAAACACCCACAAAAACTGATCATGTTTTGGTCAATTCCCAGAACTGGAAGTAACACAGTATCACTTCTGGTTATGCATTTGTGACCATGTAGCCTGCTTAGGGTGTGAGGGAAGTGGCCTGCACAGAGTAGAGTGTCTCCTGAGGAGAATGGCCTCAACCTCTGCAGGTACCCACTCCTGCCTTGGTGGTGGTGGTGGGTACAGGGTTTTTTTTTAAGTCTTCAAAAGTCCCCCTTCAATGTTTGCAGTTTTGGAGAGACATTGGGGCCTCAAAACATTCTTGGGGTAATGCATTTGACCCACAAGATGCACATTTTCCATCCATGGGCTGGAGGAAATGGGCATGAAAGAGGGGCCCGAGACTGCTCTGGCTGCAAGTGGGTCGGGAACATGCCAACCACATGACCTGCACCTAAAATATGCTGTGGTCACATGACCCAACCTGCACCACCAGGAACCAAATTATCCCACCTCCTTTTTGCTCTGGTCCAAAGGACCAGAGGGCAGTTTCAGCAGGGCTTTGGACCGCTTTGGAGGCATGCATAATTTGAACACCATGCCTCCAAAGTGGCTGGAAGTTGCTTCATTTGCCCTGTCTGTTCGGGGCCCATGTTGGTAGACCTCAATTAATGAAGTGAATGTGTTCCTGGGCATTATATCTTTTGTGCAAGATTTGGTACCAGAGGCTATGGGATTAATTGTCCCTCTTAAGATTTAACCCATTCCTAGTTTTATATTCTTTCCCTCATAGATCACCCTTGCAATATTCTGAAGGAATTTACCTAAAAACCTTTGGGTTGGAAAGAATTTGAGATTTTAAAACTGCAAATTTTTGGTGAAACCAAAACTGCCAGACTCACCAGACTTGATGCCTTTAAAAATGGCTTTGAACTCCTGTGCATTCCACCATGTTAGTGCTTAATTAGAATTGTCACATCTTTTTTCCCCCAAGAGGCTTCTCATCTAACAATTGTATGGCAAAGGTAAAGTATGGTCCTCTTTACTCAGTGAATATTTGGACCAACTGAACTTTGCCAGTGCAATGTGCAGGGGGCGATGGGGAAAGTGTGTGTGGGTTCTCTTTCAATTCATCAATTCTTGAAGAAGTGTGTGTGTGTGTATTACTACTGTTACTAGTATTTCTAATCTTCCTAAATGCTAGACACTGCACAGAATTTCATATTAGTCTGAAATAATATCTTAGAAGATGCAAAATGCATAGCCATGTTCTCTTTCACACATCTATAATTTGACATGTTGACTCTGTTTTTTAATGGTCAGCATCCCAGTGCAATTATGCCTGATATTTTCCCTATCAAAGAAATATTCTAATAGTGAAACATTATTATGATCTTTCTTTCCTTCCACTGATGTAGAAGTCACCAAGGAACCGTATCTTTTCAAAACCTAGTATAAGTGTTTTTATACATAGGTGATGCAGTGGCTCAAGTGGTTATGATGCTGACTCTCTTGATTGCAAGATCAGCAGGTTGGAAATTCAAGGCCTGGGTGCTGCATGATAGGATGAGCTCATCTCACTAGTCTCAGTTTTTGCCAATCTATCAGTTTGAAAGTATGCAAATACAATTAGATAAATAGGTACCACTTTGGTGGAAAGGTAAACAGCATTCTGTGCAATCATGCTGGCCACATGATCACAGAGTAGTCTCTGACAACACTGGCTCTTCAGCTTAGTAACAGAGTTGAGCACTGCCCCCTATGGTTGGACATGACTTGGAAACCTTGTCAATGGGGAATACCTTTACCTTACTTATAAGTGGTTTATACCTCTTTTTATTTTTTGGAGAAAAAAATTCAGCCAATTTGCCATACTACTACCAACAAAAACATGAAATAAAACCAATTAATAAAATGATGAAGCAGTTATAAAAATATAAAATATTTCATTATATTTATGTATTTGATTTCATTACAAGTGGTCCAGCTTACTTGCGGGAATGCCTCCTCCCATATAATTCTTCTCGCACACTCAGGTCCTCTAGGAAGAATCTATTGCAGCCAAAGAAAAGTAGGCTGGTTGCGACTTCCCAGAGGACCTTCTCAACTGCTGCTCCAAAAATTTGGAATGACCTGCCGGAAGAAATCCCCCATATCACATTTCTAGATGCTTTCAAAAAGGCAATTAAAATGGATCTCTTCCGGCAGACCTTCCCAGACTGACCTCCCAACAGAGTAGGACTATCCGCATGCTCAAATTAGCTTGCTTTTTATTATTATTTTAATTGTTTTAACTGATGCTATTGTTAATAGGTGGTTTTATGTATAGGAATTGGGGTTTGGGAAGGGTTAGGGGGTTGAGGGACTGAGGAAATGTTTTAAAGCTTTTGTTTGTATAATTTTGTATTTGAATTCTGTTGTTACTCGCCTCGATCCTCCAGGAGAGGTGGGATAAAAATAAATATTATTATTATTATTATTATTATTATTATTATTATTATTATTATTATTGTTGTTGTTGTTGTTGTTGTTGTTGTTGTTGTTATTGTTATTGTTATTGTTATTGTTATTATTGTATTTGATACCATTGATATTTATGGTATTTTAGCAAGAACAGAAGCAAAACACAAAACAGATCCCTGCCCAAGGATCTCACAGTCAAAATTCAGCAATAGAAGAGACAGCAGATAAAGGGAATAGGTTAACAAGAGTTAGCAAGAGATGGTGAGAGTGAAATAGTTTTATTTGTACAACTGAACATATAAGATCATCTACATCATTTTCTTTTAAAATATTAAAGCATATTGTATGTTCCAGACTGGAAAGGGCGAAATATTTTGATTAGTGTTGTACTGTTTTAACAGGCTGTCTTTCCTGCAGAGTTTAAATATGTCAGCTAGCAACAATGAGATTTGGTCCACTGAGTATCTGAGGACAGGTGTTTTACTCTCTCATCAGTGCACAGCAGCTATTGTCTCAGCCAGGGACATCATCAGTCCCTAGGAAAAGTCAAGATCAAATGTAGAGGTCATTAACTAGCACCTTTTGGTCTTGCAATAATAATATCCCCAACTGCACACATGGCAATTTACATAGCATTACCCATACCCAATATGCTTTGTGCCGCAATTTGGCTTTTGGAGGTCACTCCAACTTGACTGTCTTAGAAGAATGTCTTTTCTAAGCATCAAAGCCATGCATTTACATGTCCTACTGTATTCCTTCTTGGCAGCCTGTGTGAAATAAAGATACTGAATTGTAGAGGGATTCATGAAAATATCCCCATTGGAACACATGCACACACAAACACACACACAGAATGACTATGAGGTACAACTTTAAACATATCAATCCAATTAACACTTCATTCACTGAGGCTTCTGCAACATTCTTAAATATGTAAACAAGCCATAATTTTTATTTTTATAAAAAAATTCTCTGTAGATAAGGTTAGTGTCTTATTTTTAATTAGAGCTTTGAAATATCTGCCTCATCCATTTTCTTCACCCCTAGCCATTTATAGTGGATGCTTCATCCACTAGATATCTGTCAGAAATTTGGATTGGATACCCATTACTGAGATTGATAGCCATTATCAAACCTCAAAATACGTGTGTGTTCTTTTTTAAATATTAGCTGTCACGCTGTGATAAGTTGTGTTCGGTTGTATGTTGCATGGCATAATGTGTAACCCAGTGGGGCTCATTTCTGAAGGGGAGCACATTAAACTCTATGACAGAGAACAGAAATAGAACGGACAACAACAACAAAAAGGAGCTATGTCTGAAAAGCAAGTGCAGCATGTTTGTGGCAGGGAGGGTGCGAACAAACCCTACCAACTTCATCTTAATATTCAGTATATATTTTTCAACTTTATTTTGACTGATATCATGTTCTGAAACCATATCCTTTATTTTGGCTGGTATCCTGTTCTGTATTTGGAACAGCTAACACTATGTGGATATACCTTTTGAAAAATAATGTAAATTTTAGAGAAAAGTGTTTTTAGTTATATACTGTTGAAATGACACATTAAAATCAACCAACATAAATTCAGTCTGTATAGGTTTTTCATTTGTTCACCTACTTGTATAATAATAATGACAATATTAATACTAATAATATATTTTTTTAAAAAAATAATAAAGAAGAATCTGAATTTCTGCTAGAATTAGTGAGAACTGGTTTATGGGGAACAGCTGAATTAAGCTCATTGCTTTACAATATTAGCGATCTTTGGGATTCCTGTTTTGCTTTGTTTTAAAAGATCAGTCCAAACTATTGAAGTAAGTTAGTAGAAAAAACCATATATATTATGTCTATGTTGAGCTTGCATAGCCAAATAAAAATAGTGCAAATCCACATAGCAAACAATATAAAGTCATTTTAAAAGGCACAAAACTTAAAATATTATAATAAATAATAATAAATAAAATTTTTATTTATATCCCACCCTTCCTGCGATCAGGGCGGCTTACAACAGGGTTAAAAACAACAAGCCATATAATACAAAAAGATTAAAATACAAAAACATCAAACCATACAATAAAATAACAGACAAAAAGCCCCATAGCCCAACCTCTTGGCCACGGAAGAGGAGGGAGGCCCACAGGATTTTATTCGGGGAATGCCTGTTGAAACAGGAAGGTTTTTAGGTCCTTCCTGAATTGGGCCAGGGTGGTAGACGAGCGGAGCTCAGTGGGCAGCGTATTCCAAAGGGCTGGGGCAGCCGTGGAAAATGTCCTCCGTGCGGTGGAGGCTAACCTAGCCCCAGGCACCTTCAGTAATTGCTGCCCAGACGTTCTGAGGGTGCGAGGTGGAATGTACGGGGAGAGGCAGTCCTTTAGGTATCCTGGGCCCAAGCCATTTAGGGCTTTATAGGTAATCACCAACAATATAAAAGAAATATTAAAGCATATTAAAGCATATTTAAAGCATAAAGGTATTTGTCTGCCACAAAAGAAAAGTGGGGGCCTAGCATCTAATTGAAGGGAGTTCTAGAGGGTGGGAGCAGCCACTGAGAAGACTCTTTCTTGTGTCCTCACCAAGCCCACCTGTGATGGTGGCGGGATCAAAATCTTGTTGATTTTAGCATTCTGTAAGGTTTGTGTGGGAAGATAGTCTTTTGATAGTCTTTTGATAGCCTTGGCCTAGTATGTAAGGATTTAAAGGTAATGACCAGCAACTTGTTTTGTGCTCAGAAACTAACTGGTAGCCAGTGAAGTGTTACAGTAGTCCAAAGAGGAAGTGTTACAGTGAAGTGTGAAGTGTTACAGTAGGCCAAACAGACTGTAATCAAGGCATGTGTCATTGTACCCAAATCTGACGTCTCAAGGAACGGGTTCAATTGGCATACTAGTTTAAGTTGTACAAATTCTCTCCTGGCTATTGTTGAAACCTGAGCATTCAGTCTCAGAGCTGAGTCCAGGAAAACACTCCAGCTGTGAGTATGAGATTTCAGAGGAAGTCTAACCCCATCTGAATTAAGTTTCAATTTGTTTGCCATCATCCAGTCCATTCCTGACAACAAACATTGGTTCAGTACTGAGACAGCTTCTTTGGAATAAGATGGGAAGGAGATGTAGAATTTCGCGTCATCAGCATATTGCTGACTCCACACCTCAAAACTCCAGATGACTTCTCTCACCAGTTTCATGTAGATATTAAGCAGCATGAAGTAACAAAACAGTATTCTGTTGGACCCCACAGGCCAATGACCAGGATATCAAACAGGCATTCCCATAGCAACACCTTTTGCGATTACCCCTCCAAGAAAAACTGGAACCACCAAAGAACAGTGCCCCAAGTCCCATCTGAAAAGGGTTGCCCAGAAGGATACCATGGTCAATGGTACTGAAAGCTGACAAGAGGTCCAGTAGAACCAATAGGGACACAATCTCCCTGCCCAGTTTGCTGTGTAGATCATCCACCAAGGCCACCAAAGCTGTTTCAATCCTGTAATCAGGTCTGGAGCCAGATTAAAATGTACAAAGTGTTGGTTATTACCTTTAAAGCCCTAAACGGCTTGGGCCCGGGTTACTTGAGGGAACGCCTCTCCCTGCATAATCCTCCCCGCACACTCAGATCCACAGGAAAATTTTTACTTGACCACCCTAAGGTGAGATTGGTGACAACACAACAATGGGCATTTTCAGCTGTGGCGCCTTTTCTATGGAATGCCCTTCCTGAAGAAATCCGCCACAGTAGAACGGTGGAAGCCTTTAAGAAGGCTTTAAAGACTCACCTCTTCCAACAAGCCTACCCTCCCAATTCCATCTAAGATTTTACCTCCCCTATTGTCTTTGTAGCTCTGTTTTTATGGATTGTTATGCTTTTAATAGTTTTTATCGTATGTTTTCAATGTCGTCTGAATTTAATTCTATTTTAATATGTATCTTATGATGTAGATTTTTAATCTGTTTTTATTGCTCAGCTAACGACATGTACACCGCTTTGATCATTGGAAAAGTGGTTAATAAATAAACATTTATTATTATTATTATTATTATTATTATTATTATTATTATTATAAAATGGATGTAGACAATCCACCACAAGCTCCAGAACCTTGTTCCCAAATGGAAAGTTGTATCCAAGGAGGCCCTTTTTATTAACTGCAACACCACAACTTCTTTTGGACAGGATGGAAACTTCCCTTGTTGCAGTGAGGCATTCACCTCTCCCCTTGTCCACTTAGCCAGTACCACTCTAGCTGCTTTCATAAGCTTGGAAGGGCAAGGATCCAGTATACATTTTGTCAGAGGAAGTGGCCAAATGGCTGATAAGACCAGCTCAGTTCCCAAAGCAACAGACCCAGTCTTTAAGTGCAAAAGTACCAGAGGTATTACCAAGAGATTTGTCCAGAAGTCCGAAGTCCAGTGTATCAGATAGGCAGGTCAATAAGGTTATTGTCTCGGTCAGGGACATCATCAGACCCTAGGAAAAGTTAAGATAAAATGTAGAGGTCATTAACTAGCACCTTTTGGTCTTACAATATTAATATCCCCAACTGCACACACCCTTCCCCCTCCCAACCAAGCAGACTATCCCTCACCCTCACTCCACCCCCAATATGGCACCCCAAAGAGGCAACTCCCACTTAAGTGTTGCTGCCTTTGGCAGTGACCTCACTCACAGTGGGCCCACTGCAGCAGGCTACCTGATTTTATCCCCCTGGAAAGGGACAGGCAGTCTGGAGCATGAGGCACTCCACCAGGAGAAATAGAAAACAAGCAAGTAAGCAAGCAGGCAGGCAGGCAGCCAACCTCTTTTCTGGGGTGGTGAAGATGATGGCATTCTCCCTACCATGTGCTGACTCTCCTCAGTCACAACAGACACATCAAGCACTTCTCACTGAGAAAGTAAAAGTTCACTTCAAAATTTCAAAGATGTATCTATGTGAAGCATCCCTTACAGCTACTTTGTTACTTTCCTGTTCCCTGCAAGCTCAGAGCCACTGAGATTGGTACCTGATGTATGTGTATTGAGGGTGTACATACTTTTCCTCAAATTGAGATTTGTGGCTTGTGACTAACAAGCCACATTCTCATTTCCAAATTCACTCCCCATGTTTGTAATTAAACCTTTATTTTCAAAAGGTAGCACCAAGATTTAAATAAAGACATCTGTGACTGTTTTAAAAAATGTAAGAATGTTTTTTTTAATGGTGCAGGCACCTCTTACTCATTCCAAATGGCCTTGCTGAAGAAAAAACCCTCCACTGGATTGTGCACTTCACCTACTATTGTTATCTAGACATTTGGACATGAATTTGCTGCAGCTGGCATTCACACAGACATGAGTGTGATCAATAGAGTTTAACTATGTGCCATCTGAGAAATCTCCAGCAAAGATTGCCTGATTCCTAGGTCATCAGTGATTGTAAATGATCCATTGTTTGTACTAGGGCATTGTGTTTGTCTTTTTAAATCAAAACAACAGCTCACTGATCTTGTTTATTTATTAAGCCATTTGTTCATTGATCTCTGTTAGAGAGGTACAAACACAAAGACCCTACTTTTCAAAAAGGAAAATCTGGCAGTATGTATTTTAATTAAGTGATGAAACTTTTTTTCCTGGAAAGAAAAAAAAAATAAACCACAGAAGGGAATCAATTGCTTCTTTCAAATATTCTGAAAAAGAGCAGAGTGTTAAAACAAGCCTCTTGATTTTCTTTTTAAAAGTGAAAGGGGGTGAGTGGGAGTGAAGAATTCAGGAGCCAAACATAATCTCTCCATTAGTATTATTAATAGTGTTCAGTGTGGTTCACATGCTTTAAATCATACGGCATTGTCATGAGCATTGTATTTGCAAGCACTGTCAGAGCTACTGGAAGCTCTAGTAAAAGCACAGAAGTGCCTTCACAGTAACTGCAAGCAGCCTTTGGGGAACAATAGGCTTACCTACAGTGTGCCAAGATATTAGGGGGAAAGCCCAACAAGTTACTTTATTATACTTCAATGGTTGTATACTGCTTGACCCAGCTTCATTTTAACAAGCACTGCTGGCAATTCACAATTGTATGCCCCCCCCCCCATTCCTTTGGGGCCTGCTAATTTGCACTGCATCCAGATTCTGGTAGGTTCTGCTGCTCCAGATGGGTCTCTTTCTTTCAGGTACTTCCTTCCCCTAGTCCCCTCCTTCTCTCCTCACTTTCGGTATGAACATTTGTTTTAGAAAAGAGAACTCTAAGATTTATTTAATTATTGCCAATGTATATATCTGTCAAGATAATTAAGTGGGGGGGGAAAGCGCCTTGGCAGGAAGACAATAGCAAGAAGTAACACAAGAATTTGGAAACAATAGTAATCGTGCTATTAGTCTCATAAAATTCTTCAAGCTTGTCGGAATCATTCTGTAAGAACAATGTGGGATGCTATTATAACAGCCTTGTCTAACTAGGAAGTAATTTCTGTTTGGAGTTTGCTGGATTGTTTTGTTAATTAATCTCCTCAAGCTTGGTTGCCTTGTTGAATAAAAATGCATTTACCATGCTGTGTGAATGCCTTTTACTATACTAGGGAAACAGAACTTGAGACTACTTTATTGAAAGAGTGCTGTGTCAAAAGAACAATGAATAGGGATGACTAATTAACCAGGGTCCCACTTTCAAATATTTCATGTTTTCATCCAATGAATCTTTAACCAAAATCTTTCAATATATTTAGATAATATTACCTAGGCTGGGCATTTGACATCTTCTATGCCATTTTTGTATTCATCCATCAGAATACAAAACATTTAATTTTATTCATAGTCTATATGCTATCTGTGCATAGCAAAAGAGAAGCAAAACAATAACCAATATATTCCAGTACAATGTGGCACTGTGATTTTAGCCAAGTTATTATTTTTTAAAATTTATTTTTATCCTCTTTGTCTGCCCAAACATCCAAAACAGATCCAACAAGACAAATCAATGGAACTGATCCACTGAAAACAAATATAGTTGTCCCTCCTGATTCATGGGGGATTCTTTCCTGAACCCCCCCCCCACCCAGCATGAATGAGAAAAGACACAAATACAGTACTCACATCCTTATTTATATAACATAATGGCTGTGCACTCCTGTGTGCAGCGCTGTGCATGCAGCTCAGGCATTCACACCTTTTTGTCCCTCCTATCTCGCTGTCCACAAAGGATAAAAAGTACGGATGCCAAGTCCATGAACAGGCAGGGACAAGTGTAAAAATAATACAAATAAATATAATAGAATTGATATATTAAAAACAAAAACAAAACCAAGACAATATTAAAGAAACAATTTATTAATCCACACTTCCTATGCTACCACCTTATAGCAAACAGACTTTCAATAAGTCCCTATAGTTGCTAAAGAGTGCGTGCCCCATGCTGTATAACTTGGTGGAAATGACTACTAGTAAAATCATACTGGACAGGGAAATATTTAATTTCATCTCCCCATGCGTGGAATCACAATAAACACAGGCTTTCCCTCTAAAAAGAGGATGAGGATTAACTTTCAATAGCTTTGTCTTTAAAGTAATATGAATTTTGGCTCACATTTTCCTACCTCATCTGTGGATGAAGGCAACTTTAAAAAAGGGGGAAGGACAATGAAATTGTAAAGCAACTGAATTTTTCTAAAGCAGCATACTTTCAATGTTGGTACAGTTTGGTTCACTTCTGAGAAAAAGCGGTTGCCCGACTCGGCGGGCTGACCGCTTTGCCGCTAGACGCAGCGAACAGCTACAAGCCCCAGAGTGCTCTGGGGCTTGCCCCAGCTCCCTATTGGTGTGCAGGGTGAAGGGGAGGCCCTTCCGCCCCGCGACGCGGAGCTGGGCTCGGTGACCGGGCGTTCCGGTTTCCAGGAGGGCATTGATTTGGGTTCTGCGGGCCTGGAGGAGGAGTCTCCCTGGTCAGGTGGTACGGGGCTTAGGCCTATATAGGCCGTGCTGCCAGCCCCGGCCCTCAGTCGGCGCTTGGCTCCGGATGGTTAGGAGCCAAGCAGGAAGGGAGGAGGAGCTGAGCCTTCTCCCACAGCAGGCCACAATTGGGACTATATTCAACTGTTTTTGGCTTGATTGCTCTCTTCTGAGAGAGCCACGGCAAGCCTCAATTGGGCCTATATACATCTGTTTTGGCCAGATTGCTCTCCCTGAGGAAGCCACATTAGGCCTTGCTTGGGCCTATATACATCTGTTTTGGCCAGATTGCTCTCCCTGAGGAAGCCACATTAGGCCTTGCTTGGGCCTATATACATCTGTTTTGGCCAGATTGCTCTCCCTGAGGAAGCCACATTAGGCCTTGCTTGGGCCTATATACATCTGTTTTGGCCAGATTGCTCTCTTCTGCTGAGAGCCCGAACAGGCCTCACTCGGGCCTATATTCCAACTTTTTGGCCGATTGCTCTCTTCTAGAGAGCCACAGCAGGCCTCACTGGGCCTATACAACTGTTTTGGCCTGATTGCTCTCTCTGAGAGACCCAACAGGCCTCTTGGGCCTATCTCACAACTGTTTTGGCCTGATTGCTCTCTTCTGCGAGAGCCGCAACAGGCCTTCTTGGGCCTATATACAACTGTTTTTGGCCTGATTGCTCTCTTCTAGAGAGCCACAGCAGCCTCACTCGGGCCTATACAAACTGTTTTGGCCTGATTGCTCTCTTCTGAGAGAGCCCAGCAGGCCTTACTTGGGCCTATATACAATGTTTTGGCCTGATTGCTCTCTTCTTAGAGAGCCCCGCAGGCCTTACTTGGGCCTATATACAATGTTTTTTCCTGATTGCTCTCTTCTGAGAGGCCACAGCAGCTCACGGGCCTATATATAACTGTTTTGGCCTGATTTCTCTCTTCTGAGAGACCCGAACAGGCCTTGGGCCTATATACAACTGTTTTGGCCTGATTGCTCTCTTCTGAGAGAGCCGCAGCAGGCCTTACTTGGACCTAAATACAAGTGTTTTTTGGACCTGATTGCTCTCTGAGGGAGCCTCAGCAGACCTTGTTTGGGCCTAAGGACAAGTGTTTCTGGACTTGATTGCTCTCCTCTGAGAGAGCTTTAATAGTTTCTAACATGCCTCCTAAGACTCCCAAGAGGTCTAAGATTCAGAGCATTTTACTTCAACAGAAGGCCCCAGTGAGGTGCCATTTCGGCCAGATAGGTCATCGGGCTCCAACAGAGGTTCGAATGTGGGACATCTCTCTGTGGGTATGCCTTCTACTGATACATCTTCGTCACAGCCTAGTGCGACTGCAGGACTGTCCCCAGAGGCTTTGGCCACCCTGTCAAGGTCTATTGTGGAGCTTATTCAGCAGGCCACTAAATCGGGGCTATCTGCTAGTGTGTCAACACCACCTGTTCCTGCATCTCAGCCTTCCAGATGTCAGGTGTCCAGCTCGTCTGTTCCTGCATGTCAACCTTCTAGACGGCACACGTCCAGCTCTTCCAGCTCATCCAGTTCTAGTTCGTCTTCCACGTCATTGGAAGAGGACGACATGCTGGGACCTTATTCATCGGCTGATCGGCTAAAGGAAAAGAAAAGAAAGCACAAGGCCAAAAGGAGACGTTGCAGAGCTCGTTTGGATGGGGCCATCCAGCCTGCCGCTGAAGGTGGCGATCATCCTGCGGTGCCGTTGGGGAGGGATGGTTTTTTGGGTCAAGCATGCTTTGGTTCCTGGTTTGCCTCGCTGGGCCATTAAGAGGAGGGCTTGGCGCCCCAGACTTCAGGGTATGTGGGTTGATCCATTGGCTGCTGAGTTCCCCCTGGTGCGCACTTGTCGAAGAGAGTGAGCAAGAGCATCTTGAGGGGATGCTATGTGGATGTTTTTTCCCTTCTTCAGCCAAAAGGAAAAGAAGTGGTAGCTGTTACATCCACGAAGAAGCCAAAACATGAGCCAAAGGTGGATCCTGCTGAGCACACCTTTGCCAACTGGATGGATGGTTTTACGGTCTTTAAGGCCATTGTTTCCTTGGGACTTTAATGCAGGACGTTGTACTCGTACACAGTGTAGATATGATCATTGTTATAATAATTGTAAAGGGGCTCATCCCAGGTCTTCCTGCACATGTGCTGCTCAGGTTTCCCAGCCCTTTTGGGAAGGGCACCCTGCTATGGCGACTGCCAGCAAAAAAGAGGGTCCTGGTGGATCCGAAACCGGGAGTGCGGGGGGCCATAAGTAGCTCAGTTGCCTTTTTCTCCTGCCCAGATTTTCTTGTTGGCTTTTTCTTTTGTTAAAACAAAGGCCCTAATCCCTTTGCTTGCAGCATACCCTAACAGGGAGGCTGCTTCTTATTTAGCTGAGGGTTTTCTTTTGGTTTCAGAATACCAGTTTCTGCAGCCCTCGCTCACCATTTTCCCAAGAACCTGCAGTCTGCTAGGTCCATGCCTGAGGTCCTTAGAGCCAAGATCAACAAAGAAATGCAGGCTGGGCGTGTTGCAGGTCCTTTTTCGGTGTCAACTTGGACCGAGTTGCATATTTCTCCACTGAGATTAGTTCCCAAGAAAGCACCTGGTGAATTTAGGATTATCCATCACCCTTCTCACCCCCCTGGTTCATCGGTTAACGATGCCATACCAGATGAGCTGTGTTCAAGTCCGGTATGCCTCCTTTGACCATGCTGCTGTCCGATTTGTTCGGGCCTGTGGGAAGGGTGCACTCTTGGCTAGTGCGACATCCAGTCTGCCTTCAGGTTACTCCCTGTCCATCCTGATGATTTTCATCTTTTGGGTATCCAGTTTGATGGTAACTGGTATTTCGGAAAGGCCATGCAGCCTTTGAGACTTTTAGTACCTTTTGGAATGTAAGTTGTTTAATACCTTTACATTATTGGCTTCTGGATCTCGGGTTCAGTTGGCTGCTTTCTGGCCGAGGGTCCTGTTTCCCCCATGCCCTTCTTGGGCTTTCTTTGGATTTTGTTATTGGCCTCTCCTCGCAGCTTCATGATAGTTTGCTAAGCTGTGTTATTTGCTGGGATATGCTGTGGGTGTCCCCAGCTCACACTAAAACATATTCAGTTTTGTTGAGTCACCTTTACTTTACTTACAAGGTGGTGGCTCCTAGTATAGCCTCTTGAGCCAGGCTAGCCTGAGCTCTGGCGGGCCGTATGTTTTTTACATCAGTATGTCATATGTCCAGAGCTATATGTATGATGACCTGCTGATTTGGTTCAATTCCTAAAAGGTTTTGATGGGAATGCCATTTGGCAAAGGTCCTGATGCTTGGGTGATAAGTTGCAGGTCCACTCTGATGCAGCTGGGAGCATTGGGTTGTGTGTATTTTCAAGGCCATTGGTGTGCTCTGATATGGCCTTAAGATTGCATGCTACAAATATCCTGAGGGATATGACAATTTGGGAGCCACTTCCCCTTTGGCTTAACAAGGAATTTGGTGTTCTGAAATTCGCTAACTAAAAAGTTTGTTTTTGTGTGATAATCAGACAGTGGTGGCTGTTCTGAACAAACAAGCCTTAAATTCTGATAGAGTTATGGGTTTGATTTAAATTTTGTGTTGTGTTGCTTAATTACAATATTTCCTTCACAGGTCATTACGTTCCAATCTAATGGAGGAAGTTTTAGCTTCCAACTGCTTCTGCCTAACACAAGATTTATACATAAGCCATTGTATAATGTTTGAATTTGGTACTATGGCCTTGCAACCATTCTGTTATCTTATATTATCGAGTTATTGTATACATTTGCATGTGTATGTAATTCAGCAAGTAATTTGTACTCAGTTGCAGTGGTCCCATTGTCATTCAGGTTGGGTCCAAGAGCGATTTGCTGGGAGGACACTTGGGCTTCTGTCATTGCCTTTTGAAGCATGGTATGTCCTTTTATTTGCTGGTCCGAGTACAATCAATTGGGAGTTGGGCAAACAGTGGTGTTGCGTCACCATCGTGGCTCATTTGCATGGGTAATCTAGGCCATTCAGTCTTTGGGAATCTTGGCCTATGGTTGTCAATTTTGTTTGTACATTTGGTTTGTTTACCTTTGTACAGGTACCATGTGGTGTTGTGCTAAGAATGACTGCATTAGGATTGGGTCTCCCAGCTGACAATTTTGGATGTCATTCTTACTGCAATGGTGTGGCCACTGCTGTCTCTCAGGCTCGTATGCCTGTACAGGATATCAGGACTATTGGAATTTGGAGATCAAGGCCTTTGCTGGTTTTGTTCATCCGCACTTGGCCCTGTGGTGAACTTTTATATCGCTCTTGGCAGGGTTGGCGGTAGGCGTTCTTCGAACGGCCTTTGTGGCGGCAGCATAGGCCAGGATCTGCACGGTGTGGTACCAGGGCTACGGAGCTCTGGTTTGGGAGTCAGTCGGGACCCGGGGGCGAATAGGGCAGGCGTATGGCCATTGCGGGGGCCATAACGCGAGAGCGCCTCCCGGTGACTAGGGGCTTAGCGAATATGTGAACGCATGGCAGAGATGCGGTCATACGGTGTGCCTTAGCCCCTAGGTCATCCCAATACCTGGTGGGTGCCAGGTTGTGGTTAATCAGACAAACGTGGGGTTGTTTGATTTCGCAGATCCTGACCTCATGCTTTGTGCCAACCCTACCAATGGTTTGCTTAATAAAGTTGTGGCCTTTCCTCCAGCACGGTCTCCTGTGGTTATTCGGCAGCAGCATCTGAGGCAAACAGCTGTTAAGGAGAATCAGGTATACTTCTGGATTCAGTACCACCATGGTGGGAAGAGCAAATGAACTGACATCAGACAAATGGAAGACAGGTTACATCCTTCTGAGATGTGGACTGTATGTACAGCTTTGCAGCCAAAAATAATTTTGCCCGATTCAAGCAGTCCAGACTCAGCATACATGCCTATACAAAAACTAGTTGAAAGGGATAAAGTTAATAGTGAAAGCCAAATTATTTGCTGTATTTGTCAGTGTAAATTCAAAATATTTTCCCTAACTTGCTTCAGCTTCCAAATCTGTCCATAGAAATTTGTTCCCTATATAGGTACCAAATAATTATTACACAACTATAAACATATTATTGCAATTACATTGGTTACATTGCCATTCAGATGAACCTTTTATTGCCTAAATATAATGCTTTATTGTTCACATTGCCTAGATGTTTGAGATTAAATGGAACTTCTAATGGCTTATCAATGTGTGCAGGACTTTTGTTGAGGAAGGATCCATGCCTCTTCCCCTGCACACTGTGATGTTAACCAATCTCTCATATTTATTCCCTGTAGACAGATGTCCAGCTCCAAAAATCTAGTTTCTGAATATAAAACAGAATGCAAAAGATATTTCTCTGTCCTCGACGTGCTCCAAATTCCTTTAAAAGATTGTATTCATTTTTCACAAATTCTAAGAGTTTGAAGCCCCAGGTGGACATTACCTCTGTAATTAAAAATGCTGCAGATGATTCTTAGAATCGAGAACAAAACATGTAGCATATTAGCCAGTCTTCTGTTCTTCTGTTTTATTACACCTCACTCTCTCTCTCTCTCTTTTAAAAAAAGGCTAGCAACTAGGGAGTGGATTTTAAATCCATTCATACCTAAGGAAACGTTGCTTTAGATGTGCAGTTACTAAAATGAATCTCAGGGAAAGCATCACCTTGCATGAAAAACAATCCATTTCAAATATTCAGAATGAAATTGTGGATCAATTGCTTTTCATATTGAGGTTTAAGAAGCATGGATCCCACTGCTTTCCTTCATCCATTACATTACAAGAAAGAAGGGATATTCCTTTATTTCTCTCCTCAAAGCCAAAATGCTTGTGAAAACTGTATGTGCAAAAGGAATGTGCACTTTTCTTGCAGTCCATAAATCATACCTGGCTTGTGAATAAAGATAACACCCCCAGTCTCTGTTGCTTCCAGTTTGCATTTTCTTGAGATGACTTAATTCATCACAAATAGTGAAAGCAATAAAAAATGGGAGAAATTCTGCAACATGAACATAAAATGCATATTTTATATATTCAAATTCATATCCAGTTGTAGGAAATATTCATGACTAATATTAAACTAAGCCCAGAATTAGGTGAAATACAACAGACATATATTGAAGTGAACATTTTATTATGTGCCATGTCAGTCAGATTAAAGAAAAGAGTGTAAGACATCGACAGGATATTGCATGTATATCAAGCAATCTATTTATATATGACAGGGAGGGTTTGATTTCTGGAAGGAGTGACAACCCAATGAAATAACTGTTTGACTTTAAAATTACACTTGGATAAAATATATACCCTTTAATATGTATATGTGTGTTGTGTGTTTTTAAGAAATCACAATTAATAAAATGGGGATAAATATGTTTGGGAATCAATAGTGACATGCAGAATAAGAGAGAAAGAAACTCATCTTCAAAGATGCAGTAAGGTCATTGAGTTTCTCTCTCAGCACCCAAGCTCTGAGAGTGGGAGCAGGAGTGGGGAAATGGATCTGAATATCAGAAATGTCTGAAAAATATTTCAGGGATGGTAACTTAATATGAAGTGATGATGACTTTTGCCTCCAACAGAATAAGTTGAAATGTTACCTGGTTCTCCATTGCAGTGGAATAGTGAAGCCACACCTTTAGACTGATAAAGAAACAATTGTGATTTTGAACAAAAAGTGCCAGGACCTTCTTGTGTTCCTTCAGCCAATATTGTGCTGCACTTTATTTCTGCTCCTTTTGATTTTTCCATGAGTAAATCAAGATGAAAAGACAGAACTACACAATATCTATTCTGCTTTAATTTCCCACCCCCCAAAACTGAACTATATACTTCCATGCAGCAGCAGAGACCAGTTTGAGACCGCCCTGGATCAATGCTAGGGAATTCTGGGAACTGTAGTTTTGTGAGATATTTAGCTTTCTATGTCAGAGACCTCTGGTGCCAAAATAAACGATAATTTCCAGGATTGTCTAGTATTGTTCCAGGGCAGTTAAATGGCCTCAAACTGCAGTATATTTTGGACCATACTCTCTGAACCACTTACCATCATTTTTGAGAAATCCTGGAGAACAGATCAGGTACAAAATGACAGGAGAAGGGAAAACATCGCCCTTTTCTTCAAAAGAGGCAAAAAAGGAAGATCCAAGAAATTACACATCTGTCAGCTTAACCACAATGTCACGAAAAATATTAGAATGGATTATACATTATGTTTACAAGTATCTTGATTACAATGCAGTGATCAGGAGGAGCCAGCATGAGTTTATCAAGAACAAATCCTGTCAAATTAATTATATATATAATCTTTAACCAGGTCACTAGTTTAGAAGATGGAAGGAATGATGTGGATTTTATTTATCCGGATTTCAGCAAAACATTTGATGAGGTCCACCAACTGATTAAATTTGGAATAGATAGGAACCCTGTTGGATCCACTGATTGGAAAACCATGCTTAAAAGTCTGAACTTCAGACTGGAAGGAGGTCTCAAGTGGTGTGCCTCAGGGTTCTGTCCTAGGGCCATTACTCTTCAACTTGTTTATTATTATTATTATTCTTTTTTACAACAGTTGTACATCTTCCTCCCATCACTACATTAACATTGTCATCTGAAATATTCCATAAAATCTAATCTAAATTTAACCATCCCCCTTCCCTTTCTATCCATCTTTCAACAAGTGTGATAATTTCCAGTTTCCTTAAACAAACCTCTTTTTAACAATTTATCACCATTTCTCTACTTCTTTCTATATTGTTGTGTGTCTCCGAGTCTTTTTTTTTTTTAATTATGGTGCCCCTAAGTCAAAACTTTCATAGGGTTTTCTTGGCAAATTTCCTCAGTGTGTGTGTGTGTGTGGTGTGTGTGTGTGCACGCACGCCATTGCCATAGCCATCCTCTGAAGCTGAGAGAGTATGACTTACCCAAGGTTACCCGGTGGGATTTCATGCATGAGCACAGATTTGAACCCTGATCTTCATATTCTTAGTCCAGTGCTCAAACCACTACACCACACTGGGTCTCACTTCTTTCTGCAAATACTCTTAATTCTTTCTTATTACAAAAGATAAATTCTAAATTGCTTAAAAATTTTAATCTATTATACAGTACTTATAAATGTCTTATCACACCATTCTTCTTTCAGGTATTTTATTGCTTCTGCCCATTCTTCCTCATATCTCTTAAGTGAGTTTTCATTAATCATAGTCATTAATTTATCCATTTGCATCATATCCATTAGCTAAATTAACCAGTCATTCAATGTTGATATCATTTTGGTCTTTTTGCATAAATGTTTACATAAATAATCCTTCCCACTGTGGTCATGTATAAAAATATGTTGTGTGTTTTTTCCTTCTCATTTCTGTGATCATTTTTAATATTCTAGTGACGGTGTCATGTGTTTATATTGCCTGAATTTTCTTGTTCTCTTACATGACCAACACATGTAATACAATATTCCTTGCTGTTCTTATATTTCCAACAATTTTCTTCTTTCTTTTTTTGTCATTTTAGCCAATTTTATTGGTGTTATGTACCACCTTTATAATAGGATACTCTTCACCATTTTTATCACAGTATTATAGAATTGGGAGAGACCTCACAGGCCATCCAATCCAACCTCCTGCGATGCAGAAACACATAATCAACACACCCCCAACAGATGGTCATCTAGCCTCTGTTTGAACACCTTCAAAGAAGAAGACTCCATTATTCTCCAAGAGATCATGTTCCATCGTTGAACAGCTCTTATTGTCAGGAAACAGATCTTACTTTCAGGACTTAGATGGCAGGGTGTAGGAATCTTTATCAAGGACATGTCTACATATGCCAAATAAAGTGATTTCCATGTGCCCTCATGGTGCCCTATATTCATGATACAGGGCCAAAGCCCTGATTCAACTGCAGACTACCTTCATGATGTGAGGCCAGCTCCATAATGAATCCAGGCCACACATACACACCCAACTAGATTTTAAAAGGACTTACATCTCATTCAAAATCCCTTTGTTCCAGCAGGATGTGTGTTTAGACAGCCACCCTGCATCACTCCAGAGTGAAGAAGTAATAGGGGGGGCATTCAGGGCAGCTTCAGGCCCAGAATACTCTGGGAGCATCCTGGAGTGGTTAATACATTGGAAAATAGGAACAGAATTCAAATGGACTAGATAAATTAGAAAATGGGGCAGAAATTAATAACAATGAATTTCAATATAGACAAACACAAAATTCTACACTTAAGCCACAAAAACCAAATACACTGGTATATGATGGGGGAATACATGACTGAGCTGTACAATGTGTGAAAAGGAACATGGGATTATTGTTGATCATAAATTGAACATGAGCCAGCAGTGTGACACTGCAGCAAAACTATGAATGTTATTTTAGCCTGCATTAATAGAAGCATAGAGGCAGAACAGATCAGCACTTTGTGTCAGCCTGATCACATACTAAGGCTGAGCATCCAGATGCTTCTATTCCTAGTTTTGCCGCCCAGCCACCATCATGACACACACCCATTCACACGGGGCACCGTGCCCAAATGGTGCTGGATGGGCCATTATGATGCCACACCACAGTGTTTATGATGCCTCTTCCAGGGAGTTACCCAGAGCAGCTTCTTTTGGGGCACAGATGGGTGCTGCAGTGTGCGGCACCGATCCAGGGCAGGAAGGGGTTGTTTCCAGCCACCTGTCTGTACTGCTCCATAGTTGTCAAGCTGAGGAATATAATAATACCACTATATTCTATGCTGGTCAGTGTTCATCAGCTGTCAGTTCTGGGTGCATCATTTTAAGGATATAGACAAGTTGGAGCAGGTTCAGAGAAGGGCAATGAGCATGTTGAGAGGTATGGAGAACAAAACATATGAGGAAAGCTTGGAGGAGCTGGACAGGTTCAGCTTGGAGAAGAGAAGAATGAAGGGTGACATGATTGCCCTCTTTAAATACCTCAAGGACTGAGGGAGCAGGCCCTGTTCTGCTGCCCCAGAAAGTAGGACCTGGTCTAATGGGTTCAAATTACAGGAGAGTAGATTTCATTAAACATTAGAAGGACCTTCTTGACAGTAAGAACAGTTTGACAATTGAATCAGTTGCCTAGAGCAGTGGCAGGCTCTTTTTTCTAGATGTCTCCAAAAAGAGGGTGGATAATTACCTGCTCTACCTGGAGTTCCTGCACTGAGCAAGGGGCTGGACTGGATAACACATGTGGCCCCTTCCAACTCTATGAATTTATGACTCTGTGACTCTAAACCACTGAGGAAACACAGGCACAGTGGTTCCCAGCTCTGAAAAATTATAGCATCATCCACCCATCGCAGCAAACAACCTCTATGCCTCCCCTGACTAAAACGACTTTTGGGTAAAAATGATTTTAAAAAAATAGAGATAAGAACTAAAGCTGAACCCACTAACTTTATTACCTGCAAAGATAAAGCGCAGTGAAATAGAAATTATTTGAGTTCACAATCATTACACTTGGATGCTTATACAAGGCACTGGGATAAAGGGAAAAGAACAATCAGTGGTCAGTTGACTTTATTTCCTTTTCTAGAACGATAATTTGTATAACTCATATATGTTTCCTAGATTGTCTGAGCAGAGCACACCGGGCCCATCTGACAAGCAGTCCATAAAATATGCTAAATGAGAAATGCAGAGATTTCCATGTGAGATGCATTCAAGCTGTGTTCTCCAAGTGGTAATGACTGTAGTCAAATCTCCCCCTTTCTATCCTTTGCAACTGCATGCAGCATTTTCTAGGCCATACATTTGGGGGAGCTACAGGACAGAAGCAATCAGAATAGCTTTCTACCTCAGTAATTTCCAACTGTATTTTCTCATAACCTTTCCTTCTTTGTTCAAACGGGGACTTCCATTTTAAATTGTAATCTATAACTTTTGAAACGGATGTTAAAGCTTCTTGCTGGCAAATTCTTCTGGTTGATTTTCTTCTGCTGCTGCTTCTACTTCTCACTTTTCTTTCTTTCTTTTTCTTTTTCTCCCCCTCCCACCACCAAAAAGCCTTCATGGTAGCTTTATGTGGAAATAAAAATGCAAAGATTTTTAAGGAGAGGAAGCCTTCCCCATATTTGGGTGAGATGTCTGGGAAGATTGTGCATTTAAGAAATGCTAAATTCATGTTGAATAGTGACTTAGAAGCAGAGATTAGATTCATTCTGCAATATACTGTTTACATCCAGTAAGAATACGTGTGACTTTCAAATCTCACTCTCCTTTAAGCTTGATTACTTGTGGCTTCCTAATGCACTGGCTAAGATCACCTTAATCATTTCATGGCATTATGAGAATATAACAGCAAGCAGTGACCCAAATGCAGAAGTTGCTGTGTGATACAATTGAAAGCTATTGTGAAACAAGGAAACTAACAGAAGGCATAGTGTTTTTCAATAAGTGCAACAAATCATTAATTGTCAAAGTGGGATCTCACTCTCTAATATGATAACAGAAGGATTAACTCAACATTAGATTATCTTCATTCAGTTGTGGATCACCGTTGTTGTTTCTTTTGGAATAGTGAATTTGTTGGAATCTGTTATCTTGGTTTTGAAATTGGTGCTAAGATCCATCTGAGCAGTACCATGGAAATCCCTGCTAATGTAATTGTGCTGGATTTCCCGTATTTGGTGTTGCATGAGTGGCAATCACCACCATAAAAATGTAAAATCAGTGCATAGTTGCAAGCATGAGTGCTGGCGCTGTCCAGCCACTCACACAATTATGTGAGCTGTTTGGCCAAGGATCCAATCTACATTCCTCAGTAGCTTGTATTTTTAGACTGCATCTGCACTGCAGAAATAATCCAGTTTGACACCACTTTAAGTGTAATGGCTCAGTGCTATGGAATTCTGGAATCTGTAGTTTTGTGAGACATTTAGTTTTCTCTTTCAGAGAGCTCTGGTGCCACAATGAACTACATTCTCAGAATTCCACATCATTGAGCCATGACAGTTAAAGAGGTATCAACCTGGATTATTTCTGCAGTGCAGATGCAGCCTTAGAGGTATCAAAGCAGTTCTTTACTTAGGTATAAATGTTAAAGTGATGCCTCTCACCATTCATTGTCTCACTTGATTAGATGTACTAGAGTAACTTGAGTAACAATTCTGTAAAGGGAATATGTTGAGTAAGGGAGCATATTCCACAAACCATGTCGCCCTTCACAGCACATTCTGCCAAACCTCAAGAAAGCTGCATGCAAGGGACTACTTTGTTTATTAGGGATCTTTTTCTTTGCAGATTTTTCAGACAGGGTTCAGAGTCTTACTATCATCAAGTTCTAAGCATGTTTGCTTTCCTGAAAGGTTCAACTAAATGCCCAGAGTGTGAGGGTGATGCCAGCAGACACACTTCCTTTTTCCTCTTAAGTGTCATTCTACAAGGAATAGCTTTCGCCTGAGTACATGTCACTCAAATGGAAATTTGACTCCCTTTCTGTATTTTTATACTGATGTTAGTGGGGTAATTTAAGGTATTCTTAATTTATTGTAGATGCATTTCCCAAGATTATTTTGAAGGTGATTTTTTTTATTTCTCCTACAAATGAAGGAAGTTCATGAAAGCTTTAGAAAATATAATCATGCATTTGAGGGTGCACTATTCATTTAGAAATGCACAGTCTGAAAAAGAATGGAAGGGGAAACTGGCCATGCTCACAACAAAGCATAATGACAACAGGCTCAAAAGTGTAACCAATTTAAGAGTGAGCTCAGTAATGAACATATCTTTTCTCAAGCTTTTTTCCTTCTTCTTCAGAGCTTTGGAATTTATTTTTTGAACTAAAATGTTCTGAATCATTTAGTCAGTATAATGACTAGTGAATTCTGGGAGTTCTTGTAATGCAAAAACCCACCATTTCTCCAAGCTCAATATCTTCTATTTAAGAAAGCCACAGGGTGGTTGTTTGTTTGTTTCTTTGAAGCAATTCCAGATGGCATACATGGTTAGCCTCCTCAGTTTCAGTCCTCACAACAGCTTGTCATGATTTGCCTAAAATACAAGCACTGGCCCATGGTCGCTACATGACTTTTGTAATTCATGGTGATTTGAACTTGACATCTAATTAGGACATCTACATACAGTAGTACACTTAACTAGTACATTTACCTAATACACTTTACATCTGCAGTATAAACAATATATAGTTGTAAGACTGGAAATAGCATCTATATGAGACCCATAGAGAAGAGCTGTGTGTCAGAATAGTCAATAATGCCTTGAGGAAGTTGTGTTTTGATTCAATATAAGGAAGCCTCTCCATATTTTTAAGTACTGGCTTGGGCACTGACTGAAGACCACCTAGGGATCTTTTTACTTTGCCCTCTTTGGAAGACAAATGCAGGGACCATTTGAGTTGCATAGAAGAATCCTAGATAAGAAGGTAAAAAAAAAAAAAAAAACACCAAAAAGAAAGAAGAGAAACATAGTACCTTAACACACCAGTAAAAACCCTGACTGCTCCCCAATGGGATACAGTTGCCTTTCAGGGGGCTACCAAGAAGTATCACATGTAATTCTCCACCGATGCCACCAAGCAACTGAAATCTGCATGCAGCCTAAGTCCCAGCCACACTCAGCCAGCTGCTTTTCAAAAATTGGAACTTGTTAGCCTAGGATTACCCAACTAGGGCAGAGCTTGGGATAGTTTGGACTAAAATTCCCAGAATCCCCAGCCAGTCATGCTGGGGAATGCCAAAACAGTAAGAGTAATTTTTCCAATCAGTAAACAAGAGTCATATCTTCTGAAGTTTACATATGAGAGCTTTTGCAAAACACTAGCTGCAAGTGAAGTGACACACTATCCCTCCAAGGCCCAATGCTCATAGCACTCCTTTTTTTTTTGTCCTAATAACCCTAAAGCTGCTCTTCATTCCCCCATCCCTCAACGAGCCCCCAGAAAAGGAAACAAGGGCTCAGCTGAGAGGAATAGAAAATCAAGCAGCAGACACTTGCAATCTGTTTCAAAGCAAGCTAATCTCACCTCTCTCCCCTCCCCTTGGAATTTCCTTGAGCAAGACAGAAAAGATGGGAGTAGGAAGATGGTAGGTGCCTCTTCATTTTAAAAATGAAATTCTTGTCCTAAAAGTAGTCCTGCTCCTGCTCCTGCTAGTCTGCATGGCAACAAAAGGAAAAATGGAAGGGGAAGGGGAGAAATGAAGCAGACTCTCTAAGGAATGTATCACACCAACAAAAAAGACGGGAGCATAGCAGGATGCTCCCATCAATATCACATGATATATCACATGACATTGCATGACTTCGCAATTATCCCATGAATAAAGAGGAATTCTAGCACCACTTTTTATTCACAGGATTTTCCATGAATAAAAAGCAGCACTAGAATTCCTCTTTATTCATGGGATAATCACAGGATAATTGTGATGTGTGACGTTGTGTGATAATAATGGCATTATCATGTGATATTGATGGGAGCATCCTGCTATGTTCCAGTCTTTTTTGCTGGTGTGGTAAGGTCCTAAGACTAAATGATATATAGTTTAGCATGAACATTTGTGAGTATCAATTCACTTCCTCAGGTGCAAAGTCTGAAGAAGTGGATTGATATCCACAAAAGTTCATGCTAAAATATAAATCAGTTAGTTTTAAATGGGCTGCAGATTCTTTTTCACCTGCCTTCCCTTTTCTTTTCATCCACCCTCATATGTGTTTCTGTACATGTGTACATGTATCTGTCAGAACATAGAGAAACAAAATAATTTTGTATTTGCAAGAGAATCAGGAAAGGCTATATTTTATCACCTTTTCTAATTTATATAATAAATCATATCATGCAGAAAGCTGGATTAGACTTGGAGGAAGGAAATGTGAAAATTATATCAAGCTCTGCAGCTAACACCGTGGCCCGTTACAGACGGGCCTTAAAGTGCATGCTCCGCGCGTGTTAGGGTTAAAAAGGGGCGTCCTTTCTGGACACCCCCAATCCGAGCACGCGCGGAGCGCACACAAAGTGGCGGCGGCCGTTCCACACAGCCGCCGCCATTACGACGTCACGACCACGACGCCTCCGAACGAGGCAGCACGGACGTGACGTACTTGCACCGCATGAGGGCGCTTAGAGCGCCCTTTATGCAGCGCAAGGAAGAGCTCCGTTTCGGAGCTCCTTCTTGGCTTTGCGTCGCTGGGCGCAGCCTTCAGACGGCTGTGCCAGTGACGCAGAGGAGAAAGGGGTCAAGCGGCCCCTTTCTCCTCCTCCCTGCCACCGCAGGGTGTCCTTGGGGCTTGAAGCCCCAAGGACACCCCTTTCCAGGCTGCGGGGAAGGGGCCTTTTGCCGCTTCCCCGCGGCAAGGAAAGCGGCTGATTGGGGCCTCAGCGGCTGCCTTTCTGACCGCTGAGGCCCCGATACAGCGGGGAAAGGGGCGGGTGCACACCGGCCCAAATGGGCGGTCTGTAACCCGCCCGTGTGTGTGCGTGCATCCCTCCCTGAAGTCACATGTCAATTTGAATTTCACAGGGTTTTCTTAGGCAAGAAATTATCAAGGTGGTTTTGTCAGTTCTTTCCTCTGAAATTCATCCTACAGCACCTGGTATTCATTAGTAGTCTCCCATCCAGGTACTAATTAGGGTTGATCCTGCTTAGCTTCCAAGATCAGATGGGATCTAGTAACTTGAGGGGAGTCCTAAAAAGAACCTGCACCCCATAGAGTTCTTTTTAGGCTGTGCATGGGGTGCCATTGGCATGCTTGCGTGGCATCATGATGCCCATGTCGTGTAGTGCTGTTTGGGCGCTACGCCATGCAGATGTCATCATGGCGCACCTCATATGGATGGGCATGCACCATGATGGCAGCCAGGATGTATGGTAGGGGTGCTGAGCATGTAAACGCTCAGCTCCTGCGCACCCCTTTTTTGGGCCCTGGCCAGCACAAAGCACCCATCTGTAGAGGCCCTTTGTCCCCAAAATTATAATTTTCCTTATCCAATGTTTTTTCTTCTCTGCAGAATGGTGAGTATAGTGGAGATTACAAGATTATTTTTTTCATGTGGGAGATTATCTAAGGGTCTGGTTGTAGGCATTCCATATGATTGAATTGGTGTGATTAAACCCAGATTCTCGGCATTCTACCCACTAGCCATTAGGACCATTAGACAACCCTAATTATAAGATTTCATTTTAAAAAAAAGGAAAATAAAACTATGATCCAGAATTATACCACGTTTACAAAGGCAAAAGAAGGATAAACCAAAAGTTCCTGTGCTGGTGTCTAGTGGCAAATTCATCACACATTCAGACGGGATATGTTGATAATTATAGGCTATTGCAATGGGAAAGTAGGAGACAGAGTAGAAGCAAAGAATGTGGCTAGGATCAAGGAAAGAAGCAGGAGAGCAACTGATTGAATGTTATGAGGCCAACACTTTGTTGACTGGAAACACATTATCCAGCCAACCAAAGAAACAGCATGGACAACTCCTGATGGCCGATACAGAAATAAAATAGACTACATCATTGGAAGCAGAAGATGGAAAAGCTCCATTCCGTCTGCAAAAACAAGACTCCAAGCAGTTGTGGCACCAACCATGAACTGCATATATATTAACACTAAATTAATCATCATGCCAAAAAGTAACCTGAAGAACATCACTATAGAATTTAAAGATAATGTAAAAAAATAAATAAAAAAATAATCAGAATTGCACTATTAAGCCTAATTAACTGGGAGCCAGAAGAACTCTATACTGAAATCTGGGACATTGTGAAGGAAGAATACAAAGAAAGAAAGAAAGAAAGAAAAAATTATCTGCATCCAAAAAGAAAGAAAAGCCTCATTGGATGACAGATGAAATTCTTCAAATGGTTAAGGCTAGACAAGAAGCAAAAGTAAAAGATGACAGAAATAAGATCAGAATCCTGAAAGCAACTGTTCAGGAACTTGTTTACAAGGACAATGAGAGCTACTATAATAGCCAATACAGAGAAACAGGAGACAACAAAAAAGTATAACAAGAGACCTTTTCCACATGATCTGAGAAAACAGAGGGAAAATTAAATCAAGAGTGGGGATGCTATCAACCAGCAGAGGAAAACACTACATAGTCAAGAAGAATTAAAAAAAAAAGATAAAGGAAACAATACACTAAAGATCTATATAAACAAGATGAAAGGATGTTAGATTCATTCAAGGAAGAATAATTTGAAGATAATTCTAGACTTTTAGAAAGTGAGGTGGGAGTGGAACTCAGGGCCCCTAGGAGAAATAAATTATGAGAAATACATGGCAAAGCAACAGAGCAGTTTCAAGCTATAGAGATAGAATCACTCAGGCGGGTTACAGACCGCCGAAAAGCGGCGGCCTGGACCCACCCCTTTCCCAGCCAAATCGGGGCCTCAGCAAAAGGCCCCTTCCCCGCAGCCTGGAAAGGGGTGTCCTTGGGGCTTCAAGTCCCAAAGACACCCCGCGGCGGCAGGGCGGAGGAGAAAGGGGCTGCTTAGCACCTTTCTCCTCTGCGTCGGTGGGCGCAGCTGTCTGAAGGCTGCGCCCAGCGACGCAAACAGCAAAAGGAGTTCCATTTTGGAGCTCCTTTTGCAGCCAGGGAAGGGGCGCACTATGCACCCTGGCATGGCATGACGACGTCACGTCCGCGCTGCCCCATATAGAGGCAGCGCGGTCATGACGTCGTAATGGCGGCGGTTGTGTGGAACAGCCGCCGCCATTTTGTGCGTGCTCTGCGCGTGCTAGGGTTGGGGTCATCCGGAAAGGACGCCCCTTTCTAACCCTAGCACGCGCGGAGTGCGCACTTTTAGGCTCATTTGTAACAGGCCTCAGATTCTAAGGATCTTATTCCATTAACTAATACGCCAGCTTACCTCTTCTGGCTGGCCCCCCCCCCCCCCCCCCGTGTTATCATACCTAATTCGCCACCTGTCTAGCTGGGATGCCGTTGCCCAGATGCATCCTGGTTCAAAGCCTCGCTCAGCCAGCACTCTTCTGAAGTTGGGGAGCTCACCTAAAAACTATCAATGATGGAGACAGTCAAACTCGCTTCAGAGAAATATCATGACTCATGTCCTTGTGCAACTAAAAATCAACTTCATGTGAAAGCAGTAGTCCTTAAGACATTCTTTCCCCAAGACATTTAGGAAATAACCAACAACTGGACCCAGAGAAACAAACAGAAATCTGTTCCTTTTTCACTGGTATAGCAAGTACCAGAAAGCATTCTGGCTGCTGAGTTTTGCACTAATTGTCATATCCAAGGATTTCCCTAAACTCAGCAGCAGCTGTTCAGTAAGATACATTAGAGAATCTTTAGCTGCATGAAGATCAAGTAAGTTCATTATGGACCACACTGAAGAGTCCTAATATGATGTGACAAAGTCATATGGGATTGTGGCCAGTTCTTCCATCCCCATAAACAAAGACAACGGATACAACAGTCAAAGCTGGGCAAAGCAATTCCTAGTCAGAACAGCCAGCTAGTTATCCAGGTACAAGGTTAGTCCATACACAATTCCTCTCAGAATGATACCACAATCATAGTATTGAAAGCCATGAAGAGATCCCAAAGATAAAACACGCGTGCATACTCCCATCCTGTCCCTGGAGAACACCATTCACCAAACCAGCCGAGGCAGTTTCATTCCAAACCCAGGGCTAAATCCAGATTGGAAAGGGTCTAAATAATTGGGTATAATGGTTAGCCTAGGCAATCAGCTGTAAGGGTTATGGAATAACATTTAGTTTGCTGACACAGTAACTGAACAACAATGACACTAAGGCTGCATTTGCACTGCAGAAATAATGCAGTTTCACACTGCTTTAACTGTCATGGCTCAATGCCATGGAATTCTGGTAGTTCTAGTTTTGTGAGACATTTAGCCTTCTGTGTCACAACACACTACAAATGCCAGGATTCCAGGGTATTGAGCCATGACAGTTAAAGCAATGTCAGACTGCTTTATTTCTGCAGTGCAGCCTAAACCATAATCTGAGTAAAAGTTTGTGGTGAAAGAAAAATAAGTAAAATCTTTTACCTTCATGAGTGAGAATCCCTGGCTTTCATAAAATCATACAGCAGATCAAATAGAGCAGTACAATACATTAATATTGGGAATGCTATTGACTTCTGAAGTACACCAACCAGTATAATTTACTTTTTTTGCAACTGCAAAAGTTCCATCTTGGCATATATCCCATGTATGCCTATGTAAATCAGTGGTTAGAAAAGTGTGGCCTTAAAGTCTTGCTGGACTGCAATTCCCAACAGTTCTAGGCATCATAGTCAATGTTAAGGATTTATGGGAGTTGTATTTCCAACAACATACGCAGAGTCTCACTTTATACACTCCTGAGATAAATGTGGACTCAGACCAAAATGTTTTTAGAGAGATGAAAAGGACTCTAGTTTTGCTTGGTCTGGTATAACTAAACTAGAGAAAACCTTTCACAGCCCTGTTTGCAGTAGCAAAAGGCAAAATTGACACAGAATGTTGTAAGGCTATTTTCTTTTAAAAAATAAAAATAAAAACTTTATTACTGGTTGAAATTGCCTGAGATAGATTCAGTATTCAAGGAATTTCCTGTGACATGAGCATGACTGGAGAAATAATTTTCAACATTAAATTTGGTGAACTGCTGAACTTTATTAATATTTTTTGCAGTGTCCAATTCATTTCCAATAAATTGTGGAGCAATGGCAGTGGAGTGAAGTCCAAAAACCTAAAGATTGAAAGCCAGAACAGGTCAAAGGGAATGAGAAGAGGGAGTTGCTTTGCAATGCTGAGCCTGTTAAAACACTAACTAGAAAATTAGGCAGGAAAAACAGTTAGAAAAATATCAAGAGTTTCTTTGATCAATTGGCTGAAGAGAAGTAATATGACAAACAGGAAATTGCAAAGAATAACTATTTTGACTGTAGTGGAAATAGCGACTTAGGTAGCTGCAGTTCAAACTCAATACAGAATATTTTCCTGGAACTTAAAGGAAAGGTATCCAGATGTCTAAACATTCTGCTCAATGTGGCTTTTATTTTGAGGTTGGCATGCCTTCAGAAAACGAGTAGACAAGTTTAGCTGGAAGACATTTTCCAGCGTATTTACATAATTTCATACATATTTTATGCTTCTGCATTACATTTTTTAGCAGTGGTTCTATTTAATTCTTGCATTTTCTTGAAGCATAACATATATGTACAGTTTATTGACATGCATCAAAATGCTTTGCATAGTAAGCAAACAGTCAAACCTGTGAAAGTTTGAACCCCCAGGATAGGTAGTTTTCGAGGGAAACCCTAACAAATTTTCAATCAGTACTTTCACTGTGGAATGGAAATGTTTCCCCTCCCTGACAAACACATACCTAGAAAAGGCTCAAAATTCAGCAAAGATAATAGGGATAATGCTACTGATATGTTTCACAAGGAATATCTGTTATTCTCTTTAACTGTGCAGTGTATTTAATAGTGAAACATCAGCTGCATTCCTTTTGTGAGTACTATAAATCAGCTATCCTACTTAAGATGCAGAGGCAGATAGAAAGATACTGAGGGAAGGAGAGAGAGAGAGGAAGAAGCTATGCCACAACAAAGTCAACTTAATATATGAAAAAAAGATTTAAAAAAAAAAACAGAGGAAATAGCTTCTTCCAAACATTCTGAATTGCCAGCACAATGTATCACCAAATACAGGATTATAATTCAGAATTTGGCACAATTACACTCTCCTAACCATTGGTAAGCATTGGAAGCCACTAGAACTTAGACAAGAGACTTTTTGAACTACAGCACCGAGTTTTCCAAGCTTTGGAAATCTTGGACTTAAAAAAGGTGACTCTTCTAAGCTTTGGGAGTTTCTCTTGCTCTCTTGAGTTAAGGAGACTACCACATTATAGATATAGACATGTGGGTAAAATGACTCATTTATCTATTCAGAGTTGTCAGTAGTAATTGGCAATATAATTTCCCAATGTTTCTCTGGCGATACCTGGAACTTTTTGCATATAAAGCATGTACTCTACCACTAAGTTACAGTACTCAGCAGCACTGGCATATGTTAAAAGAATCAGCACATTCCATTCTTTTATTGCCTTCATTCCATTCTTTTATTATTTTTCTGGGTCATTCTGCTCTTATTCAATCAAGACTGCTTCTTGTGAGGGGGGTATGTTTTATCAACATCCACATAAGCATTGGTAATGTAAGCATGGTGGAACCTAAATAAACTGAAGGGACTGAAGGCTTTGGCACAAGTACAGCACTGGAAACAACAGGTGGACATCTTCTTTTTCTTTTAAAGTAATGATTAGATAGTTGTATATTTGAAAATAGCCAATATGGTGTAGCGGTTGACTATTACACTAAAGTTCCGGATAACCAGGATCCAGATCTTCACTCAACCATGAAATCCTTCTGGGTCATCTTGTGCAAAGCAAAATAGAGTAGCAGAGAAGAAAGAGGTGGCAGCAAGAGAGAGAGAGAAAAGGAAGAGGATGGGATGATGAGATGTAGCATGGAGTACAAGAAGCAAAATAAGTAAGAATGAAGAAATTGTGGGGTGAGCCAAGGGAGGGGAAAGGAGAGAATGAAGAATGAATGGTGCAGGGACAGGATGTAAGGAGCAAGAGAGGTAGACATTCAAATGTGGTGGAAGGTGCAGGAGAGGGAAGAGTGGTGGCACAAGGTGAGGCAAGGAAGAAAAGGAAGTGGAGAGATGTAAGTAGTAATGCATAAGATGCAAAGGAATGAAGCATGGCAAAAGTGAAAGGTGAGACAAGAAAGGGAGAAAGGTGCAGTAAGTCAGCAAAGAATTGTGAAAAGATGAGGTGAGGTTTGGTGAGGCAAAAGAAAGGAAGAGAGGGTTAAGCAGTGGTTCTCAACCTTTGGTCCTCCAGATATTTTGGACTTCAACTCCCAGAACCCTTTACTGTTGGTCATACTGGCTGCAGCTTCTGGGAGCAGAAGTCCAAAACATCGGGAGGACCAGAGGTTGAGAGCCACTGGGTTAGAGCTTCAATGATAAGGTACAAGGAGTAAGAGAAGTATGTACAAGGTGAGGAAAAGTAGAATAGATGTAGGTGTGGTACTTTCCTAATTTTCTCTGTATATTCCTTTCTGACCCAAATAGCAGTCACTCCCACGCGTTTCCTTTGTGGTATTTTCATAGACCTGTTCCTTTTTGTCACGATAAAAAGACTATACTGACCTAGTTTTTCTAGTTAATACTCAACCCTCCTACCAATGCCAAAATTCAACATAATGCCTGGTCTTTTGCTGGTGATGCTTATACTACGTTTGGTGGTAAGCAGAACTCAATGCATATACAAATTATTTGAAGCCACTAATACCATGAGGTTAATCACAAATACAGACCTGATTCAGACATGGTGATTGAGCATCCTGAAGGTGTATGAAAGCCACTGTTACCTTGTTCATACACAGCACATTTCTAGGCATTTTTTTTGAGAAACATGGACACGTTGCCTAAAAGGCTGCATTCTTGTACATCTAGGCAGATCTGATGAACATCACTGCCATGTGAGTGCTACCCAAATGTTCATATTGGGTCTGCTGGACATGTGATCTGAGATGCACAAATCCCTTTGCAATTAACTATATGAAAGTTATTTTCAACCAGCTTGTCTATTTATTTCTAAAAAGGGATGGAAATATGATTGAGCTGGAGACTGTTTGTAAATATCTGGACCACTGAAGAGAACTTAAAATAGCAGAGGATCCAGCCTTTGCACATTTCATATATAAAAATGTATGTTATCTGTAAAATACATTACTCATTTTATTTTTTTTCTTCATAAACTTTCTTTTCCATTCCTTTTAAATCAGCATTTGCTTGCTTGCTTGATGCTAGTGGTGATGCTTATATATTTCTTTACTGAAGCCTCCTTCAGTAAAAAAAAGTATATTGGGTGGTGGTTTACTAGTCTTTCATGTGGAAGGCTAATCCTGGAAGACAAGAAATATCATGCATCTTCATTCAGCTCCTCATGCTGTACACCCACCCAGCTCAGCTTCCTCAGTTCTGTGCACTGTGGAGATTTTAAAAAGGAGCTAGCTATACTCATAAGACGTCTATTTGACCTGCAGACTTAGATGCCCATTGGGAGAGTATCTTTCTCTTACAACACAATGAACTTTACAAAGCTATCTAATGGAAAAAGGGGAAAGGTGTGACTTATAAGTGGGTGGATTCCAGATCGCTCTTATTTTAATAATTGCTGTTGTATACCTTCAAGTCCTTTCTGAATTATGGTGACACTAAGGCAAACTTATCATGGGGTTTTCTTGACAAGTTTATTCGGGGGGGGGGTTGTCATTGCCATCTTTTGAGGCTGAGAGAGTGTGACTTGCATGAGGTCACTCAGTGAGGTTTCCATGGCTGAACTGGGATTTGAACCCTGGTCTTCAGAGTCCTGGTCCAATGCTCAAACCACTACACCATGCTTTACAACGTTGGATAATAATTATGTTTCATACCGCCAACTTTTTCTTGATTCAAATTCTGTCCCTGACACTACCACAATCACCAGTGCCACCCAAATGTCAAATAACCAACAACAACAAAAAAAGATTACCTTGTCTCTGATGGGTGGTTGTTGGGTGGTGCTTTCATTTAATTTTTTCCCCTTTTCCTTTCATAAAGGAAGCACCAAAAATACTGAATGTAAAATGATCTTTAATAGACTGTGAATGGTCAGGGGAAGCATATGCAAGCATGAAAATTGAAACTGTAAGGTATATTTAAAGCTTCCTACTGCTTTGAATTTTGTTTTAGTTTACTTTCATTTGCAGCTAATATTAATCTGGATCTTTCTGTTTTTAACATTAAAAAAAGGAGGGGGAGGAATGGCATTAAGTTTGATTAATCCCAATTTTTTGCTTTCTTCTGTTATCAGAAGATATTTTGTCATGAAGTTCAAAGCAGTCAATAGTACCTTTAAAAGTAGCACTGTTCTCTTTTCAGATCTCTCAGAACTTTCAGCAGCCTCAATAACTCTGAACAATCTTTGCTATAGAACTGTTTTGGCTTTTCAGGAAACCATGAAGTCCTTAAGAGCACATAGGGTTTGTTTTGCATAGATTCTTTGAGAGAGAGAAAATCTCTTTCATTTGAATATTTTTAGAGGACTATTGATGTAAGATCAAAACTTCTTTAAATGCTTAGGACACAAATATTGAAGTAATACAATACAGCAGTTTTGGGACAAGTACTGCATAAATCAGGCAGTGTCCCTTAAAGCACATAACAGGCTGGCAAGACTAGGCCCATTTCAAAACTGTCATAACACTGGCTTGTTTTTCATTCTCTAACTCAGAATGTCTGGATTTCAGTAACCTTCTTTTCCCTTGAGAAGACAACATAAATATTGTACCAAGAACTGCTGAACATTCTGTGCATGCATATGAGAACTCTGAATGCTCCCAGCTCCTGGGATGCTTGTTCACATAGATTTACACTCACACAAACAAACAAGTAAGCAAACTTGTTGGTAAAGCAATCAATAGTAATGCAGTAATGGCTCATTCCATCTCCCTGTTTTCCTCAATATATGTATGGCATAGGAACATGTAAAAGTTACCCTTTTTTAACTAAAACTCCACAAATTTTTATTGCCACTTCTTAGGACACTGATTGGATTTGTTTATTTATTTATTTTATTTTTATCCCACCTTTCTCCCAAAGTGGAACCCAAGGCGACTAACAACATATATAAAACACATTAAAACAACAATTAAAATCCTACAATTAAAATCATAAAAATATAAAAAATTACAAACACAAAGTTAAAAATAATAATCTAAAACCAAGCCTGCAAGATCTTAAAAGGCCTGCTTAAATAAAAGTGTCTTTGCCTGCTGGCAAAAGGCCAGCAGAGAGGGAGCCAGCCTAGCCACCTGTGGAAGGGAGTTCCACATGGTGGGAAACAGTCACTGAGAAGGCTCTTTCTCGTGTACTCACCAGGTATGCCTGGGATGGTCGTGGGACCAAGAGAAAGCTTTCTCCTGAGGATTTTAGGGCTCTAGGTGGCTCATATGGGGAGATATGGTCTCTCAAATAATCTGATGTCTCAAAGAATTGTTCTGCATCTCTATTTCTCTTCAAGGTGCATGGCTCTGAAGGAAGACGTTTTCATATGTGGGATGACTTTGAAGACATCTTCATGCATTCTCAACTTGCATTAGTGCTCTCTGGCTCACCATTAAGGTGTTTTTATGTATATTGCCTTTTTTTTTGTTGTTAACTGCCCTCAAGTCAAACTCAGCTCATGGCAACCCTGTGGATAAAACATCTCCAAGTCCCCTTGTCTCAAGTACCCTGCTGAAGTCTTGCAGGTTCCTGCCTGTGGACTCCTTGACTGAGTCTAACCATCTGGCATGTAGTCTTACTCTCTTTCTATTGCCTTCTCCCTTTCCTAGCATCATTGTCTTCTTTAATGATTCACCTTTTCATGATGTGGCCAAAGTATGACAGTTTCAATGTATGAATCTTTATTTCTTACCCTTCTTTCCCTATGGACTGAGGGGAGTAACATCAACTAACAACATAACACATATCAGTAAAATGGGCATATAAAGCCAATACATATTAAAATCTATTAATAAATATATTAAAATTCATAATTTAAAAATAATCTTGACAGATTATTGGAAGTTATTGGTCTTTAATGCTGTTTCAAACATAGACAATGGACCTTATCACTTGTACATTTAACCCAATTGCACCCTAATGTGATGCAGCTGGGACACAGGATGCAGGCAGGAATTATCGCACATAATTTGCTGCCAATTCCACTGGCCGAGTACAGCCCAGCTACATCCCAACTTCCAGGCATGCTTCAGAGACTGCTTTTCAAAGCCGGGAGCTTTCTGACTTGGAAAAGCAGCATCCAAAGAACGTCTGGAACCTGGGATACATCCGGGCAATACTTGACTGGCAGAATTGGCTTTGGATTGCATGTGATAATTCCCGCCTACATCCCGCATCCCAACTGCATCCCATTAGAGTGCAATCGGGTTAAATGTATGTGGAATAAGCTCCAATGTCTCTAGCTCACAAATCTCTTTTGGCAGGTCATTCCACATTCTGGGGGTGGCTGAAGAAAATATTTCAGTTTTGGGTGACCAAAGTAGCTGTCTGCCAGTGGACATGGGTGTTGAGGGTGAATTTTATGGGAGAAGGTGATCCTGTAGGTAACCTGGACACAAATTATGTAGAACTTTAAAGACAATAACCAACACTTTGTACTTTGCCTGGAAACTAATTGGCAGCCAGTGGTGTGATTTTAATAGTGCTGTAATGTGATCACTCTTAGATGTAACAGTACTAGTCTAGCTCCCATGTTTTGAACTAACTGAAGCTTCTGAACTTAGTCCAGAGGTAGCCCAATGTACAGGTTATTAAAGAAGTCCAGCCTTGAGGTTACTGGTATACTACCATCATTGCATCTTGCAATAGAGATGGCATTCTTTGTAAATTTTATTCATGCATGCAAGAACAAATGATGTTATCATTTTCCTCATTGCTGCAAGAAAGCCATTGGAACATCAGTTTTTAAATATTATTTTTGTGACTTATGTCACTTACAAAAATACACACTGATTTATTAATTTATTAATTTTTAAATAGAAAATGGCATTTGTTGTACAATTTCCTACCATTTCTTAGGAAATTTGTTTTTTGTACACAAAACTTGTTTACTGTACAAAGAGAGTGTTCCCTGATGTGGCACTTCACTTTGGAGACCTGATTGGTGCCAACACTGGTTTAATTCTGGTAGTAAACAAATATTCCAGCACCAAATTAAAACTGCTTTCATCATACTTCACCATGAGCCAAGCTAGCTAGAGTTGGTGGGTGTTGGAGTTCAATAACATATGAGGGCCACAAATAATCTAAACCTGGTTTTGGGCCCTCACCTCATAGAGGGTAAAATATCTTTATCTAGGGACATCATGCAAGTGCAGGAGATGTAGATATGTCTTACCTGAAGGCACACTTTGTGATTGCATCCACATAGTATTTTATCCACAACTGTATTTTACTATAGTTATAGTTATGTTGTAATTTGCTTTAAGGAGAGAGGGGATAGTGGGGTTTATTTTATTGTATTATCTTTTACTGATGTAAGCTGCCTCAATGTTTTTGAAGGGGCGGGATAGAAATAAATTTTATTATTTTTATTATAGTGAAAACACAAAAATAGTTTCAGAATGGAAGTAATTTTGATTTAAATAAAGGAAATTATGGGACTGACAATTCCTGTAGATTCTTCTACTTCAAGATAGGAGCCTTGGAGGTGTGTTTCCATTGCAGCTTTTGGAAGAAAGACCCTTTCTTATCATCTAGGAAAAGTAGTGTGGTAGTAATTCCTTCCACTGCTTATCAGCCTTATATCTTATTCTTACAGAATTGTTACAAGACAAGGAGAAAGAGATTGGTTATTTTGGGAAATGAATCCTGTTAGTGCTCATTACCTTGGGGACATGATTATCCTCACCAGCATAATGTGCAATCATCCCCAAAAGGAAGCCTCAAATTAGTGGTAACTTTCCATTTATATTTAATCAAGACCAAATAAGGCCTACAGAGCATTTAATCACTTCCCGTGCATTCTTTCAAAATAGTGTGCCATCTTTTAGTGCTCATGAAAGTCAAGGACTAACTGTTCTTGACCTGTCATAGGTAACTCCATGAGGCATTGTGGATGATTTCTGCTAAGCTCACTCAGTACCTCCATTTTGACCTTCCCTTGTTCATATCATCATCTCTTTTCAGTACAAACTGCCAATCAGTTGTAGCCATTCCCTGCTCACCCAGCCCTGGTTATGTGCACAGATGACAGATTGGATAAAACCACCAAACCTATATTTTACTTTCAACCCAACCTGGTGAGCTCCCAAAACATTTATTAAAACACTGACTCCTTTCTAATGAAAATAAAAATGTAAAAAACCAGGATGATGGGATAGTCACACATTTAAAGATCACCTGGGTATCAATACTATTTTTTCCAATTTTAAATGGTCCAGACTGTATAAAATACATGCTAGTATTGAGGACCTGGCCATATTGATAATGATTAGTAGGGCCAGAAGAAACAAGAAAAGGAAAGCATAATGAAGAGATTACAATCAGGAAGTGTAACAAGGGAAGGCTTGCTTAATGAGCCTATTGGTACCAAACTACATTATTCATAGGGACTTCTGATTAGAGACAAATGTCAAATGTAACACACATTCCTGGGTGGCAAGTCTTCATTTACATTTCAAATACTTACCCTTTCAGGCTTTAGCTGAACAAACTGTAGTTTTAGCATTTAGTAACTTTTAGCCACACACAAAGAACACCTCTAAATAGTACAAGTTCATGACAGAGCTGTTTTGTGCAAAAACTCACTTGTGTTTGGAAAATTGTTGCAAAAATATGCAATAATGCTATCCCCCCAGCCCTAATACATTAGACAGGATACTTTTCAAGACAGAAGGACCACAACATTCCTTCTCTGGAATGTCATCTATCTCATTTCTTGGGCTGCCAGGTAAGTACAATCCCAGGCCCTGAAATTTCAGGGCCAAACCCCTGAAACCTAAAATGACTCCATGTGATGCTATAAGCGGAGGTCCTGGTGATGTTATTAAGCATGATATATTAGCCATCAACTACAATTGTAAAGAGTATGTCATTCAAATAAAAACCATCAGCTCCCTAACAAATGAGGAAACACTCACTTTTGAAGAACATGCTCTCACCCTGAGATTTATTTCCCTTGCCCTTAAGACCATATAAGAGAGGACAGGCTCTGAGATCTGGGAATCACACTCTTGTCTCATCTTTTTTCTTTTCTTTTTTCCCCTTCTTTTCTATCTTTTTTTAAATCTACGGCTGCTAAAAGTGCATTCAACAGTGAAACAGGACAATTGTAGAAGATGAACAGACATCATTCACCCCTCTTTACTCTCAGTATCATTTTCTCTATGCCTGAAATTCAGAAGTGCATATGCATCCTCGTGTAACCAAAACAGTACTATTTGTGCACGAGCAAGGAATACTTTATGTATTAATTTAACTTATATCCTGCCTTTCTCCTGTCATGGGAAGCTTACAAGAAGTTAAAATAAGGTACAACTAAAATCTTATCATACATTTTAAAAATGAAATAAAATAAATGATTCTAAAAAATTAAACAATTAAAAAATAAATGACAAGGTCATAATTACCTTTTTGAATTCTGCCTAGAAATGGATGAATAGACAGTGAAATGTTTTGGCAAGTGAATTATGTAGCCATTCCCTGCTCACCCAGCCCTGTAACAAGCTCCAGTTGGTTAGTGGCTTCAGCATCCCAAACAGTGTATTTCTAGGCTTGGACAAGCAGTGTAATGGTTTTAAGTTGAACTATAACAATAGCAATAGCAATTATATTTCTACACCGCTTATCAGTGCACTTAAGCACTCCCTAAGGGGTTTACAATATGTAATCTAATTGCCCCTAACAAGCTGGGTACTTGTTTTAGCAATCTTGGAAGGATGCAAGCCTGAGTCAAGCTTGAGCCCTTGTCTGGTATTGAACTCGCAACTTTGCAGTTTGTGAGTGAATGGCTGCAGTACAGTCATTTAACCACAGCTCCACCAGGGCTCTTAACTATAACTCTGGAGACCAGGATTGGAATACCTACTTAGCCATGAAAGCCCACTACGTGATCTTGGAAAAGTCATGGCTCTGAGATTCTTATAGTGTCTGCTAAGCTTCTTCCCATTATGTCACCTTGGCCTTTTCCCTTGAATAGCTGCACGTGATGCCCAGAAGTGTTGCTAGACAACTAGTCATATGGCTGTGCCACTACATATTTCTCTGCATCTAAAGAGGCTGGAGCCACTGTGGTGAGAAAACCAGGGGCTCAGGCATTGTATATAATTAGAGTGCTATTACTAAACTATGCCCTATAAGGAGCGACTTAGGGAGCTGGGTATGTTTAGCGTGAAGAAGAGATGTTTAAGAGGTGATACCCCTGTTTAAATATTTTAAGGGGTGTCATATTGAAGATGGAGCAAGCTTGTCTTCTGCTACCCAAGAGAACAGGACCCGGGCCAATGGGTTCAAACTACAGGAAAAGAGATTGCACCTAAACATTAGGAAGAACTTCCTGACAGTAAGAACTGTTTGACAGTAGAACACACTCCCTTGGAGTGTGGTAGAGTCTCCTTTTTTGGAAGTTTTTAAACAGAGACTGGATGGCATCTATCAGGAGTGCTTTGATTGTGTTTACCTGCATGATAGGGGTTTGGACTGGATAGCCCTCGATGTCTCTTCCAACTCCATGGTTTTGTGATTCTACTCCACTTTAACTGTTGTGGTTTCATTATGGAATCCTGGATCTTGTAGTCTGATGAGGCACTGGAAGTCTCTGGATGAGAATTCTAAACACTTCTTCCTAAACTGCCAATCCCAGGATTCCAGAGAATGGAATCCTTGCAGTTGAAGAATAATAATAGTGCTATAAATGTGTAATGTGAATGGGCCCTGTATAAAAGGGGAAATAGAATGGCATGTCATGGGGAATGTCATGGCTGACTGGACACTAAATAAGAACATGCTACAGTGCAACATTTTGATACAAGTATCATTTGCTTGCTTCCATAACCATTCTCTTTCAATAAACACAGATTGTGAAATGGACTAATAAGCATAAAAGACGGTCCCTTGGTTTTTCATCCATGTCAAGCAATATGGATGTAAGATCCACCACAGGATGTGGAAGCAGACATAGCAGGAATTACACTTGCACTGCAAAGAAAGTAATTGTTATTTTAAAGAATTAATTTTCCCCCAGTGTGCCTGGTTAATACAACTAACAAGATGATAGTGTGGAAAGCTGTCCCCATCACATGCTCTCAATATGGAATACTCTTTGCACAGTATCATGTTGACATGGAGACAATATAGCAAACCTTTTTGGATTGTTTAGGCTAACAGAACCCTTCTCATGTGGTGTCCTTTTATACTGCTAGACATGGTTTTGGAACAAATTGCCAGAGGACTTTCATCATGCAGCTTGCTCAGAGTCTGGGTTCATCAGAGTCCATACTTGAACACATGCACAGCAGCTTCCAGTTGTGACATTTCTGCTCTCTGAGTAGAATTGCTTTACTCTAGTTTCATTCAGAGGCAGATGAGAAGAACAAGAATGTGGGAGTGAAAGGAGATCATCATACCATCTAAAGAAATCAGACACTATCAGTCAGGATGATTTAATGAGTTGTGAGGCTGGTGGCAGTACTAGGGAGGACTAGAGTTAAAAGATCTGGTAGCTATTGCAATCACCTGGAGCCTTCTATACACACTGGGGCTGACTCATAAGCTGTGGCTTGTATATGATATTTCCATAGTGTTGTCATGAGGTCTGAGGTTCATTTGTATGTGGTTTACATCTGTTTTACACATGCATGCACATCCCTTCATTATTCAACTCAACAGCCAGTGTCTGGCTAGTAAAAAGTCTTGGCACTGGAAAGAGTTGATTTTAGGGTGATTTTTAATTAGGGATGTCACAAGAATTCAAGCAAAGGTGCCAATAAGAATCAGTTGGACTCAGACCATGTCAAAAATGTCGCTACTTCAGATATCCCCCCCACCCTCTCTCTCTCTCTCTCTCTCTCTCTCTCATATATGTGTCTAGACATATGTGGAGCTGATGGTGGTTCTTGAACAGTAGGCAATGCTGTGAAAAAGTGCGAAAGATGTTGCAAACTTCTATTATTCCCTGCCTTAAAAAAGAGACTAGGAAGATGCTGTTTATTTATTTCCAGGATTTATATTCTGCCTTTCTCCCACAATGGGATTCAAGGCAGGTTACCTTAATTTTAAAAGACAGAGCTAAAACACTGATTACAAAGTTTAAAAAAATAATTAAATACTACCAACCTTAAAATATAGATTAAAAACAACATAGTTAAAAACAGTAAGAAGACTCTCCCATGTCTAGAGGAACTGCTGCTGCATCTTCCTAGATTCCACTTGGGCTCCAATGTGAGCAATTTTCCAAGGTGTCAGGAACGAGGGAAGAGAAAATAGAGGAAATTAGACCTTCTCAGGCCATACCAAGCCATCGTGTTGCCTAAGATGAAGAACAAACTGGTGCTTCTCCCATTCCACATACATAAGTCAACTCAACTGGTAGCATCTCTGGCAGCATCAAATTAAAGTCTTACTTATGTGTAAATTCCCCTTTAGAAACAGTTGAACATTTTTGTTCAGTGTACCACTTCCACATTCAGTTCAAGTGAAGTAGAATTCCACATGCAGTGCTGTTGCCAATAGATATCTAACTGTCCCTGCTGAAACTAGCAGTAGTGCTCCTTCAGTTGCAAATCTAATTGTGTTTCCAATTATATATTCAGTTGCAAAATTCAGCATGAAGGGTATACGGCACAATGTGTGCATAATTCTGCATGCAGACATTTCTGCTATATGAACCAATACAGAAATTCAGTTCTGGGCAGCAGATTAGTGTAAAGGCTGTAGGATGAATTGCTTGTCTCTTTCTTTCAACATTTTGCTGCCACCTCCTATCAAATCTAACCTGAAGCAACTACCTCTGTGGTGCTGAATTGGTAAGCCTGGCCCTACTTTTTAGTGTTCCTCCTAGTACTTAAAAAAAATATGAAATGCTGAGATCTTTCAAGCATTTCAGTGAAATACACAATTGGGCCATTTATTTTTCCAGTCTACTCCATATCTAGAAGAAGATTCTTTCCATAGTGATTGATCTGTGATGGCTCATGCATACATTTGAATAATCTCTTATATGCAGTCATCAAGCGAGGTGCAGGCATGAATTAGATCATAAATTATCATGTTTAAATTAATTGCTTTCAAAGTGTTCCTTGGTAACTTGGCCTTAAAATATTGAAACTTAAACATTCAGTAGCATTCCCCATTACACATATGCAATTTCTAGAAAGGAAAAAGAAGTGTTTTAGTATTATGAAAGCACAGGGTATTTAACACAGAAAATCAACATAATTTTCATTACTCTAATGATTTGCAGAATAAACGGTTGCAGTACTATAATTTAGTATTAATAGGTATATCAACTCGCACTCATGTTTTAATTGAATAGCTTGGATGATGTCATTTCTTCAAGCTCTGATTAACTATATTTGCTAATTGTTGGCAACAATTCATAATAAGTAACACAATCACTGTTTCTTTCATTGCTACTCATTGTTAGCACATGAATCATGGTGAATTGTTTTGGTATTCATGTGGAGGTAAAATATAATTCCACAGCAATCCAATTGTAATTTGCCAAAGCCTTAATTAGCATTGCTGTATCAATATGAATGGATAAGGTACACAGAGAGACAGAGCAGGAAGCCCAAAGAAATGAAACTCCTAATTATAGCATTTACAGTTGCAGTTCCTAGCAAGAGTGGCTGCATACATAGATGAAAATGTCAAATCTGTCAAAATTATAATGTCAAACTATTCGTCGACAGGAAAGTACCACAAATAAAGAGTGATTGATTGATGTAGATTTAAATTCCACCACCTTGTCCTGAAAGTGCAGTATGGAGTAAAGCCTAAGCACACTTCAGTGACAGCTTAGACCAGATAAAAACAAAAATCATGATATTAACTAAAATGGTTTCCATTTTTATTTATTTTGTTTATGTTTCAAATGTATAAACTACCCTATGGAACATTCCAGACAACTTAAACAGATCAAAAGCTCCCATTTTCTGAACAGATGAAAAGCAAAAGATTAAACTGCTTCAAAGATCAAAATAGTAAAATATTATCAACTAAACAAGAATTAACAAAAATCATAAAAGAAAGACCAGATAAATCACTTACCAGAAAGCAAGTAAACAAGTTCTGGCTATATTCCTGAAACTTACATAAGCAGTCCTTGCAGGCCTCTACAGCTAAGGGTATTACATGTGGATGCCACTATCAAGAAGGCCTTAATAAAGGTTAAAATAATAGCAGAGAATCTCCTGACCATCATCAAATTAATCAAGGTCAACTGATAGGATATAAGCTGAGCAAGTTAATGGCTGGGGTGTGTGTGTGTGTGCAATATATGAAGAAGGAAAAGTAGGGGTAAATGAAGTGAGAGACAGGATAGGAAAAAAGCAGAGAAAATGTGATTCCTAAAAGACAGAAGAGAGCATCATGAAACCTTTAATGGGAAAGAAAGGAAATTAAGAGAAAATATATAGTTATCCTGTACAGAGCTAATGCTTAGAGCTGATTCTGCAACTTATAACACATGCAATACACACATATACATAAATGCATCTGTTGTCTGCATGTAATATACACAATCCCATTTCAGAAACAAAACAGCAAAGAAATAAACTCTTAGAGCATGTTTGGCAGATGGCTAATCTCTGACTTCAGTGCAGGGAAGGGCTACTGTTCAGCTGCCTGCCTGCATCCATTGTCTCTATCTCTCACAAACCTTGACACTTTCCATCTCCACTGAGGATGGGTTGCATTTGATTTTAAAGTGTTTTGGGAGCACTTGGGTGAGTGACAAGGAAGCAAGCAACCATGATTGAGAGCAGATTTTTTTTAAATGAAAAGCTGCCCCAAAATGGCAACATTTAAAACAAAAAATCAGGACATCTGAGGGCTTTGGGGAAAGTCATGGCAACCTCGTGCCACAGTTCCGATTTAACATTTTAAGGGCACAAAAGGGAGTCACAAAAAATGGTTCCTTTTTGCGCTTATGGAAGGGAACCATAGTGCAGCTATATGGCACTCCTTCAGTGCTTTGTCATATGGATGCAGTGCTGGAGGAGTGTCATGATGCCGTGTGCCATGGCGTGGCGCAACATGGAGTGGTGCAACACCTCAACTGGCCTTTCAGGGCCTTAGTATGTTTAGCTTGGTGAAGAGAAGGTAAAGAGGTGACATGATGACCATGTTTAAATATTTGAAAGAATGTCATATGGAAGAAAGAGCAAGTTTGCTTTCTGCTGCTATAAAGATTAAGGCATGGAACAATGGATTCAAACTTCAGGAAATAGATTCCACCTAAACATTACAAATAATTTCCTTACAGTGAGAGCTGAACAGAAGGTGGATGGCTATCTGTTGGCAGTGTTTTGATTGTGAGTTGTGTCTGGCAGGGCCCTTGTAGTCTTTTCCAATTCTGTGACAGTCTGAAATATCTTAAAAGATGCCAAGTAGAAGATGGAGCAGGCTTACTTTCTGTTGCTCCAGAGAACAAGATACAACTAAGTGGATTCAAATGTCAAGAAAAAAGATTGCACTTGAACATCAGAAAGAGCTTTCTTACTATAAGAACTGTTCAATGGTGGAAAGAACTTCTTCAGAGGGTAGTAGATTCTCCTTCACTGAAGGTCTTTACAAAGATCTTGGATAGCTATCTCTTGGGAGTACTTTAGCTGTTCATGGCAGGGAGCTGTACTACAGGCCCTTGAGGTTCCTCCCAACTCTATGGCCTCATTTCCACTTATCTTCTGATCCAATCCCTGAACTGGTTCCTGAAACCGGTTCAGCACCGAGGGTGGTTCCCATTGTGTTTGTGTTGAAAAGGAGGCTGGGCGGTGGAGAAGGCCGGAGAGGCAAGGAAGCCGGGGGCAAGGAGGCCGGGCAATAGGGAAGGTTTGGAAGGAGGCCAGACAGTGGAGAAGGCCGGGGGCAAAGAAACCAGGTGGCAGAGATGGCAGGGAAGGAGGCTGGGCAATGGAGAAGATTGTAGAGGCAAGGAGGCCAGGGGCAAGGAGGGGTATGGCAAGGAGTTTGGGGACAAGGAGGCTGGGTGGCAGAGAGGCATTGCCGGGGGGACGCAGCAGGCATGGTCAGGGCAGAAGGAAGAATGGCTAGGGCGGAGAGGCCAGGGAAGCCGGGCTGCCAAGGCAGATTTGAATCTGCCTGGTTTCCACTTGGGCTGAATCTATTTATTTCTAAAAAAAAAACCCGTTTCAGCCCAAAAGACCATGATTTAACCACCGTCTTTTTGACGTGGGTTAAATGGGTCAAAAGCATGCTCCCCTTTTCCGAATCGCTGAAGCGATTCGGATTAAGTAGGAACCATGGTAATTTAAATGGGATCGTATCACATCATGATCCGGTTTAAACTATAGTGGGAATGAGATCCAAGATTCTACAGTTTAAAACCTTTCAAAGCCTCCGTGGCATAAGAAAATGGCATTAGACATGAGTCTTAAAATTTGTTTTGCTTGACTGGAGCTGTCAATGCAGTTACCTGGATCTAAGCCATAGATTTTGGAGTTTCAGCATGTGTCTTAAAATATCATTAACATAAAATTTTCAGCCTGCATTTTTAAGGCGAAAAAGAAAAGGTCAAATGAAGAATTATCCTAAAATGACATTTTTATTATTATAACCATTTTTAATAACTGCAAATGAAGAAGTATTTTTCATGTGATGCTTTAAGGACCATGGCTAAGAGTAAAAATGTCAAAAGGCAGGTAGATCTTTAAATGATGTTTTCACTGTCACAGTGCTTGTGTAGAAAAATGTCAGAGGAACATCTATAAGTACTGTAAATTTTTAATCATGTCTAATTTAAAGTTGTAAGAAGATATTTTTCACATTATAGTAGCAGCAAAGATATGGGATTTAGAGCAGTTTTTCCTATACTATTGTTATGATAACACAAATCCTTTAAAAAAGATAAATATTTTCGTTTCAATTCAGATTTGTCACCCTGTAAAAAAGTGGGAAATAATTTTATGTACTATAAGGCAGCACAAGTCATAGTGATGGTCTGTAGACCAATATTGGATTTCTAACCATTGGCTGCTGAATGATGGTGATTTTCCAGGGGAAAAAGAACAATTGTAGCCAATGGGCACAAATAAGATACAATTCCTTGGCATGAAAATTTGGTATTAGTGGCATGGGGGTGATGGTGGAAGGATGGTCCTCCGGCTTGAGGAAGAGTACTATAAGAAACCTCTCTTTCGCTCTCTGTAGTCTACCAGCTGTCTCTACAATCACTACCTCCATATTTTCAAAGAGTGCAAAGTCTGCCCATATAGGGTGTCGACTATGTAAACACAGTCATATTTTCCAAGATTACTAATCACACTAATGGATCACACAAACCATATATGTGGTCTCACTCCACCACCATCTTAGGTCCAGTTGGTAAGGACACGAGAGAGGGCCTTCTCAGTGGCTGCTTCCACAATGTGGAATTCCCTTCCAAGGAAGGCCAGACTGGCTTATTCTTTACTTGCCAGAAACTACTGTTTTATTTAAATAGGCATTTCATGATTAATTAGTTGAAGGCAGTATTTTTTATGCACATGCATGTGCTGTATTTATCTTTATTGCTATGTTTTTAAATGATGTTAAACAATGCAAAATTAATGGCCATTTAAAATGAATGACAACTTGGTTAATTTAGTTTTTACTTTTTTATTATCAAGTTTTTAGCTTTATCGTTTTTCTAACCTTGTTGTAAGCCTCCTTTGTTCCCTCAGCATGAGAAAAGTGGGATATAAAGACCAATAGCAATAACAATAATAGTGACAATATATTTAAAAGAAGAGAATGCAAAAACAATTGGCATAACAAATCACTTTTATGTGCATTCTCCTTCTCCTGTTTCTCTGTATGGTTTAGAGAGGCTACAACTCAGTGGTTTCTTCTAGGTTGTGGCCCATTTACCACTTATTTGATACCAATTATTAGGTATCAAATTCACTTCAGCATCCATATGAAGTCATTAGAGATTTTTGTTACCATGCTTGAATTTATATAATGCAAATCTGGTTTAGGAGAATATCACACAGGAGGCTTACCATGTGTAAATCATCAGGAAATCATCAGAAATCATGGGAAACCTGTGATCTGCATTCACACCCCCATACGCTTCCCCCATGAATAAATCATCATGGAGACATTGGCGCTCCCTTGTCCCATCAGTAAAGCATTCTTGGAGCTGCCATTTGGCAACAACGAGATCTTCCATTATTGATTTACTCATTGGAGAAGTGCACGGGAGTGTGAATGCAGACCACAGGTTTCCCACTATTTCTGACGATTTCCTGACAATTTATACATGGTAAACCTCCTGCTCTTCTTACTTGCCACAGAGCCATTCTGGTTCTTAACAAGAATCCATTCATAATATTTACCATTTCAAATCAGCTTTGCTGGTTCCTGGAAAACACCTTTAGGAATTATTGAAATGTTAATAATTGAGTTTCCTCAATTTTTCTGTAAATATCCCTCAGCAAAAGATCCCTCTGTAATTTTCAGAACAAGCCACAATTATTTGTACTACTTTTAACAATGCAAAAACATAACCAGGATTCTGAATAATCACCACTGAAACAGAAATTTGCACCAGCACATGTCCTCTAAGCTTCTACTGTGGCTGGCTGTGCAACTCCATCTTGAAAACATGAGCTGAGGGACAGAGAATTCTGAAGCACTATTTGGCTACAATTCAACATTTTGGGAAAAGGGAGAACTGTATCCCCCTTCTGACCTCATCCATATAGTGCTTCTGAGCTCCACACACACACACACACACCCCAACTATTTATTGGCTGTGACAATGCATCCCAATGATTTCAAACTTGGGTTGTACATGCGATTAATGCACAAGGGATTACAAGATACTTCTTGAAGTGATCAAAAAGGGTCATATGCTGATGGTTCAGGAAGCTACACCACCATATGTCACCAACAGGATTCCAGCTATACTTTCAAATTGAAAATTCTGCAATTGTATTAAGAATAACTGCAAGTAAGAAACAGAGCTCTAGTTCAGATATTTTGATTCCAGTTCAGTTAAATATGCGGAGGGGGTGTATGTACATTTATTCCTTTTGTCTATATCCTAAGCTCCCCACTCCCCGCTATTCTAGTAGACCCTCCAACAATCCTCAGTAGATTTTGGAGCAGCAAAAAACAGAGAGAACTTCCAAAGATCACATTCCCTCATTTTTATTTCAGAGTATTTTTCCCATTTGATTCCATTTTGAATGCTTATTTGTTTGATTATATATTTCCAGTTCTGAACCTTTTGAGTGGGATGACATTTTGCTAGTAAATATTATGCTTCCTGTCTGATATGTATCATCCTTATGTAAAGATTCCATTCCACGCAGATTAAGTGGGAGTCACTTCCCAGTGCACAAAAAGGGGTGGGGTGGGGTGGGGTGAAGTGAGGAAGGGAAGCACAGAGACATCATTCCACTTCCACAGACAGGTGAAGTAGGGAACATGTGGAATAGTAGCTAAGAGTTAGTTAAAATGTCCTCCTATAGTGGAACCTAGAGTCTAAAAGTGATGTGATGTTAATATACTATGACCCCATCATGCATTAAAGGGCATTCTGTTGACCTGCAGCCAAGTTTGGCTTCCAGAAATAACTTAGAAATTATACATAACCTTATTTCCAGAATAAGCCTTCAAAGAAATATGAAAGTTGTGCCCCTCGCTGCAAATACAAGAACATTAAACATAAACTCTAACATTTAAACCAGCAAGATTACACTTACATTATTTCATCACTAGACAAAAGGCCCAATAATCACTTTGCTCAAAAGAGATAATGCAGAGTAATATAAGTAGTAGTTTAAGCAATTATCTGGCAGTACAGCTAATCATCACCCTCAGTTCACAGCCTTTTGTTTCTCACGAATACACATGTCAGATTGTAATTAAATACATTCACACTGTTCAGTGCTGAACAAGTTTCCTGGGTTGAACAGTGGGGACATGCTGGAAAACACAATAAAGACAAGTTTAGACACAGCTCTATGAATGTGTCAGCCTAGCATGGGTCCTTGCTGACAAATTGGTTATGTAAGGGTGAAACTGCACTCAAATAATCACATATATTATACACAGGAACACACACACACACACATTTATATAGGGAATGTAGGAGTAGGTAGAAAACAAAGCTAAAAGGAATATATTTCTATAGTTTTAGAAATGTTTACAGAACTTTCTTGCTCTGCAAATCATCAACCAAAAATAAATATGCTCTTGCTAGCACTGAAAACTGAATGGCATTATAAGGAATGTGTGTTTTATCAGGAAACCAGTTTCATAAGTTAAGAGGTTACTTCAGAACTTCTTCATGCCATGATTCAAAAATGCATTTTGTAAACTTTTTTTCTTTACTTCTTTTCTTAAGGAACCATACAACATGGAACCATTCAGCTTGAAATTCCCAAGGTCTAAGGACCTTAAGGGTACTTTTTGAAACTGTCATTTGGAAAATTGCACAAAACGGTAGCTATACACACACACACACACACAGAGAGAGAGAGAGAGAGAGAGAGAGAGAGAGAGAGAGAGATCCCCCTTCACTTACTGATTTGAGAGCCTGTGAAGCAGAATTCATTTCTATGTGATTACTTAAAAGGTATGTCCCATATGAATTCAATAATTCTCCAGGGTAAATGTACCCAGCTCCCTAAATCTTTCCTCATATAGTATTATTTCCGGACCCTTCACCATTTTGGTCATCCTCCTCTGGACACACTCCAATTTGTCAACATCCTTATTGAATTGTGATGCCCAGAACTGGACACAGTATTCCAGGTGAGGCCTGACCAAAGCAGAATAGAGTGGTTTCCCTTGATCTAAACACTATACTTCTATTGATGCAGCCTAAAATCACATTGGCCTTGATGTAGCTCAGGAGAATGCACAGAAATCAAAGTATCTCCCCAAATTACAAATCCCAGAACACATAGGAAGGAGCCTAAGCAGTTAAAGTGATACTGAACTAACTGTGTAGTGGAGAGATGCTTTCAGGGAGACAGAAACTGTGTTCCCATCTAAGAAGAAAAAACACCAGAACAACCCAGTTTCTTATCACCATCCAATTAAGGAGGTCTGGGAGCTCACTGAGGGAATTCAAACCATGCATTCATGAAGATATTGAAAAGGAGAATAATATGGTCCTGAAAGGACTCAGAATTAACAATATTTTTCATCTGAAATGGAGAGAAATAGCCTGAAAGCAATGGAGGAGAGGCCAAGGCCAATTTTGCTTTCCAAGCATCACAACACAAGGGGCCAGTGGTTTTTCACTTTACTCTATCAAGGCTCTGACTCAGGCTGAGCTACTAGACTTTTGAATCAAAACCCAGCTCTCATCAGGCTGCCCCACTTGCCTGCCTGCCTGCCTGATAGTTCACTGGTTTACTACCTCAGCAGTCAAATTACATGGCAGCTCATCTGTCTGCCAAACTGTTTTGCTTCACTTCACCCAGACTGCCAGCCCTGACACAGACATAAGTTCTGTGATACTCTACCGAGGGACAGTGACACAGCAAAGAGACTGATCTCTGAATGATGAAGTCTTTTGCTTTAATCTCACCTTTGTATGATCTCAATATGTTGCCTAAATTAAATCACTTAATCAGACTTTGATCTGTTCTGAAGATAATGATACTGATCTACCTTACAGGGACGTTGTCAGAGAGCAATAAGGTAATGCTGTATTTTCTTTTTTTTAAAAAAAAGAAAGAAATCATGCATGTCATTTCCAATAGTTACTCCTTTTATTTACACAGGCAGACAAGCAACACTCCCACTAGTGTTCATGGGAATTGTTTCTTCCCAAGAAGGTCTACATAGAAATCCAACCACCCATTTCTAGCTTCAGAAGATTGCAAAAGAGAGCAGTTAGTGGCAACCAGACAAACCATCCACTGTTAGTTTTTCTGTCCTTATTATTGTGGGTAACACTTGCACACATTGTGTTGTTCCATCATTTCAGCAGGGCTGTGCAAAGTAAGTCCCCAAGTGCCATGCTAATAATGTAGCCCTAGGTGATCAGGGCCATATGAACATTTCAAAATGTTGATTAAATTAGCTGAAGGAAGATATTTTCAGATTAAGATCTTGTATTCATTATGATAAAGTTTATTAAGACACTGGGAGCTCAATAAATAAAAAAAATCATTACCACAGTACAGGAAATTTAATTTGAAATAAACAAGCTCTTAAACATTAAATCTACTGTTCTTTTTGATTGTACATTGCTCAAAATTTGATGCAATCATCCCTAATAAAACCTACTGGGTAGTGAAATCAAGTTGTAGTGCATTGTATGAGAGTTGGCTGTATATTTAAGAGCCATGAATAATCAAGTGGAAGAACATCACAGTCATACTTTCTAAGTGGCAGCTTGAGGACAGCTGTAACGTAAAAAAATATTATTATTTTCTCATAGGTTTGAAGTTGTTCTCAGGTTATTTCTGTGATTCTGACATTAGTAATTGTTTCATTCAGATTTTCTAATTGTGCTGAACTCAACAGGATACATTTGATGGCTCTCAGTTTAAAAAGAAAATGTTTTAATATAGCATTTTTGCATGTGAAACTCATATTGGAGAATCTTACACAGTATATATAACATTCCAGCATCCACTAAAACATCATAGAATCCCTTTTAAGAAAAGAAAAGAAAAGTGAAAACCAATGCATTTAGCATGATAACATACACAATTAAACACATGTGAAAATGTGTAGGCAGCACAGATGACCTTTTTGCAAGAAAGATAAAATTAATCTGCTGCCATGGAGATCCTAAAATACAATGTTCAAACATGTAACTTTAACTCATGCATTTACAGCAAGTTGTCTACAAATTTCAATGTAATATTTTCAGTGTAATAAATGGAATTCTAATTTTCACTAGCTATCAAGATAGCATGGCATTATATTACCAAGAGTCTCCCCCCTGCATATATAATACCCCCTCCCCTTTTAGTGCTGAGCTCAGGCTGGGTATGGGAGAAGATTTGTGTATCCAAATCTGGCACATTTTTTGCAACAGAGTACAACCATTAATGCAGTCACATATATGCAAGCCCACATGCTTTACTCTATAGAGATCCATATATAGTATGGTTGTGGACACAAGTTTGTACCCTAAACACTAAACAAATGCAGCAGCAACCACATAGACTATTTATGTTTTCTGTTGTTCTTGAGACTGTAACCCAGAGCTGCAATCCAAAACTCAGTAGCATCTGATACATGCCTTGAATTCTGTACGATTGGCAAATATCTTGCTCTATTTGCCATCAACATAAATTTTGTGGGTGTTTTCCAGTACAGGAACGTATGGGTTGTCAATTTCATGTACAACCTTTGAAGATGCTTTATCTACACTGGAACCACTTGAACCATAATAACATCCAAAATGTCAGTCACAGGCCTTCAGTTTGTCAAAATGTTCATGGTGTTGATCTGAATTAAGATGCTAGGGAGGGATATTTGTGCAGGCCACTCCACTTTCTGGCCATGTAGTATTGGGAGACAAAGTCCAGGATCTCAAAGGGATACAAAGGATAGTCAAATGCTTGAGTTAATAATTAGAAAGGGGCTTTTCAATTGTCCAAAAATATAAATTAGAACAATAAACCTCATAAGATTCTTTCTTAGTCTCCCCCACCCCCAACCATCCTCAAATAGACTTGGGAACTACTCACACATACTCACACTAATCTCATCTAGTTCCTGTCCCTACAAGGTGGGAGGGCAGAAGGAGAAGCCCTGAGATTCATGTGTTCAAACATCTGATACAAGATGATGATGATGTCTGACTTATGGAGAATCAGTTAATAAAACACAGGCAGTGGAGGCTATTGCCTCCCAGACATCACATGAGTCCCCCTCCAATGTCACACAGCAAGTGGAGGAAAGTCAAGAAAGGATCCTAGAAGTTATATCTTCCAGATCCTCATCCTTCTTCCCTCATCCTGATCTCAATCAACAAGTTAGCTTTAGAGGAAAGGATCATGGCTATAGCTTCCAAATCCTCATCTTTCCTCCCCACCCAGCCCCATGTCACATATAGACAGGTCAGGTTAGTCTTCTACTGCCAGATACATCTTCCCACCATGAGACCTTTTTGAAAACTGCATAGTTTTCAAAGACAGTTGGAAAAAAATTGATTAAATTATTGGATCCCCTTTGTAGGAATGAATAATTTAACACAGCACATCTCTAATCTATAGTCCTGTTCAGACTTTCATGTATGATTTTTTAACAATGCAAATGTGCAAGATAAGTACAAGTATGCTAACTCTACCCTCTACCCCATTAGATCATGTTGAGGGTGAACACCTGAAGTTGAGAACCTCTTCTGCTCTTGGAGGCTCTTTGTAATGCAGACTGGAGGTGCTAGCATCAGTGGCACAATTAATCTACTTTGGGGCTGGGTCTGAATTTTTAAGGTGCTAGACCATATCCACTAAATAGGTTCAGCACCTTGGATAACACCTTAAAATTCTGGATCAAAGCCCAGAGTAGATCCTCTACTCTACTAACATTGGAGCCATCAGCCTGCACATCAGCCTGAGAGATGTACATCCCTGATTTTAATGAGGCCCTATGGCTAGAAAAGCCTTCACTTTATTATTATTATTATTATTATTATTATTATTATTTCTTCTTACCCATCTCTCCCCATGGATTGAGGCAATAATAGATTAATAAATATACAACACCTGTTAAAAGTGCAACATCTATTAAAACACACACGTCAGTTTAAAAGAACAAATAAGACACATATATATTAAAGCAATCCACATTTAAAATTCATCATTTAAAATTCACAATTTAAAAATTATCTGGATAGACCTGCTGGAAGAGACTGGTCTATAGTACTGTTTGAAATTCAGACAATGTATTCAGCTATGAAAATTCAGCTATGAAATCTATTCCAGCAAGTCATTCCACAGTTTTGGGGCAGCTGAAGAAAACAACCACTGGTTGACAGTTGCCAGTCTAGTCATGGATGATGGAAATAAAAGTCCCCCAGAAGACCTGAATTTATGGGAAGGATTATACAGGAGGAGGTGCTCCCATAGATAACCTGGAATCAAGTCATGTAGGTCTTTAAATGTAATAACCAACATTTTGTACCTTGCCTGAAAACTAATTGGCAGCCAGTAAAGTGATTTTAATGTTGGTGTGATATGTCCACTCCTGGATGTACCAGTAACTAAACAATGAAATGAGGACAGGGCCGTGGGATAGAGCTAGCATGTTTATGTCCATATTTCCTTTCTCATGGGTTGCTATAAAGCAGTACTTGAAAACCTGAATAGAGTTTGTGATTGTCTGTGTGTCCCTGCTTCTGCCTCTCTCTTGCCATTATCAAGGAATTAGGAACACTATGCAAAATGTATTTGCAACTTGGTTCTCCAGATGCAGCTTGTCTTTTTATAAGGGCTTCTGTCATAGTCTGGTCAAGTTCCATTGGAACAAAAGGAGAGGCTGGGTACCAGTATCATTGCTCCAATGAATTAAAACTAAAATCAAAATGATAAAATAAAACATAACTTTGCCTGAGACCTAATATTTCTTCTGCCTGTCTGCCAGACACACACTAACTAGAAGAAGCAAATATTTCCCTCAAACTGTGTTTCTTGTCTAAATTCTCAGGCACAGGCATGCTTGTATATTTGTATATGCTGCAGCTTATATGCGTTTCTTTTCCTTTCTTTTAATGTTCTTTTCATATTTTTCCTCTCTACAGGTAACTTCCAAATAGATGTTCATATGCTTTGGTGCTGCCGTCTGTCTTTATCATCTTTTTAAAAAACTACAATTTCAGTACAAATAATACTCAGACCATAAAAAGATATTTGTTATTCTTATTTTGAGCAGCTTCCAGGATAACTCAAGTAGAGAAATCTCCAGGAAGAAGGTAATTTAGAATTACTGTAGTCCTTTTAGTAGATGCATAGTAGCAATTAATTTTGGATCCTTAGTCTAAGAGGCATTTTATAATTAATTTCTCAGCATTTACCACATACAGGCCATCACTTTAAAGTGCTATGTCATTAACAAAACCCCATCTCCCCCCCCCCTAAAGAATAGGCATACTGATCTACATTTTTCCATGCTGCCTTAGCCAGAATGGACTCAAGGGATATTATCTTATTCAGAAAGAACCTTTCAAGGTTGAATAAAAGAAATGGTGCAGGGTCCCTGGGAGAGGGAAGTGATCATCATTTTCACCTTCAACTCTTCTTTGATGTGGCAGAGTCAATTTTTAATCAGCAGCCATCAGACTGGGCTTCATTTCGCCTTACAAAGTCCTATTACGCTGCCACTTTCTGGAAGGAGGTGATAAGGACAATGTTCTTCTCTTTCTGTTCATAGAGCCCTGCATATGATGAGTCCCTTTGGAGAGGCTTGATAAAAAAAAATGACAGAGTATGTAGGGGAAAAGGTCACACTCTCTGCCAGAATTAACTCTTCAAGACAACAAACTTGGAGTTTAGTACATTAGTTTGCAGAAAAAGAAATGCTGCATTCCGGAATTGCTGCAGTGGTGACAAGGAATGGGTTAACTCACCTACAGCATATGTGATGAAAATGCTACTTGGAATTATTGGTCTATGTCAGGGAAAGGCTAAAAGGAAATACAAAATAGCCACTATTTGGCTAGGATGTGCTGGCAATATGATAGTTTGTGGGTAACACAGCATGCTTCGCCAGGCAGAATGCAAAAGTCAATAACAATGATACAACTTGGTATCTGTGTGGTCAGACTTCCTGTATAAAACTGCAAATGATGCTTGGGGTGGGGAGGTGAGGCTGAGAGATGCTTTAGCACAAACTATGATATGCTGTTTGGCCTGATGGGTAAATTAAAATCATGCAGATTTCCACTGATGTGTTTCAATGGGCAGAGTCCAACTAGAAGCTTGTTCTTTGTCAACTTCATGGAAATGAATTACAACATAAGACCACAGAACAATTCTCACTGAAAAAACTATCTATGCTGATGTATTTATCTAAGTATCTATCGATTTAGATCCTGCAGGTAGATATACTGCAGATGTACAGTCTGTTTTTATTTTTGAAAAGAAATTTAACTAATTGTCATGGTAGCTGAAAATATTCAGAAATTAGAAGCATTTTTTTTCTAGTACCAAACTGAATACAAATTAAAATGCTGCATTTAGAAAATAATTTCAATGTAATCCTTGATCACACCAACACAACATAGATAAATGTGTAGATAAAACAAGGGAAAGCAATTCTTTGTGTTTAATCAGAATGTGGAAAAGATGAAGGGGAAGAAAGGAATACTAGTTTCCCCCTCTGGAAATGTTTTTATGTTAAATAAACCAAAATTATTTTTTTAAACTATGCATTCATGCAGAAAAAAGCTCTATAATCTCTTAGTATCATTTATTGTAGTCAGCAGTCTTAATTGCCTCCCTGAAATGGATCAGAGTTCTGGGAATTATGTGCTAAAATGATGTTACCACTCTCCACTCTTCACATTCCTTGATATAATCTCATTAAAAATATCAAGCCTCTAGGTGAGGGAATACATATGGATGCTAAATGCATTTTAAACAGCAGCACCTAAACTGATGACCTAGTTATTACAGAACAAAGCATCAGAAGATGAATTTTCATGCTGAAATAAAGCAGGTTTCTTTCTCAAGTAATACTATAATTATTAACATAGTTTTGGACTGAATTTCATTTTACCCCCAGGAGGAAGAAAAAGCCAGATAATTTTTTAACCAACCAAAATAGTGATTTGTCATTTTTGGAATAAGAGAGACCCTTGTACAATTTTTTCACCCTTATATTTTTATTTTCCAGAAGACCACACAAGTTTATAAAAAGCCCCCTTTCATTAGCTATAATTGCTGCAATGAGATGGGGGGAAATGTGTGCCAAGTTCTTTTCTCCCCCCTCCTTGTTGCAGAAATGCTAGCTGTGTTAAAAATATAATTCTCCTGAGAACATATACTCATCACCCAGCCAAATAAGTAGGAGGGGGGGAGTCATGCTGAGTCCAACATATGAAATAATTAGATTTTTATAGAATTGGATTTCCTGTTATAAATTGCAAAGGATACTTCTGCAAAAGCTAAAGGGAGTATATAGCATGGAATATATCATGTACAGTGTGATCTGATGTGTCGCCATAATAAACTGTTCTACGTCTGGGGCAGAATAATGGGACAGAATGCTGCTTGGCCTAGAAGGGAGCAATCTTTTAAAATTAAAGCACTTCCCTGTTTAATTATCAATGATATCAAACATAATCTAACAGCTTGCAATAGATCATATTTGCAATCTGGGTTAATGCCATTTTACTTTCTTTTGAAAAAGGAGAAATCTTTTTCTTTGTTTGTTTTTTACTAGCTGACCACTTAGGTTTATGAAAAAAATAGTGTCACAGTGGCTATGAAGGATTTAGCAATTATTTATACATACCAGCCATATAGCATTTTAGCATATGGTCATGAGTCCGGCTGCAAGCTTTTGTGAACACACTTGTGTGGGAACAAGTTCTGCTTGTGTGAATTACTTCTGAGTAAACATGTATATAATCCAGCAGTCGGCCCATTATTCCAGGGGAGTTAATTTTAACTGATCCTGTTGCAATTCATTATTTGCTTACTGCTTTATGAATCAAGCATTCTAAATACATATTGAAGCTTTTTATAACTCTAAGATGTCATACAATCTGTGAAATTTTTTACACATGTTTTGTCAAAGTACATCTCAGTAGGTTGCATTACAATCTATCTTTCTCTGATAGATTGTAATCAGACGAGGGACAGGATGGCTTTGTCCCCTCTTTTTCCTGTCCTTATAGTATGATCATGAAAATATTTTCATATGACGTTGCACTTGTCCTGTCAGTGCCCTGTCATCAGACTGTGTTTGACTGCGATCATGCAAAAGGCTTTCACATGACATCGTGCTTATCTGTCATTGTCCCATCACTGAAGGAATTGTCCTGTCCTTCATTTCATATTAACGGAAGAATGTGTTAATGCATTTCCACGTCACTGACAGTTTAATGACAGGATCAGTGCAAATGTGTGAATATCTCTAGCGCAATTGCTGTCACAGATGGAATAAGGATGGGATTCACTCCTGTCCCCTGTCTGATAATCTCCTGTATGTTTTGTTTACAGTTGTAGATTGTCAAGGAATCACACATGCATACAAATATCCATGGCTCTTTCTTCAAATTTGATCAGTTGAAGTGTGGTTTCACACTCAAATTTTGCAGTGACTGGTTCCTTTGTTAAAGAGTAATCATAACCTGTAGTGTGCAACTGTTGCTACACACTACATGCATCTTTCTCTGTTCAATGTAGTGCAGTACTGAAGTGATCTTCAGTACATAGAAGGCATCTGTAATTTAGTGTTTCCACAAAAAAGGCTTATTTCTTTCTAAAAAGGAGAAAAACACTTCGACTATTAGTCTGTGGCATACCTTCCAAATGTCCCCATGTGACAGGAACAGTCCAGATCATTCCTCTGTCACCCCACCATTTCAGCTGTTTTTAAAATGTCCCAGTTTCTCTCTCCTCCTTCAGCTTTCCCTGACTTACTTCAGTCACAACAAACTGAATTCAAAGGAAAAAAGTAGTTTGTATCAGTTATCTCATGAGAGAGGAAAAGATGAGAGATGGCAGAATCTTAATAACTTTGGCCATCTTGAAAGCACTCTGATGTTGCTTGGCTATACACTGGGGCCTCACTGTCTGCAGGCTTGCCATCTGTGGATTTAAGCATTCGTGGACAGCAAACCCATTGTTCCCGATAGCAGTGTGTGCAGGCATCCACACTAGCAGCCATGTACCTGTCATGCCACCATTAGGAACAATAGGATTTGGGGTCTTGTGATGTTGTTTTTTATCTGTGAGTGGGGGTCCAAAATAGATCCTTCACAGATACCAAGGTGCAACTGTAGTTTCCATCTGTAAAATGTTGGACAATATGCTGTGGGCCTCTATAATACAGGATGGACAGTGGCCATCAATTTTCAGCAGCAGTACTGCAGTCCCGTGGGTTGGAGTAAAGCACAGACCCCTAACATCAGGAAACTACCCACCACTGCAATAAAGGGTAAAAGTAAAATTAATTCACCTAAGTCAACTGTAAACAGGATTTTTTTTTCATTCCCTTCAATAAGTAAGGGTTTGCAGCATGAACATTTGCAAAGATGAAGGTGGCTACTTAGACCTGCAGATGGCACAGACATACGAAATATATACTAACTCCCAATCAATTTCATTTTGAATTTCAAATATTAACATTGATCCGATTGAATTCAGAGCTAGTTATACATTCAAGAACTACAAACCCACTAGATTTAATTTACAAATTGAGTAATTTCACATTTTAGTGGTATCACTGCCTGTATTAAACTTTTAGCTCGACTCAGGCTTGCATCCTTCCGAGGTCGCTAAAATGAGTACCCAGACTATTGGGGGCAAATTAGCTTACTTGCTAATTAGCTTACTTGCTGTTCACCGCTATGATCTTTGGAATAGTGGTATATAAATAAAACAAATTATTAAAATTAATTAATTAGAGAACCTGCTTCATGACAAAAATACCAATAGGTGTTGCACCTGTGAGGACCAATTGAAATGTGATGGCTATCTCATGGTTGCCACTGGAAATGTGGTGACATCACTACATGTAGTTTGTAACACTGGAAGTCACTCTCACTGTGGCCTGAATCCTGTTGTTAGTCCCATCTAGACAATAATCATTGCTGATTCTCTGTTCAATAATTTATCAGTGGGTCTTCTTTAGTTAGGACTATCAACAGAATTTAGGCCTACAAATCTGTTGGAAATCCCATACTTCATATACAGGGAATAAGATAGATGATATATTGGATTTTAAACACCCCATATTATCTATGAAATGTTTTCACTGACTGATTTCCAAACATCTACATAGAGCCACTATCCTTTGTAAGAGTTTTCAGAGAAACATATCACAGCCATAATGCTTGAACTGGTCCTATTTTATCAGGATGGAATCATTTTTTAGACAGCAATTTCTCTTGAAGATAGGAACAATCAATTTACAGTTTCAGAGGACAGAAACTTAAATAGTTCTCATACGAAGGGCTGTAGCAACAGTGGGGGGTAAAGTGGGACCCTAAAAGCTCACAGCTTGAGGCAACTGCTTTATTAATCAAGCGTGAGTACCTTCTCTGAAGCATAGTAGTGTTATTGAAAAGGGCAAGTAATTTGCATTTCTAGACTATCTAGGTCCATCCTAATCTGTTCCAACATAGATTGGGAGAGATTATTTTGGTAGCCATTACGAATGGCTTTTGCCAGGAACTAGACTGGTAGAGTGTGTCCCTGCTGGCCCTCTTTGTATTTTGCTGCACCCACATTTGAAATAGGCTTCACTGGTCATTCTGGAAGTTTATTTATTTATTTATTTATTTATTTGTCATCCATTTTCTGGAGAGATTCTTTCTATTTACTCTGTACAGATGTATATGGAATGTAGGGGTTTTTATTACTGGCATGTGTTGGAAGATTACTTTAATTTGGTCACATTTCATCACTTAATCATCCATTTTGGTGGTTTATTTAGGTTAATTTGGTTTGGTCAGCTTTGGTGAATTTGCTAAGGAATTATGGTAAGGGACATGGATTGTAAGCACTGATAAGCACCTTTGTAGTTATTCATGTTTTTTCTAAGCTTTGTAGCTGAGGGCTCCAGAAATCATGGGCAGGGTTGGGGTCGTGTTAGAGTCCGAGTTTACTCACCTGCTCAGAGTTCTGGAGACTGGGAAGGTTTCCCTGCACCAAGAATAGTATGAGCTAAGGAAGTGATGATATAATATTGTCACTCAACCACAATAAAGAGGTCTAGTTATAATCAATTTCCTTTGTTGAATCTCTTTAAGGCCCTCTCTGATGGAAGCTGTTCATTTTTGTCTCATAACATTCATTTGTAACTAGGGATGTAATTCTTCACTGTGTTTCTTCTCAAAAGCAGCAACAAATAATTTCAGCATTTTCCCCCGCTGTGGGAAAGCCTTTGAAAACCATGTAGTTGCACAAAGTTGTCACATAGTTGTTTTGCTCAGAAAACAGCATTTCTGTGCATGAAATAGCATTTTCTACATGAAAAATATTCGATCAGATTCACTCTGAGTCTTCCGCCAACGTCGCTCTAGTCTCCTTCTCATTCGCTTCATCAACATCAAATCCCTAGAGAACCAGGGGGCTGGTTTGGCTCCACTCCATGAGAGGGGACACTCAGGAGTGATTGTGTCCACTGCTCTGGCCATTTCCCCATTCCAAAGGCTGGCTAGGGCTTCAACAGAATCGCCTGCCAAGGTGACAGGAACCACCCCAAGAGCCCTCAGGAATCCATCTGGATCCATCAGCCTCCTGGGGCGGACCATCCTAATCGGTCCCCCACCCCTGCAGAGGTTTTGAGTCCCAGTAAGTCTAAACCTGACCAGATAATGATCTGTCCATGATAATTGAACTGTGGAGAGTTCCACCACACCAAGATCATCATCATCCCACCCAGCACAAAAAACAAGGTCCAGAGTGTGCCCAGCAGCATGAGGAGGGTCAGATACTACTTGGGATAGACCCATGGTTGTCATGGAGTCCATGAAGTCCTGAGCCACTCCTGAAAGGGAAGTCCCAGCATGGATGTTGAAGTCCCCTAGCACTAATAGACGTGGAGATTCCAATACCAACCCCGAGACCACTCTGGTCAGTTCAGGAAGGGAGACTGTTGTGCAGCGGGGTGGGCGGTACACCAACAGAATCCCTATTCTGTCTTGGCTACCCAATTTTAAATAAACGCATTCAAAACCCGTAGATTGTGTGAGGGGGCATCTGGTCAGGGGGATGGAATCACGATATACAACTGCAACTCCACCTCCTTGCCCTCCAGATCTCGCCTGATGTTGCACAGAGAAATCCAGTGGGCAAAGCTGAGATAGATTAACTCCTCCATCCTCATCCAACCAGGTCTCTGTTATACATGCCAGGTCAGCTTGTTCTTCCAGGATCAGGTCCTGAATGGCAGCTGTTTTACCATTCACTGACCTGGCATTGAGCAGCAGTAGCTTCAACCTAGGGAGACTGTCATCAAGGCTATACATACTATTTAGACTGGGAGACACCTTGGGGACCACAAGCACCCTCTTGAGCTCCCCTCTTCCTTGATGTTTTAATTGTCTCCTCTCTCCGTATCTACCTCTGCCTTGAATGACTCCAATGGCTTCTCCCTGACTCTGTATATCCCTTCTTCCCTCAGGAAAAAACATGCTTCCTATTGAATTGACAGGAACAGGAAAAGAAAAACAAACAAAAAAGGGCAGGTAGCAAATAAATCGGGATGTGGTCTGGTGAGTCTCCTATAGACGTCCCAGCCTTATACCTCAGGCAGGCAAGGCAACAGTACTGGATGAAACAGTGCCTGCTGAGTCAAGGCCCAGTCCTGAAAGAGCTCAGTCCAGAAAGGGAAGCAGAGGTTCAGGCAGCAGGAACAGAAGCTTCTTCTCCCAACAGCCTCTATATAGAACCTGTGGGCCTCTGTCTCTTCCCAGATGTTGTCTCCTTCCCAGATGTTATCAGAGAAGGCTTGCTCTTCTCTATGTGTGTTACCACAAGGTACAAGGGATCTAATAGAGATGTTGCTGGACAGGGAAGCGTCCCTGGAGAGAAGTGGCAATTGGTTTCAGTGCCTCTTAGTCCCTTGGGGCTCAGATGTTGGCGTGCTCTCCCTCTTACTGGGTGACCCTGGAGAGAAATGGCAGTTGGTTTCAGTGCCTCTTAGTCCCTTGGGGCTCAGATGTTGGCATGCTCTCCCTCTTACTGGCTTTTCTCTCCCTCAGAGTCCACAGCAGAGGCAGTTGGGAGAGAGAGAGGGTGCCTCACCAGCAGCTGGGACTGGCAAGATGGCTCTTCTCTCCCTCAGAGTCCACAGCAGTGGCAGTTGGAAGGGAGGGAGGGTGCCTCACCAGCAGCTGGGACCTGCAAGATGGCTCTTCTCTCCTTCATTACTATTTCTGTGTTGAAATATTATTTTTCATACAGAAAATGCTGTTTTCTGTGCAAAACACCCTTGTGAGAATTTTGTGCAGAACAAGTATCAAAATGAGAAGAATCTTTTGAGGATTCTTCTCATCATGGTTTCTCAACACTTCAAATATACTCTTTTCAACTACTTTTGGATATTTTCAGATATTCTTTCCAGTCCTATCATTGGAATGATAAAATAAGTTGTCCAGAGATGTTGTTGATGCATTATTCTTAATATGCAGATAATACTGCATAAAAAAATAAAATGCACAGATATAGGATGGGGGACACCTGGCTGACGTGAAAGGGATCTAGAAGTCCAAGTAGACTACAAATTGAACATGAGTCAACAGTGTGATGTAGTAGCTAAAAAGACCAATGCAATTTTAGGCTGCATCAATAGAAGTATAGTGTCAAGATCAAGAGAAGTAATAGTGCCACTATATTCTGCTTTGGTCAGGCCCCACCTGGAATACGGTGTCCAGTTCTGGGCACCACAATTCAAAAAGGACATTGAGAAACTGGAGCGTGTCCAAAGCAGGGTGACTAAAATGGTGAAGCGTCTGGAAACCATGTCATATTAGGAATGACTTAGGGAGCTGGGGATGTTTAGCTTGGAAAAGAGAAGGTTAAGAGGTGATATGATAGCCCTGTTTAAATATTTGAAGGGATGTCATATTGAGGAGGGAGGAAACAATAGATGCAAGCTACAGGAAAAGAGATCCCATCTCAATATTAGGAGGAACTTCCTGACAGTAAAGGGTGTTCCACAGTGGAACAAACTTCCTCGGAGTGTAGTGGAGTCTCCTTCTATGGAGGTCTTTAAGCAGAGGCTGGATGGCCATCTGTTAGGGATGCTTTGATAGAGAGTTCCTGCATGGCAGGGGGTTGGACTGGATGGCTCTTGTGGTCTCTTCCAACTCTACCATTCTATGATTCTATTCTATGAATCTTGTTGGCTCTCTAATGAACTCACTGCCATTTCAGGAGCCAAGCTTCAGTGCAATCTGAGGATGATGCACTCAGATGCAGCTTAACAATAAGATAGCCAGGTATGGAAGCATAAAGATCAGGAAATAGGTATTGGCAATGCAGTGACCACTTTCCACAATGAAAAATAACTCACAGACACTGTTGATTTCATCCAAGTCCTTGGCAGTTACTTATCTTGAGTTGCAATATGTACAAATATTTACAATTTCTCCTCTCCGACTTCCATCAACTTTACTGTCTATAGCATATCAGTTTACAACTTCAGTTCAATCCAATCAGACCAACTCACACCAATCCACCATTCCAACAATCCACATGTGACCTGTCTCCTGCCCCACTTATGTACAGTGTTGGTTGTGAGTCATAATCTTGTGCCTCACAGCATGATGCAACCTCAGCAGAGTTTGGATCATGTCATGTGCTCTGACTCAGCATTCTATGGCAGTCCCACAGGATATGATGCCACCTGTTCATCATTGTGGAGTGTCTCATGACAGAGTTTATCATATGCACAGCCAAAAGGTATTTACATGTACATAGTTTTATGTGGTTAAAGTGAAAATTTTGTAGGATATGGATGTTTTTAAAAAAGCTTTATAAGAAAGGTTTTTTTAAAAAAAAGAATCAAATAAATAAATAAATAAATAAATACTTTTTTAAAAAACTGGGCTTATCCTTTCTTCTCTCACTGAGCCTTGCTCCACTCTCACAATTTCTTCAGTATTTTAAAGATACACAGGTGAATGCCACAGCCTGTTTCTGCCAAAAGGCAGATGTTTGGGGAGCAGTAATGACACCCCCCTTTATGATAGAATATTGAGATATCAATCGAACATCAAGAAATATGTAACCATACATTAGAATAATATTAGAAGGCATCTAGAACTTTCATTCCACATCAAATGACTAACTAATTTTTTATAGATAGCATTGATGTTAGATCTAACAAAACAAAACAAAACAGCTAAAGATGAACATCTTACTGATAGAATAGCAACAGAGTTGGGCCAAGAGAATAGAATCAAAGGAGGGAGGGTAAAAGGAGGGGGGTGAAAGGTATGTGATGTAAATTATTGGTAATATTTAGTAAGGATTTTTGGATATGTTGTATGATATTAAAGACCATAAAACTAATAAATAAAGCATTTTTAAAAGAGAGAATGTACAACTAAACTAATCCGTATAGATGGCCATCCAACCTCTGTTTAAAAACCTCCAAGGAGGAGGATCCACGCCCCTTCAAGGCAGGATAGTCCACTGTCAGACAGCAACTACAGTCAAGACAGGTCTTCCAGTCAAGAATCTGATGATCTATTGGTGTATTTCTGCTTGATGTTGTTGCTGTGCGCCTTCAAATTGTTTCTGACTTATGGTGACCCATAGGGTTTTCTTGGCAAGTTTCTCTTCAGAGAGGATTTCCCATTGCCACATTCTGAGGCTGAGAGAGAGTGACTTACTGAAGGTCACCCCATGAGTTTATTTCTTGCTGTAACACTCCAAGTACCCCAAAATCTGCTTCAGTGGGTTTTGCAGCAACCCCAAGGGTTTTTTTTTTAGGGCTTTAGGGCTCATTCTAAGTAAATGGAACCAATGGAAGTATCCCTTTGTTTTGTTTTTTATAAAAAAAGTCATTTAATTTTTTAAAAAACAATTAAGATCTATATTTATAACAAAAAATCTAAAATCTATTTTTTTAAAAAAAAATTCCTGTTCAGTAAAATGACAGCAAATCTTTATGATAGTTTTTTTGCAATTAGGTTTTTTTTAAATTTTATCTATTAAAAGTAAACATAACATATTTTACTGACATAATAACAAACATGGGACATAAAAAACACAAATATAAACAATCAAACAAATTAACATGGAGTAATTTGCACAACTCTTAACTATTGTTAATTTTTCATTAATTATTACTTAAATATATCTCCATGTATTATTTAATTAATTAATACTTCCATATATGATAGCATATTTTTGTTGTTGTTTTAAAAATCCTTGTCTTATCTTGATCTCCCTTAGATCTCTTGTGATGTAATAGTCCTGAAAATGCAACATACAGAGCAGGTTTAGATTCAGAGGAAGAAGGAATGACTTTCAGAGGAAGGAACATTATCAGGCTATAACAAGCATATGACATAATACTACTAGCAGAAACAAATAAAGACCTAGAGCAATTACTGATGAAGGTCAAGGAAAGTGCCAAGATAGGCTTGATGATGAACATCAAGAAAACAAAAATGATAACCACAGAAGGTATACAAGAATTCATCCTGGATAAGAAGAAATCGAAATAGTCAATGAATTTCAATACCTTGGTTTAAACATAGATCAGAATGAAGCCTGCAGTCAAGAAATTAAAAGAAGACTAAGGTGGGTTACAGATTGCATATTTGGGGCGGGCTGTACCCGCCCCTTTCCCCGGTGTATCGGGGCTTCAGTGGCTAGAACGGCAGTCGCTGAGGCCCCGATCTGCCGCTTTTCAGGCTGCGGGGAAGCGGCAAAATGCCACTTCCCCGCAGCCTGAAAAGGGGTGTCCTTGGGGCTTCAAGCTCCAAGGACCCCCCCAGTGGCGGGGAGGGGGAGAAAGGGGCCGCTTGGCCCCTTTCTCCCTTGCTTCGCTGGGCGCAGCCATCTGAAGGCTGCACCCAGCGAAGCAAAGCAGCGCCTCAAACCAGGAAGGAGCTCTGAAACCGAGCTCCTTCCTGGTTCGTGCAAAGGGCGCCCTAGGCGCCCTGGCACGGAGCGAGGGCATCATGTCCGCGCCACCCTGTGTAGAGGCGGCACAGCCGTGACGTCCTCATGACGGCAGCCATCTGCAACGGCCTTTTGCCGCTTCCCCGCAGCCTGGAAAGTGGCAGATCAGGACCTCAGAGGCTGCCACTGTGGCAGCTGAGGCCCCGATCCAGTGGGGAAAGGAGTGCGTACAGGCTGCCCCAAAAGCGTGGTCTGTAACACGCCTATGATTCTATGATTCTAAGCAAGCAAGCCTGTGATTGCATGATCAATCAACTGTCCATATAGTGCTTTGCTGCACCCAGTGATACATTGGATCATGGTGTCTTCTTCTTGTGCTCTGATCAAAGCTGAATGGACAACCTCCACCTGATCCAGCTATTGCCTCTTAAGGTGGGCTGGGGGGAACAGCATAACTACTGAATACAGAGCAATTATGGATCTGTTACCTCTAGGTTACAAATCTATAACTGCAATACTGAATACCAGCCATCATTATCAGTTTTAGTAAAAACTGCAGATAGCAGTTCTATTCATAACAAAAGAGAAAGGTTCTTATTATACATATATTCTATAACACATGTATAGTATGTGTTCTCTCATTTTAAGAAGTTAAAACAAGACTTTCCTTAGGTATTAAGTTTTACATATATGCAAGTGTATACTACTTTAATTGACATGCCAATTAGCTTTCAAGAATACAGTATACTAACTTAAGTATGTTTCATGGTTGACAGACTAATTATTTCTAGGAATATCATTTTGAGCCTGAAAAAAATAGTTTACAAAAATTCAGTGCAATGTAAATGCATGAAAGGTTTTGTAGTTGTGAAGACAGTGAACCCAGTCGGCATTAAGACAGCCAACGAGTCAAGTTCTGCTTCAGGAAAATGCAGATGTCAGGTGGCTTGTTCCTTAGGGTATCTGGTGACCTCCATGCTACTGAGTAAAAAGTCAACAGCTGCTTCAAGTACCACTTGTAAAGATGATGGACATTGATTAAATCCCTTTGGGAGACTAGCAGCTAAAATAGCCTTGTGTAGGAAGAAGCAATCTTTGCCTAAGAAATCACAATTTGTCTGGGGCTGTTAACTAGCGATGGTACATAGATACATTACTGTTCATTTACACAGTATAATTTCAATAAACTGGGGAATTAGTCACCCTGCAGTGTACTGTAGAATTAAGAAAAAGAAATATATTGATGTCGACTGTATTTCTAAGGGTTCAAAGGAGTTGGCAATATGTTTGATAACCTTGTCCCCCATCCTGCTCCCCCTCACAACAACAACATTGGAATGAAGACACAGACAGGTAACTGGCATATAGAAAGGTCACAGGTCTTCTGTAATAAGACAATCATACAACTGAAGCATGTGTTCTTTTCACCTTATTTCATAACTTAAGCTTCTCTGTGATTCAAATTAATCACAACTTAATCTTGACTGTGCATGGGCCCTTCATTTAGTTTGGGGCCTTTTTCAGAAATCTGAATCTGTATACAATTCAGTTCAGTTCAAGCTGGGCCCAATATAAACCAATCTAATCTGAATCCAAATCAAGCCTGAATCCAATCTGAATCCAAATCAAGACTTGTCTGCCCTCCCTCCCACTCTTGCACTGGGAAACCAATAGAGGCTATAACATTTGTCATGATGCACATAAATTTAGAGATGTCATATTTAGATGAAGTTAGCCAAACTTCAAATGAGTAGTCCAGGATTTTTTACTGTAAGCAACAGTAAAATTAACATTTTAAAAAAACAACAGTTTTTTTTTTAAAACTGTTGATTGCTTCTTCTTGGCAGTTCTTTTTGCTTTTGTCCTGGCATTAAGCTCCTGGAGCAGCAGTTAGCCAAATCTATATAATTAATATATCAGATAATGGTAAAGAATGTATATCTTTAGTGACTTCAAATAATCCCTCCCCATAACCAGAGTGCTGCTGAGGGGTTGCCTGACTTGTGCATTACAGAATTATCAATAAGCAAAACCCAGCCCCTCCCCTCTCCCTTCTATGGGCTTTATCACACTGGGAAAATCAGGGATTTAAACAGTGAAAATCATGTGAAAATCATGCTATCGTGATTAACATTTTCACACAACATTGCAATTAAAGTGCTATTATCCCAGGAATAAACAGCAGCAAATCATTCATGAGGAAATCCTATGAATGATTTGTTGCTGTTTATTGCCTGTTGATTGTCAGTTTATTCCCAGGCTAATGGCTTTTTAATCACTATGTGTGTGAAAATGTTAACTGCAATTGCACAATTTTCATGTGATTTTCACTGTGTAAACCCCCCCCCCCATTTCCCCCATCTGACAAAGTCACATCACTTCAAGTTGGAGATGCACTGTCTAGTTTTGTTCTGCTTATTTTTTAGCATCTAAATCTATGTATCAACCTGAAGTGCTTTGAAACTGTTAATCCAATCCGGTCTTCAAACAGTCCTGAATCAAGTTGATCTGATGCAATCTGAGGCTGGTACAAATCATTGTTACCAAGCTCTTTTAATTCTGTTATTTGTTATTCAACTGAATTGGTTGCCCTTCCTAGTTCACACAATGCTGGCTCAAAATGCAGCAATGCAAAATCAACCATAAAGTTGAACTGAATGGCCCATGATTCTTCCTACCTATTGACACAAGACAAAATTCAATGACCAATTTCCTGTCTGAATTAAGGGATACCTCCAACAACAAACGTTTTCGTCTAATAGGAATGTTGTCATGATATTCCCCTATCAAGCTTCCCCTCTAAGCTGGTTGAAAAAGATTAATTTTCATAGTAAAATATATATTCCTATGAGCTAACCCTTTTGTTATCCAAATATCCAAAACCAAATGGGCTGGTCTTGAGTTATTAGGACTGATTAGTTTTATATGAGAACTGGAGAAGAAGAGTTTGCTCCTGGTAGAGATGAAAACTGCAAGGCTTAGTTTGTTCCTCCCCAATCCTACCAGTTATATCAATGACTGGTGTCAATTAGCTATCTTAATAGCCATTGCCAATCAAAGTAGCGTGTTGTTGATATCCCCATTCAAACTGCATACACACAAAACGGGGGGGGGGGGAGAATTAAACAAATAAATCCCAACACACCTCCCACAACATCAAAAGAAAGAAAGAAAGAAAGAAAGACATAACAAAAGTTTCCAAGCTTTGATTCCTTCTGATGTGAGATTAGGAGATGGCACACACATGCCAGTATAAAAAAATATTTCCCTTTAAATGTCACAAAATAAGAAATTCAGAACTTTATTATTGTTTTTATGTGGTTTTGGGTAACCTCCAACTTATGGCTACCCTTCCATATAATTTTATTAGCAAGATTTATTCAGTAGAGATTTGCCATTGTCATCCTCTTTGGTTGAGTGAGTGTGACTTGTCCAAGGTCACCCAGTGGCTTCCCATAGCTGAGCAGAGATCTGAAGCCTATACTTTTGGAATTCTAGTCCAGCAATGAAACCACTACACCATGCTGGTTTACATAGCTTGCTGACAGTCAAAGCCTTAAGGAAGGAAGATACAATCAAGACTAATGCAGACTGATGCATGCAGTTAGTGGTATCAACATTGTATCATGTAAGCTACCACTGGTGGAGTTATGTCTGGATAATAGTTAAATAATTAAAAAAAAAAAACCTTGGGCCTCACTTAGATTTAAATGTCACTCATCCTTAAATACCTGTAAAAACTGACAGCATTAACCACGAGACTGGCAATAGAAACTTTCGTATAGATACCACTGTGGCTTGACATGTTATGGAAAGAATGTTTGATCAATGAATGCCTAAAGGTAGAAAAAATGCTGTTGGATAGTCAAAAGAGAAGCTGAATAATAATTTGGACAAGATGTTTCTAAAAGACCCACTACCAGCAAAATAATCAGCTCCTGGGCAGAGAGCATACAAGGGCGGGATCATACAAAGCAAACTGACAACATCAGCTAAAGATGTTTGAGCTGGAAGACATTATGCGATGTGCTATGTCACAGTTCTGGTGTTCTTGTAGAGAAAGATTTTATCATAGTGTAACATCTATAGAATGCGAACTAATCATATGCACACAATGGAAAAATGTCAGGCACTCCCATATCTATCAGTGCTGTCTTGAAAGAAATGCATACATCAGTGCCTTGCTAAAATGGTTTATAAAAACTATGGTTGTGCACAAATGGCTGCCCCAAATTCACCTTTTTGTTTGTAGGAAGGAAAATTGGAGAATAGGTGGTATGTTACCAATTTTTAATCTAAGGGGAAGACAACGTTCTTCAAATGTTTCTTGGAGATGCGGGTTCATGATAAGCATTGTCTATAGCAAAGCTTCAATCTGTTTTTTCACCTCCCAAATCTGCATCCTTCACAATATTTCATACAATGTCCAAGGACATTTGGATGGGATGGTCTCACAAAAACAGTGGATGAGAAATGTTTGGTAGTGAAGGTAGCAAAGTGACCTTTCATCTAGGAAGCTAATTTTATTTTATTTTTTAATTTTAATTTTTAAAAAAATCTTGGAAATTTTGACTCAAATGTTGTTGTCATTTATTTGTCATTATTTTTCATTTAGCTGTCGTTATTCAGAATTTCCCCCAAGATGTCCCAAACATATTGGCCATGATTCTGTACTGTGATGTATGTTGTGTAACTTTAGGCATACTTAACAGGAGCACTATTTAACCATCCTAGTGAATTGCAAAGATGTGCCATCAGGTTACTGGCTCTGTTCAATATATGCTCGCTTTCCTTAGCTGTGTGAATGGGCAGTAGGAGCACTTGATGAACACTGGCTCCCATTGTGCATTAGTTACAATGTGCATCAGTCCTGATGAACAACAGTCACTTTCCTGATTTCCCACTGTAGTAAGATCATGGCAGCCCCTAGCTGAATACAAGCATTGCAAAACTGTGTGTGCATACAGAATCATAGAATGATAGAGTTGGAAGCCTAACCAAAGCAGAATATGCCTTCAAATTGTCTATCGATTTATGACAATCCCAGCAATGTCATGGGGGGGGGGGTCTGGACAAGGAATAGGGAGAGGTGGTTTTGCCAGTTCCTTCCTCCGAAATATAGCCTACAAATCCTGGTATTTGTTGATGGTCTCCTACTCAAGTAATAGCTAGAGCTGATCCTGTTTAGCTTCCAAGTTCAGATGAGATCTAGTGCCTTTAGAGTATTTAGGCTTTCCTTGCAAAACTACTCATTTCTATTTTCTGTCGATGTAAGTACACTTACATAAACGTAAGTCTCATATAGAATTTCAGCATATGTTTTTAACACATGGCACATATTGTCTCTGAAGCAGAGCTTTATCATATTCCTTACTCATAAACCCTGTGTTCATCTCTAGGAAACCTGTGGAGTTAGATTTGTATCATGAGTCGTCATCCAATTTCCTAAATGTTTCTTTACCTCTGTGGCGGCAGCTACCATTTGCCTTCCTCCTTATTATGATACTTTAGAATAAGAATATAAATTCTTGACTATTTTGTCCTTGTGTGGAGAATTAAGGATGAATAACTGATGCACTTTTCTTCCCAATGTGAAAGAAAACAAAAAATTCTGTGCAGTATTCTCCCTTTGTTAAATTGTCCTGAAGTGTTCCAGAGCACTATTCTGAACAGAAATGCCATGTTTTTCTGTACAGAAAACAAGTTTTGCACCAATCCACCCTCCCCCTGGTATTTCTGTGCAGAATAATCCCACAAAACGTTACAAGTTAACCAGATACTAGTAGAATCTTGCACAAAACTCTCACACCTCTGTTTTAATGCCTGGCAAGGTTTCCCGACAGGCAAGAAACCAATGGGAGAAGCAGACAATGAAGAATTGAAAATATTCTTTCCACTCCTATTTTGAATGTCTTTTCATTTTTTTGTTGTTGTATCTTTGTGAGATGACCAAGAATGCTGATTTTTTTTTCTATTACAGCATTCCTGACTACCAATGGTTTGTATTTTGCAAAACTTTAGTGAATAAGAGATCACCTCGTGATGTATTTTCCTGTGCTTGGAAAATGGGAAGACAGGATGAATTCTGGCTTTAAGAGATTATTGTATGCACAAAAAGACAGAACATTCACAGACATTCTTCAGCCACTTCATTCATAAGGTGAACGCATGAATCCTAAACCATATCCATGTGAATTTCTCAGATTTTTTTCTTTTCCTCTGACTTTTTAATTTAACAGCAATTTTAAAAAACAATCAAATTGAATGGGAATGGTAGCAAAATATAGAAGGGTTGAGGCTTGGTTTTTGTTTTGGTAACAGACATATATTTATATAATCTCTTTCTTACATGTACATTTGAAAAAAGAAGGTAAATATGCTAAAAGACTGTAGTCATTGCCTATATCATTGTGTTGGAAAAATCATTAATATAGTTGATATATAACATTTTCAATATTTGCATGTTTACATAGATTTCATCCATAAATTGTTTTCTGTTATTTTATGAACTCTTTAATTAAAAGAAACATATATTCAATTTTTAATTGAAAGATTAATATGGATGACAGCTATAACAAAAACAAATATTTGAGAATTTTAGAACTCTTGACTACATTTTTGAGGATATCATAAATGTAGCTAACATAAAAACAAATGTAGAGTTTGTTGCATTAAAATCATATTAATTGAAACACCTCCACCAAGAGTTGTAAAATATATGCATGCTGTATAATTTTTAATGTGAATGACACAACCGGCATGCATGGTCAACATAAAAGACAATTTAGTCCTTTATGTTTATGAGAACACAGAATCCCGAGCTTTCGGTGACAGCTAATTTCCTCTAGTCTCTTTATGCCCTCAGGCTATTAATGCATACTGATTTCCAAGTATTATTGAGAAGAAATAAGCATAAACATAAAAAGAACAAAGGGAAAGCCATCGATTTAAAGCTAATTTTAAGAAGATAATTTAGAAGTCAGTACTTTGGTTGAAGAATACATAGATTATAATGGTGGCCTAAAAATTATGTATGAAAAACTGCTTGTTATCACACACAAAACTGTTATTGAGTACAGATGTTCTTTCTGAGGCTTTTTGTAAGGTTCACTTTTCTCATATTTAAGCAAACCATATGGGATTCATTTTCATCATTTCAATGCTTTTTAGACATTTTTTGAACAAATGCTTTAGGAGTCTGGTATGCGAATGTTAAAAAGTCTCTAATGTACTTTTATTCTTTGGTATTAAAAAGCTACAAGGCAATAATTTAGGAACTTAATACCAACTGGATTAACTAGAAACTGAAGACTAGTAAAATTGAAAAGAACAAAACCTTGTTTCTTAGTTTTGTAAATATAGCCAAATTATTTTTTATTTTTTGGGCAAGGTTAACAAATTTTAGGGCCAAAGTTTAAAGAGTTCTCTTTCAGAGATAACCTCATTCATTATTTTTTAGTCAAACATCCAATGGTTTTCTGTAGTTGTGTAGCAAGACTTCCACATGCTGCATTAGCATTAATGCATGCACATCAAATACTTTTTCTTCTAAGACTTCCAGTTTCATTAAATTTCCAGATATCCTGACTAATTCTTATCCAAACAACCACCCAGTATCTAGACTTTAAAAAAAGTTGAAGTCCCCTTCAGAATGCAGAACAATGAAGAACAAAATGTGAAAGGGGGGAAAGGTGGTTTACAGATGTTTCCCATTTAGTCAGCACTGAATACTCCATAGCTCCTAATATCTTTAGGATGTATTCAGCAAGTTTACTCTCCTCCCCTTCCTCAGTGGAATCATCTGGATGCATTTTGCTAAACTTGTCCTACAGGCATCTCTAGTATGGCTCATTTTATGCAGTCATGCTTGGTGCTTGTGGCACCTATAATTTGAATGATATGGGATAATCTGTCAGGATTATTGGGAACAGAGGCTCCTGCCCTTGTAGTGGATACTACACTAAATAGTATAATTCCCTGTCAGACACACACTACAGTGATGAGCTCCTATCTTGTGACAATTATTTGGCAGCTAGAGGCTCTTGTGCTCTAATATCTGAACATCCAAAAGATGCATGTACTGTATAACTCATAAGGTAACTTCTTGCACAGTAAAACCCCAATATAAGACAATCACATGAGACTTCTTGAAATATTTTGTGAGGAGTGTATAGTCTATGTCCAAGCTGGAGGGAGGGAATGAACATGCTGGCTCCAGGCCCTTCCACTGTCATTCTTCTTGCTCTCCACATGGAAAGGCAGGCACACAGTCTTTCCAATATTTAGAAACTTCAGCATTTCCATGTCTTCAAAAACTCTTCATCCTATTATGAAGAAATGACAGGAAATAGTGGGTTTTTAATGGGATGTTCAAATAGAACTGCCCTTTATAAATATCTCTGTCAGTGAAGAGGTTTCCAACACCACCCCTTCCTGGCATCCAAAAGTGAAGAACCTTTCTGTTTTTACTTCATGTCACTGAGAGGTAGTGCTGTAGTTGTGCAGAACTTGGGGATGGAAATAATATTTGAAAACTTGGGGGAAATGGTCAAACAATGATTTTCTTAAATGTTAGGAAACCCTGATGAAGAGAATCCTGGATGCATGAGAATCTTAACTTATTTTTGTATGAAAAATACACATGGCTTTTTTGTGTGTAGAAACTTGAATTTTCTGCTTAGAAAACAAATTTGTTGTTTTTGTTTACTGAAGAAATTGAGCATGGCTTTGCTTGCATGGGAAACCAGTGTAATGGTGCTGTAGTTTCTGCAATCTTTTGTGTATATTGATTGATTCCAATCTGTGGGCCACTGCTTGGTTTTGCATATTTATTGACAGATTTTAGTAAGAACTGAGCTTGATGCTGTTTCTGTGGATGCTAGCTATTCTGTTGGTATGTTATCTATTCTTGGTGATTTATTCTTCCTAACTGCTTTGTGTGTTGCTTTCACTTCATTTTCCAAATTTCATCTTGTTAGCTGTGGGCTCTATTTCAGAGGATTCTGATTTTTCAGCCAGCTGTGGTCATTTATTAATTGTCTTGTTGCTGGCTACAAGTTGTAAGTCTAAGGAGTTAAATATATAACCAGCTTCAGATATACAGTTTTCCCTCTTTTGGCCCTACATAACCTGGTATATAATGGGTCCTAAGAATGGCAGATCAGGCCCAAAAGGTAAAAGTCCAGCAAAATGGCTGGTCAAGTGGCCTCAGATACATGATGATGATGATATTCCTTGGGGGGATGCTTTAGCCAGGATTAAAGCATTAGAACAGACCATTTAGCATCCAACCCAGATGTCCTTCCCTCATGGAAATCAGCTAAGTTATCCAATCAAAAACAAGTATATAACAAGATCTGTTCTCACCTTAATATTCTTGAACAGCTGTATACCCAAGAGGAACCTTCTACTGTTCCTGTGGAGTCTAATGAGGCAGATGCTGGACCTTCGGCTCATGACAATAGCTAGCTGGAGTCAGCTTTGCCACCAGGACATGACTTTCAAGGTGAGCAGACCACTGTGCATAACACATACTCGGGTGTTGCTTGACCTTGGGGCCTGGGCATACCTACATCAGGGCTAATCTGTCCTCTACCTGTGGGTGGGGCCTTAGGCCAATTTGGTACAAACTTTTCCCCTAATCCAGGATGGTGGCCCTCTCCTGCTTCATATTATCCATATACTGACGCACTGTTGTGGTCCCCCGCCCATGCACAAAAAGTGGATCCAGTGGCTAAAGGATTGCCAACCCCAGTGGGTTTTGGGACTGCCTCTGGTTCAGCTATCCCTTTTGGTGATATAAACTTTGCCAATTGGTGATCATTTACCACAGACAACTAAGGAAAAGATCCTAAAAGAAGAATATGTGGATATCTTTTCCCTCAAATATCAGGATGAACCACCTGCATGCAGGGTTGGGTCTGCGGCTTCCAGTGCATCTTTACACCTGCCGTTTCGTCCCTCGCCTATCGCTACAGGGCTTTTTCGGAAGTTGGATGTATCCTTCGAGCCTGTGCAATGGGTTTTTCTAGTGGAGCTCAGCGTGCACAGAACTGGCCTCACCCTTTAAACCAGAGGTTCGTCTGCTGAGGCCTTGACAAGCATGGACAATGACAGCGAGGTCCTCGGGTTGTAGGTTTGATTAGAGTTTCCTTCTCTTAGATGGTTGACCTTACAGGGTTAGACGAGCACCATATGTCTGGGTTTGGGATTAGTGTTTTCCTTCTCCTAGGATGGTTGCCATAAGGCTAGAGAGCCCATCCTCCCTTTTGGCGCTCTTGGTCAGACCCTTCGGTTGTGACCTGTCTGGCATGGGAGGCCCTACCGGTGGCTATTATACCACCGCCAGTATAGCTCACAATTTCATTAGTGTACGCAAGCCTCTCCCCCACAACAAGGGGGCATCAATGGAGAGGAATATCAGGATAAAAAAAAGTGAAATAGGACTTGGTTGATAAGGAAAAGAAGAAATTAAACAAAAGGAAGGTTGAGCAAAATTTCGGGCATGTTTTTTTATGCAGGATTTATTGCTAGGCCTCAAACATTATGAGCTGCATCTCTCATACAATATATGGATATAATCCATAAGGTGTATGTCAATTTTGCTGGCCCAGCATTGGTCCACTATTATAAAGGTTTTTGCATGAGGGAAGCCATTTGTCTTTCACTTTGATGGAACATGATGCATTCACAATTGTGGATGCAGCTCATGACGCCCTCCAGACTGATTCAAGGAATGTGCACTCACGGTGCCCATCTTATTTTTACTTTTGGTGCGATAATTTGGCTACAGTTCATGTCATTTAGGGCAAGGTATAAATAAAATAAAATAAAATAAAATTGTTAACATCCAAATCCCCGAGGGTGATGAGGTTGGTCTAGACCTTTACATTACAATGTTTGCATTATAACATTTTGTTTACAGCTCATCATGTCCCTGGTTTTGTTAACAAGACTGTCAATTCTCTCTCCTGTGCACAAATGGAATGGTTCAGACATCTGGCTCCAGGTGCTTCTGTATCACCAGATCCAGTGCCACCAGACCTTTGGAGTCTTGGCATCAAGAAGTAATATGGGTGATTGACATATCCCTAACCACAAGCACCAAAAAGAGTTATGTTAAAGCCATTGAATAATTTTTCTTGTTTCGAAGGCGGGAAAATCTAGCTAAAGAGTTACCGGTACTGAGTTCACACATCCTTCATTTTTGTGAAGCCTTGCAGTCAGTCACAGTCAGTTAGGGCTAAGTTAACTGCATTAGATTTTTGGTCCAAGGATCATGGCCTGGCAGATTACACTGGTGATTTTTGGATACACACGGTGTTGGAAGAATGGTCCAGGGAAAGCCAGACCAAAGGAGACAAATGTAGCCCTTTACCTCCCATGATAAGGGTTTGAGTTCCATTTGTAATTCTTATTATGAAGTTTTACTTTTTCAGGTTGCAGCTTTGGCTCCGTTTTGGGGGGCACTGGGGTTTTTAGAGCTGGTCACAGCCTCCAAACATGATAAATCAGCCGGGCTTTGCACCTAAATGATCTCAGTTTTGTGCAGGAGGGTATCTCATTTTACATCCAGTTTGATAAGACTGACCAGTGGGGCAGGGGATCACAGGTACTACTGGGATGATGAAGTGACCATTCCATTTTCCAGGTTCTTGCCCTTAAACAGTTCACCAAAGTTAGGGGTTCTCACATGGGTCCCCTGTTCTGTCATGAAGACAGGTCCCCCTTAATCAAATTTCAGTTTGGGGCCATTACTTCCAAAGCGGTCAATGGCACTGACCTGCATGGTGTGAAATTTGGTACCCACCCATGTAGGATAGGGGCAGTGTCTACAGCTGCAGCTCTCAGCTATAAGCCCCAGGCCATACAATGGCTGGTCAGTGGAGATCTGATGCCTATCAAAGGTATATTCGACCTATACAGTTTTAATTATTGTCTTCATTTCATTGCAGAATCTAGTCTATGGCTGAGCCAATATTGGGTGTTAACCTGTGGCCATACCTTCATTTATTACCTTCATTTATTAACCTGATATTTCCTCATCCATCTCACAGGACTTGATTGAGGGTTATATCCCAGGTCAGCCCTAAAGAAGGTCTCTTTCCCTCTCCCCTTAGTCACAAGACCTAAGGAGCAAGTTTAAGAGGCCTAATCTTCACCCCAAGCGGGTGCCATAGGTGTCCACCTAATCCCTAATTCTCCTCCCATTAACAGCCATGGATATGGGACAAGCGCCATCCTGGGGCCAGAATTAGGGCTAGGGAGCATGGAGCGACTGCACGCTCCCGAGCCCTACTGCGCATAATGTGTGTCCCCATCTACATGGGGGCCACCATGATGACCTATGTGCAACACAACGTCCAAATGGCACAGCACCACACAAATGTTATTAGCATGCACGAGGGCGCCAATGGCACCACATGCACACCCTAAAAAGAACCCGCTTCCAGAGGCCGCGATGTTTGGTTGCTACAGCCTCCATGTGGGGCAGAAAAGGGAAGCATCTCAGTGCTCCTTTCTGTCCATCTGTATCAGGCCTTAGTTTCCTCCCAGTTGTGGTGCCAGGACACACCCTCCACTTGCTCTGCATCCACCTACTGTCTAGAAGCAAGACAGCTAAATTAAACTTATCCTATCTCCCAAAGTAAATGAGAAGGAATAATCCCCTCATTTCACTTTGATCAAGGGACAAACTGTTTACCTAATATTTCTCTGTTTTCCAAACAGGAAAAACATGAGGAGTACACACATATATGCATGTGGATGTGAAGTTTTGGCACAGAAAATTCAGTGCCTGGGATGATCCTGAACTGGCAACTCTATCTAAGAGGACAGAAGTTTGCTTAATTTTAACTTCATTTCTTAAATTCAACAGGACTAGGCACACAAGTCCTTTCAGAATCATGGTATTAACAAGCTTATTGACAAGGATTACACAGAATAGAATTGTGGTTTCCATGCCTTTGGCACAGTACCCCACTGTTATGGCATGGATAGTTTTCTCAGTCTCTCTCCCCTCCTCTTTAGAATGATATGGATATATTTAATCAAGAATGTAGAAATGCTATGTAAACTCTCTGGCCATTTCTAAACACTGCAAACTCTAATACATATGTTATATAGGAGGAAATGCCACAATGATTTTTTCCACATTAAGGACAAAAGGAATGTAAAATGCCATTGAATAAACCCCAGAAGCCAGGAGCCTGGATGGCTTACAAGCTTGGTAATCGGATACAGAGCTTTTCACCTCCAAGTCATTGGTGCAAATCTAGATCTAGTTAATCATGTCCAAACGTTTTTCCTATCTAGTGGTTTTTTGATGGTCTATAAGCTAAAATAGTTGCTTACAGGCTGGAGCCCAAAGAACAGCTAACCACATCATAAACAATAACTGCTAATTTCTAGTCTAAGCAATTGACCAATAGCTGAACAGTGACCAAATTTATTTTCTTTTTTCAATTTCTATAGCCAGCTATTCTAGAACAGGCTTGGAGGAATACTTTCAAGATGAGTTATTGGGGATATGACTGCTGGTTTTTTACACATTCTCATGCAGCTAAACAGTTCTTCTGTCACCGATGATGTCAACCTGGCTCATATCCCCGGCATGAAATCAATATTATTATTTTTAAAGCTATGACCCCCCCTCCCCCTCTGTTTATACTAGAGAAATAGGGAGAATTTGACTGTAACTGAAAAGTATCAGCATCAGTAGAGCCTAGTTTTACCCAAATTTAAAGCCCATTTTAGATCTTTTCCTCCACACTGAGATATATAAACAATTGCTGCAGATTTTAGCTGAAGTTATGTGTTATTGTCTTGAATTAAAGTAAAAGCTATTATGTAAATTAAGTATCATCTTACATAATGATATGAGTCAGCGTAGGCTGGCATATATTCCTACCTATCACAGTAATGAAAGTGTGTGATATTGAAATTACCTAGGGATTTAAAAACTCAGAGGAGAATCTACCACCAGGTCTTACTTAAACTTAACATTGTTGTTATCTGCCTTCAAGTCAATTTCATCTAATGCCAGTCCTGTCATAGAGTTTTCTTGGCAAGATTTATTCAAAGTTGCAGTTTTTCATTGCTTTCCTTTTAGTCTGAGAGAGAAGCACTTGCCCAGAATCATGTATTGGGTTTCCATGGCCAAGCAGATATTTGAACTGGATCTCTTGGAGTCTGAGACCATCACTCAGACTACTACACCACACTGGCTCTCAAACCTAGCTATAGCAATTCAGTTTGTTGCAGCTTCCATTAGCAGTCATGCATCTGTTTCCCTCTGCTACCCCTCTATGTGTGGGATTCAAATTTGCTAATAACACCAAATTACTTAGGATCACTTTTAAAAAGCAATAATGGTATAATGCATCAGAATCCATCATGTGTGTACATGTTGAGTCCCTATATTGGGAGAAAGGTGGGATATAATAGCTTTTTGTGGTTTTTCAGGCCATGTTCTAGAAGAATTTATTCCTAATGTTTCTCCTGCATCTGTGGCTGGCATCTTCAGAGAATAGTGGCACGGAGGTGTGTGGGGTATGTATACTGTGTGACCCTTGGTTGACAGGACGTAATTTACATGTTAATCTGTGTGTTGGTCTGTTGGTGAATGGCAATGCTTCAAGGTGGGAGGATATGTGAGGAGGATTCTGTCTGTTTAATTAGCGATCTGTGCAAATCTACAGCACTATATAAATAAAGCATAATAATAATAATAATAATAATAATAATAATAATAATCTATTGTCTGCTGGGAAACCTCCTGACACAAGTGATGTTCCTTTGCATGGTTCAATTGGGCAACATGGTATACAGAAAATCTACACACAGAGATAGATACCTACACAAGAACTCCAACCATCACCCAGGTCAAAAAAGAAGCACAATAAAAACACAGGTAGACTGTGCAAAAAGGATCTGTGAACCCCACTACCTGGAAGATGAACTGACACACCAAAACTGGGCTGTACAGGCTCCAACTCAGATATTAGAAGAGCTGCCAGAATCAGGAAGAATAAAACACAGGAGTGAAGAAAAACAACCACCCAAAGGGAAGGGATTTTTTTTTTTTTACATCAAAGAAGGAGTCACAGACAGAATAGGGAAACCTATGAGGAAACATAACCACTAGATAATCCACACACCGGCCAAGAAAATCTAGCAAATGCTGCACTTAACGAAGGACAGGAGAGACCCTCTCACAGCCACAGGAGTTTACTGCATACTGTGCAGCTGTGAACAAGTCTACGTAGGGACCACCAAATGCAGTGTTCAAATGTGAATCAAGGAACACGAGAGACACTGCAGACTGGGCCAGCCAGAAAAATCAGCAGTAACAGAACACATTATAAACCAACCTGGGCAAAACATGATATTTGAAAATACTGAAATTCTGGACCATGCCAACAACTATCAGATCAGAATGCACAAGGAAAGAAGAAACCCTGAAAGTAAGCAAAGTTTGGCTATCAGTCCTGAAAAACACCTAAATCAAGACTCAGTACATGCAAATGAACATCACCCAGAGTCAGGCGGTTTCCCAGCGAACAATAGATCGCCAATTAAATAGACACATAATTACATATGTATTTATGTAATTTATGTAATTTTTATTTAGTTTGCTGATACCTGTCTCGCTCCTGAAGAAGGGAGAGGTGGGATACAAGTAAAAATTATTATTAATAATAATAATATTATTATTGACACAAATATCCTCACATATCCTTCCACCCTGAGACCTTGTCATTCACCAACAGAATACACAAAGATTAACATGTAAATAACTTTCTCTCAACCAAGGGCCACACAGTATATATACCCTACACACTTCCATGCCACCATTATTTGAAAATGCCAGCCACAGAATAAGGCAAAAAGTAAGGAATACATTCTTCTAGAACATGGCCACATAGCCCAAAAAAACCACAGAAAACTATGGATTCTGGCTGTGAAAGCCTTTGACTTCACAACAACACCACAATAATACCTTCACAGCTTCCTATGCTTTTGGATTGAAAAATAGGCCCATAGGAAGAGCTACCTCTTTATTTGGATACCACACATAGAGGGAATCAGAGGGAACTAGTCTTCCCTTGAGCTTGAAGGACAAGAAGAACATTGCTGGAGACTACCAGACTGGGGATAACATAGGCCCGTTACAGACTGCCTAAAAGCGGTGGTCTGCTGCCGCCAGCGGTTGCTGCGTCCGGGAACCACAGCGGCCAAACCGCGCGGTTCCCAGACGCAGCAAGAAAGAAGCGCCAAAATGGTGCTTCTTTCTGTGCCCCGCTAGTCACGCACTCATGGCGTCACTTCTGCCACGCGACATCTGGACGCTATGCATCCATGATATCAAAATGGCGCCCCCATGTGGACGGGTGATGCCATTTTGTATGGACTCGGTCCGTACTAGAGTTGAGGGGCATCCGGAAGGGACGCCTCTTCTCAACCCTAATACGCCCCTTCCTAACCCTAGCATGCCCCTTCGGAGTGTCTGTAACGCACCATAAATACCTTAGTATATATACCTTCCAATTGTCCCAATTTGGCAGACAGTTTCAATTCATCCTCTAACAACCCACTTTTTCAGCTGTTTTAAAAATGTTCCTCCTCCAACTTTCCCCTTCATTCTCAGCTTAGGTGCTTTACAGAGTGCCCAAAAAGGGCGCTCTGCCAGCGTCCGTGTTTACTGCACCAGGGAACCGCAGTGGACAAACCGCGCGGTTCCCCAGCACAGCAAAAAGAACTCGCAAAAAGCAGGTTCTTTTTGTGGCACGGTTATGACGCTGCAAGGCGCCGATGGCACACTTGTGGCACCATTTATGCACCGCAATGTGCAGACACTAAGCGTCCGCTACGTCAAAATGGCGGCGCCCATATTGAATGGGCGCCACCATTTTGTACGTGCTTGGCATGTAGTAGGGTTAGGGGCGTGTACTTTTTGGCAGTGTGTAACCCACCATCGTTCCATTGGTGCAAACTCAGTTCATGTTACAAACATAGTTTGTATGCAGTAACTAAGCATGAGGTAGGACACTGGTCCTCCAATCACCCCTCCCCCTGATTCATCCCTGACCCCAATTTGGAGCACAAGGCACACAATTTTAAAAAAATCCTCCTAAAAGCTGTGGAGTAAAAAGTGTGCTTAAAGTCCTCAGATGTCAAAAAGTAATGCTTTCACTTTGAATGCATATGAATTTCATGTGTTCTAACAGGATAGGAATCAAGGTAAGTATATATTATTTTGCAGGTGTGGATTCAGCCCTAGATGCCATAGGAACAGAATATTTTCAGGTGTTTTGGTACTTGGAATGCTACCTAAATAGCTGGGCAAGAAAAAAGAGAAAAGAGGAATATTATGAGTACAATGAAAAGGATGGTGAACATAAAGAGAAATACTTACCTTCTGCCACCCACTTCTTCCTTAGCAGACACATCAGCAGCTGGGTTAATGATAGCTCAGCGAATGGAGTTGTGGAAATACAAAAAAGGAGTTCTTTCCTTATTCAGATTAAAAATCAACATGGAGGGGAATTCAAATAGCCCCAAACGTATGTTGTATGGAGGTCAAGGACCCTAAGTCATACACTGGGCTTTGAAAAAACCCCATATCAGGAAATCTCCATTAGAATAAAAAGGCAGAGTGATCAGAACTCAAGAAAGGGAATCCATGCTTTTCTGCACATCCCCTTCTTTCTTCATTGCTTCCCTTTTGCATCCCTTACCACTCATTGTATATCACCCAGAGCCCCATCTACACCAATCTTGACCTCAGAACATGAATAAGTTGCAGACAAGAAAGAGGGGTTTGTGCAGGGGGAAATGAGGTTATACTGAAATCTGTGGATATCTTCTATCTATGTGTGTATGGATCAGACTGGGCATTACATTTATTTTGTTGGAGAAAACACAATTTCCCTAAAACAGAAGTGCTACCTGGGGGAAAGCTGTCTTGATCCCCTGCAATAAATGTGTAATCCCTGCACATTTATTGAGCAATAAAACGTTCCTCGGGCAAAGTAGTTTGCTCATTTCTTCTTCCCTTTGTGTCTTATCACTGCCACATGCAAAAGAAACTGCTATTACACACTGTTTACATATGTGTAAGAAATCAGTTGTTTTCTTTTTTACTATGGGAGGGAAGGGTCATACTTACCATTATGTATGTCTCTTTATTACTAGGTTTGCAAGGATATGTAAACTCTGGAAAGAAATAGAGAGAATGGGGAAATGCCAGTGTAATAGATAGAGGAACATATGTAAAAGTAATTTAAAAGAGGGGAACTGTTGATCCCTATTAGTACAGAACAGAATTAGTGATATATTGACAACACTGCATATGAAAAAAGTGAAGGAGGTGTGTAACATTGGCCAGGACTGGAACAATTCCATCTCTTTATCTCTGCCCCTCCCCACAAATCTGTAAGATTGCCATCCTCTTAAATTGAAGGCAAAAGAATGAAAAGCTAGCAGAAAAAATAAAAAGGAATTCGATATGTACCCATCGAGGGCAGAATCTTCCAGTGGTTGCCTTTTTTAAGAATGAGTGGCTAGATATCCCACTCAGGCCTATTGGTGTTAATTTGCTTGCATGGTTGAAGTTCTTTCCTCTGGCCTGTGCTGAGTGCAAGGAGAAATCCCATTTCACATCCCTTAAGGGACCAGATCAAGAAACCCAGCTGTAGGCTCAGATCCTGACAAAGCACAATGAGTTTGGGGTGCCTATTCTTATGTTTAAAACTGGGCACATTGGGCAGAAGGGACTGAAACAGGACTAAAGGGCTGTATAGACTAGCATTAAAGGACAGCATGGGGGCAGAGTGGGGGCGTGGCAGCAATTAACCAGACAACCTTCTTATTTGCTGCCCCAAGACTGTGGAATGACCAGCCGAAAGAGATCTGACAGCTAAACCAGGTGTCAGAACATAAAACACATTTGAAGACCTATCTCTTCCAGCAGGCCTATCCAGGCAATTTTTAATCATGAATTTTAAACATGAATTTTATATTTACTTATTGTCATACATATTGTAATATAAATATTGCATAGAGATGTAGCTTAATATGTTTATTTTATGTAATGATTGTGTTTTAACTAAAGTATGTTGTAACCTGCCTTGAGCTGTGAGGAGAGGTAATAATAATAATAATAATAATAAATATTATCATTAAAATATTTTTTTCACAGAGCGAAGGCAATGCTCAAATTTCTTGTTGCTTCCTCCATAATAAAATTGGTAAGAATAACATCCTTACTTGGAAACATTACTGTTTTTTGGTCATCAACTCTTGGATTCACTTAGTAGTGGCCATGTTGGTTGAAAAGGTTTGATAGTTGTAGTCTACAAAAATAACACTTCTGATCTCTGAAAAGCTCCACGTGATCCTTTCCAATCACACAATGACCGTCACAGGAAAAACAGAAAGGTCTTCAGTGGCAGGGATACAGCATGCATATGTATCCCCCCCCCCAATACATACTAGAATTGCCAATTTGGGATCACCTGGATTTTTAGATCCAAAAATAAGACCTAAAGACAGCTCCTGGTGATGTCATTAAGTGTTATGCATGAAGTATGAATAGCAGTTTCTCACTGACTTTGGGAGTTGAGATAAAGAATCTACCCTATGTGATTCTAGCAAGAAGGTAAATGCAGAACAGAGAGGGGAGTGAGCCCTGGCACCACAACAATTGGGAGGAAACTAAGCAAATATGTGAACCCTCTCCCTTGGAGAATCTTTTCAAGTTGCAGCAACAAATCAATTAATCTTTGCAAACTATGACAAGCTATTGCTATAATAACTGCAGTGGAGATTTGCACACAGCCCTTTCCTCTTGTTTGGAGCTGAGCTTGCCAAAACTAGAGAATTTGCACCCCCATCTCCTGCCTCGAGTTAACCCATGAAAAGTAGAGACTCTTGGCTAGGCCTTGAAATCTGGCAAACCTAACATACACCAATAACATTGCTGAAATAGGACTATGTTCACAATTTCATTTACGTGGAGATAACAATTTTCAGGGACACAGCATTTGCCTGGATATATGCTTTCAGGCTGAGTGCACGGAACACCCAATATATATTTTTAAAACTTTAGCAGCATCCCTACGTATAACACTTACTTTCAGAAGAAACTTCCCTCATTTGCTTACATGATAATTATATCCAATGTGTATGTGTGTGTATGATTTTTAAAAGGTACTGGTACAGTTGCCTGTGGGTTGAACACATTTGATAACAGTCATTACTGCACTTAACATTATCATTCATTCTAATTATGATACCTCATGCTATTTGAGGAACCTGAAATGGGAGGTAACGAATCACATCTTTGGTACTCATGCAATAGAATTAAAGCCACCAAAGAAATATGCACATATAGTATATATTCAGCCCTTTCTTTATGCTAACCTACAATGTTTTAATCCACTTAAAAGCAATAATTTTGGTTCAACCCACCAACTACCAAAAATAGACTTTAAGCGATGGAATGCCATATTAAGGAGAGGAATTTTGTTATATCTTACGCTAACCATCCTGGTTGAAAGGCATCGCTGATCACATTTATTATTTAGAGTGCAATCTTAAACACATCTACTCAGAGGTATAGCCATTGTGTTTAATAGGCATTTTCCCCACATATGTAGACATAGTTATTTTAGCCACAGTCCTTTTTATATACAAATTATCTACACATTCTTCACTATTGCCTCTTCTGTCATGTCTCTGTCATCTTGATGGCCAGAATAATTTTTTTTTAAAATATTAAATCCTAATATCATGGCCTGGTACCAAAAATATATTGCTTTGCATTCAGTTGCTATATTTCTCCTGAGGCCAAAACATTATTTTCACAAAGAATAATGCTATGCAAAGTAACAGGAAACATACTGTGAATAATGTCTTACATATCAAACTTTTAGTACTATTGCTAAAATATCAATTGTACACAGCCACAAAGAAAACAGGCTTGTGTATTGCTATGAATGAATTGGGAGCTTTAACACACACTTCCTACATCTCAAACAATTCATTGTGTCCCTAGTGCCTTCAGGGAGAAACTATGAGAAGCTGTTCCTCTTATGACCCATTTGTAAGTGGTGAGTAACAGTGAATACAAGTGGGTTCTTCTACCATGATTGGCTCTTCCTGATGGCTTTCTCATTTTATTACCCTACCCATTGTTAATGGAAACTGCTTCTTTGCACAATTTTCTTCAAGTGTGAACTATATAGCAAGAATCAACTCTCAGTTGCAAGAAAATATGCAGGGCACTCAGGAGTGGCTAGCACGGCACACTCGTTAAAAAATAATCATCATAGGGTAGTTTTAAAAAATAATCTATCCTTGTATGTTTTTCCATGCTTGTACACTTTTTCTTCTGTTCCTCTAATAATTTTCTTCAAGTTCTTCAGTTTGCCATCTCATTTCATATATTCCTTTGCTCTCTCTGTTGTCCCAGTATGGACTGGGAAAAGGTAATGCCAGGTGCAATTTACACTACTTATCATGAGGGGACATTTTTCTCAGTAGATACCTTTCTGGCAATGTTAATTACAAGCCTCAGATCCACAATGAAAGAAACAAAAGGTTAAAGCCAGTACATCACACACAGAGAGGGAGGGAGAGAGGGAGGAAGATAAATAAACATAGGTCCCAATCTAAATTAGGTTTTCTGTATTTTCTTTTGAATAAATGTGAAAAGATGATGTAGTTTCAAGCCAGTCTTAAAAGTAACATGTAGTTTAAGCAGTAGTGTTCTTGTATTCACATGACTAATATAGCTGGATGAAGGAAACCCAACTACATTCAGGAGGAAATTAAAGATCCTATTGATCGACAGAGACAGTGTTGTGTGAGTGGTTCCACTCAACCATGGAAGCCAACAGGGTGACTTTAGGCAAGTCATACTCTCTTAGCTGAAGAGGAAAACCACAGGAAACTTCTTTGGAATGAATCTTGTCAAGAAAACCCTATGATAGGTTGTTATAAGTTGAGGTCATCTTAAAGAAACACATCAACAAAAAGAATTGGTAGCTACTTCTCATAGAAATGACTAGTTTGGAAATTACGGGTATATAATTGGAGTGATTGTTTTGAAGATTGCAATATATTTAAATGTTGCTGTGCAAAATGAAGTTTCATTTTAAAGTTAGGTGCGTTACAGACTGACAAAAAGCGGCAGCCTATACCCGCCCATTTCCCCGGGGTATCGGGGCCTCAGTGGCTAGAACGGCAGCCGCTGAGGCCCCGATCTTCTGCTTTCCAGGCTGCGGGGAAGGGGCAAAAGGCTGCTTTCCCACAGCCTGGAAAGGGGTGTCCTTGGGCTTCAAGCCCCAAGGACACCCAGCGGCGGCGGGAAGGAGGAGAAAGGGGCCACTTGGCCCCTTTCTCCTTTGCCTCACTGGGTGCAGCCGTGTGAAGGCTGCGCCCAGCGGCGCAAACCAGGAAGGAGCTCCAAAACGGAGCTCCTTCCTGCTCCGCACAAAGGGCGCACTAAGCGCCCTGGCGTGGAGTGACGACGTCACATCCGCCCCGCCCCGTATAGAGGTGGCGCGGTTGTGACGTCGTCATGGCGGCCCCCATGTAGATGGGGTGCCGCCATTTTGTACGGACTCAGTCCGTACTAGGGTTAGGGGTGTGTGGAAGCACCGCACCTTCCTAACCCTAGTACGGACTGACTCCGTACTAAAAGGCCCGTTTGTAACGGGCCTTAGATTCTTTAAAACTAACTATACCTTCTTCAAGGTTACATGTTTCTTAAGAACAAAGAATGAGGAGAGACATAATGTCCAGCAGTAGAACTAGATTTCCGAAACATTACCTTTCTGGACCACAATTGGCAGAATTACCCAAGTAGAATGGTCACTAGTTTTACATACTGAAAGTTCTAGGCTGAATCTCATCTGGGAGCAATGGAAAAGTTAGTATCAGAGAACTGCTTCTTCTCAAAGCACATACTACTGGACTAAAGGAACCAGATGTTGATTCTGTGGGAGCTAAATTCAAATATTCATAACTTTTTTGGTGACACCTAAATCAATGCATGCCAAGTTCTTTCTACAAATTTCATTCAAAATGTGTAATTACTTTCTGTCATAGTACATATGTATGACTGGAAGGATAGGCTTTCACTGATGTTATTCCCAGGTTTTATGTGCTATAGATGTGCCCAAAGCAATTTCTGTGGTCACATAACAAACAAGTGAATTTGAGGGGTTTTAAAGTAAACACTTTCCAGTCCTTAAATATTTCAGGGCACTTTTATCATGCTTCGGAAGAAGCAACCCTGTGTTACAGCAGACAGTAATTAAGCTACTGTCAGTGGTACAGTAAACATTAGTGACCTTTTTTAAATCTAGGTCTTAACATGCAGATTATGCTGGGGCAATTTAGTTCACACTCGCATGGCCATTTTCTTATCATTATCCTGAAATGTAATAAGATATTTCATTATTAGTCTGAAACTTTAGCAGAGAAGTTGCTGGAATTGTCTCTAAATTTATACTTGAGTTACTGGACTCATTATTTCAAACATCTTGGACTGATTCAATATCAGTAATGATTCATTCTTTTGATTAAGAAGTGACTCCATCTGTAGATGTCAGATAATTACTGAGATGACCTATAATGAGAACATTTCACAACTCTCCGACTTAAATTTCTTATTCCCTCAACAGCATAATGACTTCCTTCTAGATCTTTTTATAGTGTTTCTATGCTCCTGGGGTTTCTTTTCATGATCAGTCACTATCAAGGGTTGCGCCTATCATTCCTTTAAACAAAGAAAGATAGTGATTCCACACAACAAAAAACCTGTGGTTTCTCTATGATGATATTTTAGGTCCCCCTGCCTCTCTGCACATGTTTGCAAATCCTATTTTTATAACCCTGTTACACTGGTATTCAAATCACATATTTTCCCCATAGTAAAAGATTACACAGGATATTCTTTTGATCCCAGCACATGGGAATACAGCATTTGAAAGTTAGTAAGACGAAACAATAACTATTTTATTACGAGCTTTGGTGCATGAATACTTAAGATGAAGTGCCACAGCTCTGCACAGAGAACTCCTTTCTGTTGTCATGCATTTTGCATAATTTCTTTTCATTCCCCCCTCCTCTAAAACAGTCCTTTGGAATATAAAGATTAAACAGATGTTGTAAGATCTGTGTTGACTCATTATGGTGCAGCTTGTGGTTAACCTGGAAATGTTCACTAGTAAATATCTAACGATTTTTAGTACAATAATGCCAATAGCAGTTGAGCAGTGAATAGCAACCTGTATCTGATGCTTTTCAATTGATGCCCTTCTCTCTCTCTATCTCTCTGTCTCTGTCTCTCTGCTTTTCAACTGATACCCTTCTCTCTCTCTCTCTCTCTCTCTCTCTCTCTCCCTGAACTGAACTAGACTTTATCCTAATTTACTTGATAGTCATCATAATTAGCAAGACACTTTCCTATTTCTAGTTATACAACTCTGATGAAATAAATCTCACATACATACAACAACTTATCTAAAACCCACCATTTCAAGGAAATAGTAGCAAGCAATTGGCAATTGCATATTTTCACCCTTAAGAGTGTATACGTTTACGGGGGGGGAGGTTGCTCATTAATTACCACTTCTTCATTCTTTCTCCAAGACATTCTTGTTATGTGACTGGACTTTCCTTTAAACCCTTGGAAATAATGAAGAGCAAAATGACAAGTCCATTTTTACCACTTCCTTTCATTGGAGAGACACAACTATCTTTATCTAACAATAAAAGACCTTGAACCCAATGGGTCAAAGCACTCAGATCCATTTCTTTAATATGCACATTTACTGTGTCAATAGACTTCTGCTTTATTAATATCAAAAAGTAGAATCATTATCACTTCCTAATGTGGGTTGCAGTTTTGGACATTGCAGTAAAAATACATGCTTGAACAAGACCAGAAAGAATGCTAACGAATGAAGCCTAGACAAGCTAAAAGGCCTGGTTTCTCTGTACTGGACAGAATCCAGAGCTGTGTGAATAGTCTCTGACTTAATGATTTCATATAAGTGGGTCCATTTCATTGAAGATAGCAGCACAAAGAGATAAGCAAAGATGATCAAATATGTTGGAATTCAGTTTCTCCAGTGAAACAAGTAAAAATAGCAGGTGATAGTTATAAAGTATGTCCTTTGTCAAGGACCCATTGGAGTAACTGGGTATTGGAATTCTGCACCTCCAATGGCTTGGCACGCATATATGAAGAAAATGAAATGAAATGAATGAGATGAAAATTTATTTAAATCCCCAAACTAACCCTCCCTCCCAAATTTAAAATCACATATTAGAGCACAATTAAAATTCATAGCAATACATCAAAATTATTACACAATTCGTGAATGAGAAAGATGGTAGGGAGTATGGATTCAATAGGTTCTGGCCATTCTCAGTCTGGGTAGGCCTGCCAGAAGAGAAGGGTTTTAGTCACCTTTTTGAAGGCCTCCAATGAGGATAATTGACGAATCTCTTCCAGTAGGTCGTTCCAAATTTTTGGAGCAGTAGCAGAAAAAGCTCTCCAGGAGGTCAATTCTTGTCTGGTCTTTCTTGTTTGTAGAAAATTTTTCCCAGAGGAGCAGAGTGTATGGGGAGGACTATATGGGAGGAGGCGTTCCTTCAAGTAGACTGGACCCAGGGCATGTAGGGCTTTATAGGTAATAACCAACACCTTTTACTGTGCCCGGAAGCTAATAGGCAGCCAGTGAAGAGACTTTAAAATGGGTGTAATTCGGTCAAACCTAGATTTTCTGGTGACCAGTCTGGCTGCCATGTTTTATATCAGCTGAAGACAAACAAGGGTTGCCCCATGTAGAGCATCACTAAATGTCACAAATTTCAGCCTACCAGGTTAAAGTTAAGTGTTGCTTTAGCAAAAGTATAGTTCAACAACTAGGGGTTTTGTATATATGTGGTTTGATTTTTGATGAAGTGGGCCTTAGTCCATGAAAGCTTACAACAATTAAAACTTCTTCGTTTTTGAGATGCTGCAAGATTCTTTGTGGTTTTCATAGGCTTGGTTAATACTCCCTTTATCAAATGACATAATTGCCCCATGCATTGGGGCAGGAATAGATATTTTGCCACAAAATAGCAAGTTGTTTTTTTTTTTATTTTTTTTATTTTTTGCCACAGATAACAATGGCACAATAAGCCAAGGGACAATGCATGATAAAGAAGATGACTGTATGTGATAATAATTAGCTTTCCAACAAGTCCATCCTTAGTCCTTTCCTGCTTAGTAAAAACAGCTTGTAATGCTTAAAATTTGTATTCTCTAGAAACTTGATTTGCACCAAGTTAAAGAATTTTCTCAACTTTTTGGCATCTTGTGAAAAGCGTCTCCTGTGTGTATAACTATACAGATAACTAATTTTTAGCAGTAATAATTGAATTCATTTCTCATACAATTTGCTAATTTGAAAATGATACAGCATTACTGAGTATTTATCATTACAAATAGTTGCTAAAAGACAGTTTGCAAAATTAGAAGTGAATTATACTATTTTTTCAGCTCATAGATATAGATGTATATTTTCTAAAATCAGCAATGCAACTTTTTTTCATCAGGTAAAACTACTGGATGCAATGGCTCAGTGGTTAAGAATCAGTCTGACAATTGCAGGTTCAGCAGATCATCAGTTCGAGGCCCAAACTCTGTGTGACGGAGTGAGCTCCTGTCACTAGTCTCAGCTTCTGCCAACCTAGCAGTTTGAAAGCATGTAAAAAGTGCCAGTAGATAAATAGGTACTACTTCGATGGGAAGGTAAAGTGTTCTGTGCCATCATGCTGGACACAGCATGGCCAACGCTGGCTCTTAGGCTTAGTAACAGAGGCCCAGTCCAATGAGCCAGAAAGGACGCCCTCTTCATGTGTGAGGGGTGCTTGGGGCAGAGCTTCCAGATGCCCCACAACCCTTGCCCATGATGAGGGCGTCGAAATGGCGGAGCCCTGTACACACTAGTGTCGCCATTGTTACGCAAGTGCCACACGGCATCCACACGGCACTTGCGTAAGGAGTGCACCAGTGGCACACTGTGGTGCACTTGTTACACCGCCACTGTGGCGTAGAAAGAACGCAATTTTTGCGGGTTCTTTTTCCGCCAGCAGGAAGCCTCGCCGTTTGGCAACTGAGGCTTCCCTCCAGTGGAAAACCTTTTTGGACGGTCTGTACCCTGCCAGAGATGAGCACTGCCACCTACAGTTGGGCATGATTTGACAAACTTGTCAAAGGGGAAACACTTACCTTTACCTTTGTAAAACTATTTAACACATTATTTCAGTCTAATAAAAGCTTGACATACGTGCACAGTTTTAACTAACATAGTTTCAAAAGTTCTTTCTCATGCTACAGATTTAGTTGTCAAGATTAAAGAAAAATCAGTAATTGCACATACATTTTCATATGGCTGTTATCCCAGATTTTTTTTTAATATCTTCACTTTAGAAGCATTGACTATTGGCTGAAATGGCTACTACAAAGAGCTGTGAAAAAATCTCCTGGGAGGTCTCCATAAATGTGATTTGCTTTCATGCTCAGGTGCTAAATGATTGCCAGAACAGGGTTTGGAAAGAAACTTTCCACCTGAACACAGTAAGTAATCTCTCTCTCTCTCTCTCTCTCTCTCTCTCTCTCTCTCTCTCTCTCTGTGTGTGTGTGTGTGAGAGAGAGAGAAAGAGAGAGAGAGAGAGAGATGCTTCACATATAGGCATACTGTAACAGAATTCTTTGACCAACACTTCTCTTAAAGCCAGTCAGCATTCCATCAAGTTTGTATTTTAAGCAGTGCCCAATAAAAATCATAAAACCCTTGCAGTCTAATCAGAATGTTAAAAAAACAGGCAGAAGCAGCCTAAAACACAGAGGTCTGTACATTCAACAGACTCTGGCAAATATCCTGAGAAAACTAAGGGTGTGTGTTGTGGTGTGTATATGTGTGTGTGCACACACATAACTAGCTGTTGGGTTAACTGTATGGAGCCAAAAATGAACCAAACTGATCTCTACAGGGGAGAGAGTTCTGTGGGGGCTCTACAATGTCAGAACAAGCCAAATGTGGATGTAATCAGTGCTGTACCAAAAAGTGCTTCATCCTCCCCCAACAGTACAAAAGAAAAGGCATTGCTTTAAAAATAAAAGTTCAGAGTAATGAAACAATTTCAGAGAGATTCTTAAGTGTAGAGTTTGGGGTGCTTCCACTTAATTTTCAGAGGTGGTTGGAGTGTGTGAGAGAGGTTGTTCACTGTGGAAATGTCTCTCAGGCTGCTGAGCCAACAGAGTCCCAGGCTTTCCTCACTTATGTTAAAGATCAAGGGAAAATGAAAGGGATGGCACAGTGTCCCTCTCAGTTGTGTGTGGATTTTATCACATAGTTATAATGTTCTTTTATTATATGTAGCACTAAAAACTGCTCATTCTGTTAACCTACCCAAGCAAACAATTGACTGATGAGCAGGGTAGGGCAGAAAAAATATTCCAGCTGTGAATGTGCTGAATTCATGATGGCAAATCCGTTTAGCAGCAGGCCCTTCAGTCTGCGCATGTCTGTGGACATTAATACACAACCTTAAGAGTAATGAAATCTTAACTATGGAATCTTTCCTACATAATTGTGAAGTCACTTCTTTTAAAATGTCCATATAGAACTGGGGTTAAAATGTTCTCAGTGGATGGACACTACAGGTACAATACTCTATACAGAAAGTTACAGGTAACAGATCATTTTATGTCTTCACTCTGTTCTGTAATAGATTAGTCCTGGGTACAAGTCTTGCCTGTTGTTGTTGTTGTTGTTTACTGTAATGCTTGTTGTAATTCCATGAGTTTGGCATCCCAGTCTTGTGGGTCTGAGAAGGCTTCTCCACATTGAGGGAGAGCTCTCAATCCAACAGTGGCAAAGGACTCTTTTGAAGAATCAAACCCAGATATTCCTCCCCTTCCTTCCATATAGACATGCCTTCACCACTTCCATCCACAAACATTGGCATGGTACAGACTGCCCCAAAGGGGCGGGTCTGGGGTGCCCCTTTTATCTCCAGGTTGGGGGCAGGGCAGCCTCACCAGCAGCCCTGCGGCCCCAATCCGAAGTTTTTCCAGGCCATGGAGAAGCAGCAAAATGCCGCTTCTCCGTGGTGTGGAAAAAGAGTGTCCTTGGGGCTTCATGCCCCTGGACACCCTAGGAGCTGCAGCCATGGGAGAAAGGGGCTGCTTGGCCCCTTTCTCCCTGGTATCATTCCCACAGCCATAAGCAGCCTGGGGCGGCACGGAGACATCACACACGTGCCACTTCATTTGGATGTGATGCGTGTGTGATGTCATCATGGCAGCCCCCATGTGAACAGGAGGCCACCATGATGATGCCACCACTACGTACTTGGGTTGTGGGGTGTACGGAAGCTCTGCCCCCACGCAACCCTAGTATGTGGCCAGGCTGGCACAAAGCGCTGGTCTGGACTGGGCCATTGTTTCTTCTCCTATCCCTTCTCTTGGCATGTCTAGCAAAAAAAAAAAAAAACCAAAACAAAACAGGAGTAGCAACACAACCCCAGTCTACCAGCCAAATCCTGGCAAAGCTCAAAAGTATAAGCAGTGTCCCAGATGTGAAAACTCCTTTTTGATGCCACACCCCCTGCTGTAATGTGTTCTAACTCTTCTTAATGGCCATAAAGGCCACTGGTTCCCTTTGTCTTTCTTGTGTGCCAATACTTTGGCTGAAGGCCCCCCTGCTGCACCGTTTCCCCTCCCAGATCTTCCCACCATTCTCAATAGAGCATACCACCCACTTTGGGAATCACTGCTGTACAATATGGATACGGTAGTGTGTTCAGGTAGGACGGAAACTTAGGACATGTAAGTACATGTAGTGGTCAGTGGGACTGCAATATAGTGTGATGCTTAGACATCTGTTTTATAGCTTTACCATGGTATCCAGAAAATGACCTTGTTCTGGTGATAGTTCCAGGCTGAAACTGATGTTCAGGTAGAAGTTGTTGAAACGGTGGTGGAAATTACCTCAGGTGGAGGAGCGGTTTCTGGGTGAAGGAGTTAAGGAAGCATTGTTCTAGGTCAGCGATGACCTAGTCTCAAGGGTGCTACAAGTTCTCTTTGCGTACTGATTTTCCAAACTAACAAGGTTATGTGTTTGAATTCATCTGGCACCGAAATTATGCATGCAGTATTTGAAGGATGTGCCTGCTGTAGGGGATAGCTCAAAGCCTAAACGCACATATAATATAATTTGTCCTCACATAAAAAGACACAAACAACAAACAGTATTGCTATAAACACTTTGATTTAAATGGATTCTTAGTGTTTTAATACACTATCTCCTCCGAGTACTAGAACTGGTAACACATGGTAAAGAATATCTGTTATATTCTTAGCTGCTCATGAGTTTGGCAAATGCACTTATTTGGCTGCATTTGAAAACAGTACAGTAGACTTTTCTGATCCTTCTTGTTTAATTCAGCAAGGCATTAAATACATACTTGTACCACAGGCCAAGTCAGGTAGAGAGAACTGCTGTCCATATTGTATTGGCATAATAGGTCTTTGACTGTGTAGACAAAAGAGCTCTTCCTTTCTTTTAAACTTTACATGGGATTGATTTGTAAACTGGGCCATTGTGCAAACAGATCTTTAAAAATATAGTAGGCAGATCAGTTTTGTTCTTGTTTTCTTGGTGTGGCATGATCCTATAGGGGTTCACATATGCATATGTAGAACAGCTGTTACTCACAAGCAATATTCATACTATGTATAGAATGTTGTTTCTGGATCAGGATAAAAGAATTTTCACATTTGTCAATAACAATCAGTTTGGTCTGATTTTCAATGTTTTCAGCAGTCAAATAATTTGTGCAGAATCTGGAGATATTATTGTTTTGAAATCATTTATGATAGATGAGCCAGGAAAATACCATCCACAGTTATTCCAGTATTCCCCCCCCCCCACATAACAGAGCAGCTAGCAATTTCTGTTTAATGGCTTTGTAAAGTTGAGTATATTCACCAGGTATAACCAAAATACATGTAATAAATATTCTTTTCAAGTGACACTATGAGAAACACAGATTTATGCTGTATCTTAATAGCCTATATGGTAAACGATTAAGCATTCCTAACTCGCAAAGAAATTAGTGACAAATAAAGGCACTCAACAGCAGACAAGCATTGTTTAATACAGTATTGCCAATAAACCTGAAATATAATTAATTTGAATTTCAAATACTGAAATTGTCAGAATATACTGAGACTTGTCAGAAGCTGTCATATAGGAAGGTCATAGTCCCTACTTTTCATTCTTCCAATTTCCCAAAAGGCTTGTCATAGGAGTCATACTTCACTGGTGCCCATTCACAAATGAAGTGACTCATGTGCTTGCAGATATATTCATCCCCTGTTTAGTGATAAAAAAAAAACTAAAGAGATTTCTCTATTCCTGCTCTCTCCTGTTAAACAGGTCATAAGTTCATGCAAGCCATTTTAACAGATATAAGGTATGAAATGTTCATAGTTGCTGGAAAACTGCAGACGTCATTGCCCCCTTAATCTTATTTTGTAAAGCCTGAAGTGGATTTGTCATATATAGAAAAGCAAAGCTTCCTGCAATGAAATCAAAATTTCTAGATGATAAAACAATTAATACAGTGATTATAATTCCTTCTGTAGTTGTGATGGATAATGATTTTTCATGTTATCTCCTGCACAGAGAAGAAGAGAGAATCTGGGTTTCCCACCTGTTTAGCCATCCTTTTATCTATTGCCATTATTCATTGATGCTACAGTTCTACATTTCAGTACTATTGCCTTCACTCTGGACAATGTAGGGCAGCAATTATGGGCTGACAATTTTGGCTCTTTAACCCTTCATATCCTTCAGTAAGGCTAGCATTTGGTGACATTTCTGGAATGGTTTTCTGGGAGAAAATGGGTTTTTCCTTGCTTTTACCATGTAGGAGACTGCAACTGTCACCCCATTGAGGCACAGTGGAGAATCACGATGATTGGTGTTGGGGAAATGTGAGAGACAGTAATGGATCTCTCAAGAAGAGTAATCATCTTGGCAAGAAAGCTGAACAACAACTAGTCTCATGCCCAACCCCCTATGCCTGTTTATAATCAAACATGTGGTCTAATGGAGGACACGCAGAGAAGAAAGAAATGGCTGCAGGTTAGCGTGATGCAGGAAAATTGAGTATGTGGGGAAAACCTAACAAACAGAAAGTCACCATAAATATATATTGAGTTTAATCCCCTATAGAATAACATGTACACTAGTAATTAGTGAGTGTAGGCAATCAAAGGTTGCTAACTTTAACAAATGGAAGTGAGAGGAGGCTGCATTCCAGAAGTTTCAGGTACACATGACCAAAATTATTGCAGAAAAAACATGTTTTTTTCCTAAAATGATTTTTCTCTTATGCCTTTCTAGATTTCAAAAAGGAGAGGAATTTCCCCAAAATAAAAAAATCATAAGTTTAAAGAAAAAAGATATGATTCAAACTATATACTATGTATTAAGATATTGAGTCACAGTTGAACCCACTCATGCTAACTCTAAACATGGGCAATTTGCATATAATAATGAATGATTTTATTTGTCTTGGTAGGATAAATTTATAAATGTTTACAATCTGGGTGTGTGTGTGTGTGTGTGTGTGTGTGTGTGTGTGTATAGTGGGAAGGGTAGTAAAATCTTACCTTTGGTCCAAAACACACTGCAGAAATAATCCAGTTTGTTACTGCTTTAACTGCTCTGGCTCAGTGCTAGGGAATTCTGGGAATTGTATGTTGTGAGACATTGACCCTTCTCTGTCAGAGAGCTCTGGTGCCAAAATGAGTTAGACTTCTCAAGATTCCCTAGCACTGAGCCAGGGTAATTAAAGTGGTCTTAAACTGGATTATTTCTGCATTGTGTTTTGGACCTTTGTTGCTATCATCTGTAGGGATGCCATAACCCGCTTGCAGGCAGGACAATCCCGCTTTTGGCGGTACTGGCCCGGTCCCAGTCCGGTTACCGCCAAAAGCAGGATTTGTCCCGCCTGCGGCCACCCACCTCCTCCTGCTCTGCCCCCGAGCGTGCCCTCCTTATGGCCGCGGCCACTCATGCAGCCGGCCGGCCACCCACTTCCGCCTCTGTCTCCTCCTTAGACCTCGCATGCTACTTCAGCATGGCCGCGCGCGGCTGCTCATGGGGCCCAGCTGGCCACCTACCTCCTCCTCCGCCTCCACGACTGGCCCGCTTGCATGCCTGGGCCCTGGCCGCGCACCGGCCTCCATAGGGAGCTCGTCCCCTTGAGGAGGCAGAGCCTCAGAAGAGGAGGAGGAGGCGGAGGTGGAGAGGAGGACTCTGGGCCAGAGGGAGGGGAAATGGCTCTGGTGCCAAATATAAAGAGGAAGAGGAGCAGGAGCAGGAGGAGAAGGGGAGGTGTGTGACCATTTCAGGTCAAATAAAATTTATTTATTTTTTCAGGGCAGGCCTGTTTAAGGGAGTCAGTGTGGTTTGCATGCATTTATTTTTTATTTTTTTTTATTTTAATTATTATTAATATCCATGTTTCCCTTATTTTATTTTATTTTTTGCTATTTTTATTATTATTAATATCCAAGTTTCCCTTTTTTATTTTATTTTTTGCTATTTTTATTATTATTAATATCCAAGTTTCCCTTGTTTTTATTTTATTTTTTTAACATTGTTTTAACAATGATAGTGATGATGAGGATGAGGATGAGGATGGTGATATTCATATCAGCCAACTTCTGAGGCCTGCGCTCACTGTTTCTGAAGCTGAGATGGTTTGATGATCTAAAATGCATTTGGGTGCTTTGAATGCTAAGAAGCCTGGCTTGCTTGGACAGTGATAGTGATGATGATGAGGATGGTGATATTGCTATCAATCAGCTTCTGAGGCATGAGGCACTGTTTCTGAAGGCGAGAGAGTGTCACCTTCCAAGGTGTGTTTTTGATGTATTTTTTGTGCTTTCCCTTGACCAAGTACACACTTCTGAGAAGTACAGTTGGTGGAAGAAACCTGAAACGGCAAATCCACTTCTTGTTAAACCACCTGGACATGTTCAATATGCATAGCTATGTTAAACCATGCTAAGTGTTAAACCCAAGGGGTTTGTTTATGGAATAAGACTCTGAAATATGCAAGAGGCCATGTTAAGTAAAGCCATGTGAAATGCTCAAATGTGCTGTTGTGTGTGTTTTGGAATGGAGGGGGGTGTTTGGCCAGAAAGGGGAGTACATCTGTCTAGGAATAATGCCAAAATGTCCTCCATTTTGATCATGCCTAAGAAACATGCATTTATATTAACATTTTTTTAAAAAATCATCAAATTTTTTCACGTGTGCTCCATTTTAAAAATGTGTCCTACATTTGAAAATGTTGCCCTACATTTGTCCCGTTTTGTGACTTATGGCAACCCTAATCATCTGGAAGGAAGGCCTGTGTGCACTATTGCCCAAGCACATACTACATTCCTGTATTTCTGATCCCTCCCCCCCAAATGTAATAATAATCACTTCCTAAAACAATTGCTTTAAAACAAACCATCAGTTTCCTTCTCAAAGCCAGTGTGGATTGCTGTACCCTAACTCATTAGCTAAAAGAATTAAAACACTGCAAGAACTGTCCTGATTTTAAAAAATGGATAAAATAGTGGCTGCATATTTTCCCTCATCTCTCAACATCTACAAGAGACCATAGGTTTTTTGATTACTTTTTTATCCTTTTAGCTGGATATGCTGGGGGTAGAACCTGGCACAATCTACATAAAAACAATAATTGACCATTTAGCTTCAATCTGTCCTGAAATTTCACAATGCTATTAAAAACCAGCAGCTGAGAGAATGGGAATCATTGGAAAACTAAACCATGTGTATTTTACCCAGCTGTACTTGTGAGGTCCGTCACTTTCTTCATCCCAAGTATATCTTCCTTGCCTTCTATCTTGAAATCTATTTAATATAGGTTATTCTGTGGTAAGGAAATCCAGGTTTGAAGTTTCTCCATTCTCTTTAGAACAAGCTGCTTGTGTTATATCCATTGTTGCTTCCAAGCGCCATACATTCTTCCTTTCATAATCACTTGCCACTACTAATCAACTGTTTCTTGTGCAGACATTTTCAAGAATGTCATCTGGGACCTTTTTCCTCTTGAACATACTTTTTTTTCTTCTTTCTTCCCCCTGCTTTCAATGATAATGTCATCAAAGGTAGGCAGTATTTGAATGTAAATGGAAAGTGTTTAGACATTTTTCTTTAACTTAGAAAGTTTCACCAATTAGAACAATAATGGGGACTCAAAAATTACTTTAAAAAAAAACAATCTGTTCTCATTATTTGTTACAGGGCTTAAATGTTAAATTGCCATCGTTATGCATTACAGTGTTTTTAAATGCTGTTCATTCATTTTGTTTATTTGGTGTTGTCTTCAAGTGACTGATTGTACTTAAGTATATTGTGTGAGAATTTGGGGAAAATAGTTCTGTGTACACATTACATCAGGCCTGGAGATGCACTGCCTTTAAAAACACTTCATTTACTGCTAAACTGCCAATGTAAATAGTGTATGCATTGCTAAGCAGAGTGGCTGGGACAGGAGGCAAGACACCTGACAACATACAGAAGTGACATTAAAATGACAGACATATACCCAGCATCTCCAGCAACTGCAGTGTATGCATGAGCAACAGACATGGATGAACATGCTAAAGAGATCCTTGGTTGAAATCCACATTGAAGGTTTCTGCCTTCCTGGTGGTGCAGTGATTAAATGCCTGTATTGCAACCACTGGGTTGTGAATTCAGTCCCTGGCAGGGCTCCAAGGTCCACTCAGGCTTGCATCCTTCCGATGTTGCTAAAATAAGTACCCAGCTTGATGGAGGCAGTTAGCTTACAGTTGTAAACCACTTGCTTGGTGCGTTATGAAGTGGTATATAAAGGAATCTGCTGTTGCTGTTGCTATTTCTTTTCCTTTATTAGCTATCATTAAGAGAGTAAGCTATCATCAAGCTATCAGCCAGTATAGTTCAAACCTGGACAATAGGCAGAGCCATTAAGGGAAGGTGTGGCTTTGATGCCCTCCATGATAGAAGACCAGAAGTTTAAAAATAAGCAAGGCCCAACAGGCCAAGCTTGGGCATGTAATGGATGTGAAGTCAGCAAAACGCCCTCCATCCTGCCTCTTTTCTCTAAAGCAGCCCACCCTCCCTTCCTAAATGCAGTGTGAACTTGGCTGGTTGCTTTGGGGCTGGGTAGGATTTTTTCCCCCTTTCCCCAGGTTTTTTGTGTGTGTTTTTTTGTGTTTTTTTGTTTTTGTTTTGTTTGTTTGTTTGTTTTGCTTACCCCATACTGTGTGCAGGGCTTGGGAGGGATGTTAAATAAGTATCACTGGCCGAGTGTTAAAGAGCTATTTGGTGCACACCATTGGCACCCCTTTGTGGTGAAAGCTGTGTTAGTCTGTAAAATCAGTATGTAAAGAGATCTTGTAGCACCTTTGAGACCGACTGAATAGGCTCTGGAACAGCTTAGACAGGTCAAGATACCTGGAGTTGTGAAAGAACCTGCCTTTGGGGTAGACATGGGGTTTTTGCTCAACCTTACAAACTCATGGGAGTTTGAGGGAGAGTGCCTTATGTTTACCTTCCTAGGACTGGCTGAGGATGCAGTTCGAATAATCAAATTTACCTCGGGGTCCAGTGTCTGTGCCCAAAGGGAAGGCTGAAGAGGTGATCTAGGATTGACACCTGGCTTCAGCTGGACCCACACCAAGCTTTTCACTTTAACCATTTTCTGAAGACTTTGAAGTTTAAGGTTGAAGTTCAAGAGTTTAGTATTAAATAGGATACAGGTCAAATAAGTGGCCCTTCACTCATCCAATTTATGTGTCTGGTCTCTTTATCATGGTTGGGTATCAATTGTAGGTATATAAATGAATATAAACAGGGGGTCCGGTTCAAATTCTAGGAGAAATGCCACATGATCACATATGGCCCTCACCCAGATACAAGATGGTAAGGACTAGACTAGGATGTTCCTGAAGTGCCAGTGGTTTCAGCATCAACTAGGTGACATTGCCATCTGATAATGCATCATTGGAGATTTATGCAGGGACTGATGGTAACCACCGCCAAAGCTATATGTACATAGGCAGTAGGAGGACTATACTGTAATGAATGGGCAGATTGGGGAACTCACAGAATTCCAAGCAGACACAACAAGGGATATGAATCAAGCTCTTCTCCCCAAGCCAGCCATGTGGAAGAACTGGTGGGGACATTCTTACAGTAGGTAAGCCCGCAGTGAGAAAGGACTTGATGTAGCAAAAATGCAACTAAAAGAAGCCTACAAATAAGTGATGCCCAGACATCATGGCTTCCATAGCAAGAGAAAGAAAGTGACAGCTTACAGAACACAGCTTCCAGAGCAAGAGAAGGAAAGGAAATTGTGGAGGGGAAGCATTATTCTCCTGATAATCATGGGCATAGCTCCAGGAAAATGATCAAGGGCAGAAATGCAGATATGGCCTTATGGTATCATCATCTCAGATGGTCCTAGATCATAGCTAATAATAGCAGAAACAAAGAAATGGCATCTTGTTAGAGACACACATATACAAAAGTGTCTGTATGGATATAGTGCAGGGAGCTGGTTTCTAGCTGCTCTTTCCAAAATGAACTCTGCAGCTGTCAAACGCCAGAAGAGTTAGCTGCTTCTGTTGCTTACTGGTGGTGAGGGAAGAAAAAATAGTACAATCCAAACTGAAAATGCAGCTGCTCTGGGATTCCAAGGGAAGGAAAAGGATACATTCCATTTATGAGAGAACCCTCATTTCTTCCTCTTGAGCTGAAACCAGCTGCTTCTTCATCATCTGAACTGCTTTCCCTCCTTTCCATCAGGAAGGGTCCTTCCCATTTAACAGCTTCCTGAGCTTGAGAAGGAAAGGGAATTGTGGTGGGGAAGCATTATTCTCATGGTAATGCAGGTTTTAGGCCATTAACTGCATTGGTGCTCATAGACTATGGGAGCTGTTATCATGGTATTCAGAGTCAACTTGGTGTAGTAGTTTGAGTGCTGGATTACAACTTCTGGAGATCAGAGTTCAATTCTATGCTCTGCTATGGAAAACCACTGGGTTACCTTGGGTGAGTCACACACTCTCAGTTACAGAAAACTCCATGACAGGTTGGTCTTAGGGTCACCATAAGTCAGAAATGACTTGAAGGCATACAACAACATGGCTTCAATAATCATGACAGTATATATGAGATGTTCTACAACAGTATCATTTTCACACCAGAGCTTCCACAGAATATTATTACTCCCTTAGGCCTTGAATTGAAAGATATAGCTGTGTTAGTCTGTAAAATCAGTATGTAAAGAGATCTTGTAGCACCTTTGAGACCGACTGAAAATGCCTTTGGTGGAGTGGAAAACCAGAGTCAGACCTATATAAGTCATTCTGTGAGAGAATGTCAATTCAAATTCAAAATCCTTTGTGTGCAGAAATTAAGTGGCAAGTCCAGTTTTAACAATGGCTATTGGTGGACAAAGCCAGTGAGGAAGCTATAGCTTGCAGGTAAGTAGATTGGATGAGTGTGGGAAACATAGAAGGATGTGATGAATGGCTCAAGGGTGCCCTCATGGGCATGGGAGTTAGATAGTGTTCAAATGTGTGTAGTGTGCCAGGAAACAGTTACCTTTGTTCAACTCATTGTTGATGAACTTTAGTGTATGGATAAATTCTAATTCTGCTGTTTCTCTTTCCAGTCTTGCTTTGCAGTTCTTTTCTGGCCAAATCCCATTTCTGGTATGAGCAGTCCAGACAGTATCTGGCACATCCCACATCAAAACTGGGGTATATACTAAGGAGCCCTCTGCACAAGTGGTGTGCCTTACATGCAGCATGATGACCTGCTCTGAAGCCCTCCTTTTCTGCAGCATGACAGCTATATGCACAGATATCCAGCTGGGCTGGTCAACATGTCTGCTGCTATGATGGGTCACTTGAATGAGGCATCTAGCATGTGACCATCACTGGGCACTTCATTCTGACCTCAGAAGCAAGTCATGGCAGTGGCATGTGTGTCAGGCAGCCCAGCAGGATGCCCTTGTAGACAGCTGTCAAACACAGAAATGGAGGTGAAAATAACAGGGGCAGGTTGGGGCAGCTGTGGTCCAGGATATTGTGGGCTGTCCCTGGAGTATCCTGGCCAGTGTCGACAAGGCCTTAGTAAATAGATGTCAAGTATAAGTTTGGGGCCTAAATTAAACACTTTAAAATATTTTCATTAAATTTTAATTTAATTTAATTTAATGGTTTTAGTTTAATTTTACAAAGGTGAATTTCATATTTGTCCTGTGAATGATGTACTCTGCAATGCAATTTATATCACTCAGAATCTGTGGGATTTTTGGAGAGCAGGAAGTGGGTATTGTTGTTTTTCTAACCTTATTCCTGGTTTATCTTTAAAGGCTGTTTTTTTTGGGGGGGGGTAATTAAAGATTATCCTGACAAAATGGGATCCTCTTTCTGATAGTCATCTCTCAATTTCTTAATGAAATGGGGGGGGGGGGGATTAAGAAGCATTTAATCTCTCATTTCTTGTTTTTTTTTAACAGTAAAAAATGTAGATGCTAATTAAAGAAACAAATCATTGTTCTTCTTCTTTGTACATTCTAATACTGCCCCAAACATAAGAAAATAATTTGATAATGTTTAGGAACTCTGGAGGCATAATTGTTTCACTGTTTTATAATACTGTAAATGAAAGAATGAATGCCAAAGTTTAATGTTAGAGATCCATTAGTTAAGGATAGTAACAGTGCAGTCACATGTAGCTGTGCTTAAGGACTTTTGTCCATCTACCATTTTAAGCAAATAGAAGTGATCTGCTATTTTGGGTCTAATATAGCAATTATCCTTCAGTTTTTGAACCTCTCCAAATGTTGTATTACACTTTCAATTATACAGAAGTACCAAGCTGTGTCAAAAATTTATAACTGGGGCAAAATTAATTTAAAGTGTCTGTTTTGTGGGAAATGAACCAAAACAATGTAAAGAAATGCAAAATAATTTTTGTAACTACGAGTCTGATGATCAGGGTTCAATTCCCCACAGCCATGAAAACTCACTGGGTGACCTTGTGTGAATCACATACTCAGAAAACCATGGCCTTAGGGTTGCCATAAACTGGAAATAGTTTGAAAGCATACAACAACATTTTAATAAATTATGATTAATAAATTGAATAAATAGTGTGTGTGTGTGCGCGCGCGCGCATGTGCGCACACATGTATATATAAAAAAATCCTTGGATTAATGTGGAAACAGTATGGAACGGACTTATGAATGAATACTTGTTGAACCAACTCTGGGAGAAAATAAACTCTTCACATCTCATATGATAGTAAATCTATCACAGTGACAATAAATAATAATAATAAATAAATTGTTTATTTATTAACCGCTTTTCCCAAGATCAAAGCAGTCTACAAGTGTCAGTAAAGACAGTCAGTAAAAACAGTACCACAATTCACATATTAAAAATACACATTAAAACGAATTAAATCCAAAAGCATAGTTAAAAATATACAGTAATAATGTTAAAATCATGAATATCAATACGTCAGAGTCAATAGGGGAAAGATAATCTTAGAAGGAATTGGGAGGGTAGGCTTGTAGGAAGAGGTGGGTTTTTAATGCCTTTTTAAAGGCTTCTACTGTTCCACTAAGGTGGATCCCTTCAGGTAAGGCATTCCATAGAGAAGGCGCTACTGCCGTAAAGGCCCTTTGTTGAGTAGTCGCCAGTCTCACCTTAGGGTGATTGAGTAACAGTTTTCCTGTCGTCCTGAGAGTGCGGGGAGGATTATGCAGGGAGAGGCGTTCCCTCAAGTAACCCGGGCCCAAGCCATTTAGAGCTTTAAAGGTGATAACCAACACTTTGTACTGGGACCGGAAACGAATTGGCAGCCAGTGTAAAGATTTTAAAACAGGTGTTATATGGTCAGACCTCGCTGTCCCCGTGATTAACCTGGCTGCTGCATTTTGAATCAATTGAAGTTTCCGAACCTGATACAAAGGTAGCCCCATGTTGAGCGCATTGCAGAAATCCAAACGAGAGGTTACCAGTGCAGGTACTACCTTTTCTAGGTCCCCTCGGTCCAGACAGGGACGTAGTTGGCGTATCAGCCGAAGCTGATACCAAGCACTCCTGGCCATTGCATCTACTTGAGATGATAAATGTAGGGAAGGATCCAGGAGTACTCCCAAACTACGCACTTTGTCCTTTAGGGGAAGTTTAATCCCGTCAAGGACAGGATGGCAAATTTCCCTGCCCGGGCTAGGAGAACCTATCATGAGTACCTCTGTTTTCTCTGGATTCAATCTGAGTTTGTTTTTCCTCATCCAGACCATTACTGCCCCCAGGCAGGCATCGAGAGGAGAGATGCCATCCTTAGTCACTGTATCAGTCGGAGACATGGAGAGATAGATTTGGGTGTCATCAGCATACTGATAACACCATGCTCCATGGCTCCAGATGATCTCTCCCAGCGGCTTCATGTAAATGTTAAATAGCATGGGGGACAGAATGGCGCCCTGAGGGACGCCCGATGTAAGCTCTCTTTTACGAGAGCAGCTGTCCCCCAGCCTCACCATCTGGAACCTTCCTGAGAGATAGGACTGGAACCACTGGAGCACAGTGCCCCCGATACCCAATACATTGTTACATTTAGAGTTATGTCTATATCTATAGCCATATATATGATCTTGTCTGTATGTACACTGAAGGAAGGGGCACACAAAAATGACATGTCATTGAAAATAATACAAAAAAGGCATGGGGTAACTCTTCAATAAATGTGTATACTAGGCAAAATAGTGTATTAATATATTAGGAGAAACGAGCATGAAAATATGACCAAATTTTGTGTGGACTTTAAGACTGGGAAAAAATGAAAAAGTGATGGAAGACAGGAATCAAGAATTGGTTCATCCATGGTGATTGCCTGGTTTAAACATTTTCCCAATGCCTGAACATTTGATGGTGGGATACAATGAATTAAATCAGTTTTTAATTCATTTTAAAACCATTTGAGCAATTTAAGTCCATTCAGTGTGATCAAAATAACCTGCTGTCCAATATTCAAAGACAATTCTGCTGTTATTACTGAGTCACCAAAGCTTGGGGAAACAAGTAAGTTTTAAGTTAAGTTTTAACAAAATTAAGACATCATTGCTGCCAGTCAGGCCTCCAAAAAGAGAACATTTCTACTATCAGTGCATGATGAGGAAGCCTGTCATGTATCTCAAGTAATGTACTACTCCCAAAATTTAGAAACAGAGAAGACTCCCACCAGAAGACACATGTGGTTAAAAACAAGGAGATGTTCCCCCTAAAGTAACAATGGCCCAGTACAGACTGCTGGAAAGTGGCAGTCTAGGGCCAGTTTTAGGGCTCGGGAGTACGGAGCGACCACATGCTCCGGAACCCTACCACACGCCGTCAGCGCCATCATGGCTCAGCCCCATCAACATGGGGGCCACCATGATGACATAAGCATGGTACAGCATGGTACAACATCACCACACCTTGCATGTGTCATTGCTACTCACGAGTGCACCACTGGCACACTTATGGCACCCACCATGCTTAAAGACAACCCACTTTTAGTGGGTTCTTTTTAGTCCCGACGGAGGCTGCGCCATTTGCTTGCTGCAGCCTCCATTAGGAGTAAAACGGGGCTACTCCAGCCCATCCTTTCAGGGCGGTCTGTCGAGTCCCAGTGTGTTGGTCCAGACTATCCCTTTATTGGCCCATTAGAGCTCTAAGATTTCATGAACAGTTCTTTATATCTATCCCACCACATTCTGAGGTTTATTTGTGGGGGAAAGGGATAGGGCCTTCTTGATAGCTGCTCCCTCACTTTGGACCTTTCCCTACACCACCAGGAGACTAGGATGACTCTGTCCTGACACTCATTCTGCCAATAAGTTAAAATATTTTAATGGCAGCAGGCTTTTAGAAACTGACTAGGATGGGTTCTTAATGCTATGTAGTGCTGTTTTAAGGTCTGTGTATAGTATTTTAATGCCTTTAACTTTTGGTCCTCAGCCTCAGCCTCTGAAGAAACTTTTCAAGAAAACTCTGTAATAGGTTCACCTTAGGTTCATACAACAACAACCATTGACAACCAGTACCAATGGCAACCAGTGCCATCCCTTTAAAACTGGTACAATTTGCTTTTTTAATTGATGTTCTGGACAGATACAGTACCTAGAAGCTGTACTTTGTACTAGCCACATTTTTCATGTCCATGTTGAAAGCAGTGAAGTTGTCCAGACAGGCAGTTGTTGTGCATGAACACTGTGGCCAGATTCTGTGACAAAGTCACAGCTGGCTTCCCAAGCAAAGCTTGCTAAAAGTACTCTAAGGAGTTTATCACACCTGGAAAATCCCATGGAAAACCAAGAGTTTAAATTGGGGGGGAAACCCACAGAAGTGGGTTGATTTTCACATGATATCATTGTTAAACTAATGTTAACCCAAACAGAAAGTGGAGGAAAAGTAGACAAAAGCTGCTCCTTTTTACTTTTAGAAAATCCCGAAAGTAAAAAGGAGCAGATTTTGTTTACTTTCTGTTTGCGTTAACACAAGTCTAACAAAACATGTGTGAAAATCAACCCACTTTTGTGGGGGTTTTTTCTACCTTTTTGTACAGGATTTCACCTGTGTAATAAACTCCTATATCAACAAGGTCATTCTTGAATCCAGGAATGGTCTTAGACTATAAACGTCCTGCTTCAGCAGATGTTCAGCTATATTAAGGGCAGATCACATACAGAATAGTTCCTGGTTCTTGTATTCCAATACACTGTATCTTCTAGTTTTACTAACAAGCAATAAACCTTTTATTAGTTGTCAGTGCAGCAGATAAAAAACAGCTAATTTCTAATACATAATTATGATTTTGCAGGAGTACCATAAGAATGACAGTTTTTTTTTAATTCACTGCTGCTATTTGACACCTCTTTAAAAAAAACTTGAAATAATAATAATAATAAATAAAAATTTTATTTATATACCGCCCTTCTTAAAATCAGGGCGGTGCACAACAAACATACAATGATACAGTTATACAAAAATGGGTTAAAACAGTTCAATAAAAAATAATAAAATTCAGATACTGCTTTGTATAAAAATGCTTCTCTTCATTCAGTTGCACTCCTTGCCAATAAAATAAAATGTTGCATAATTCTCATATACTAATGAAGAAAGGAAACTTTTAGAAAATTGGTGATACATAGCTATGTCACATAAATCATTACTCTACTACCTCATATCAAAGAATCCTTTTTTTAAAAAAACCAGCTCCTAACTTCAACAAACACAAATGTGGGATATTTTCCTGTATTCTCTGCAATGACATTTGCAGTAACTTTAATTTATAATATTGTCCCAAGTATTCACTTCTATACTGTCATTGAGATTATTGAAATGATAGTTCTGCAAGATAATCTATCAATCCAAACTGCAGAGCTTGGACCAATCTCGTCTATATTAAAATTACCTTCCCAGTAAGAAACCCATAATTCTTCTTCTTTTTCACACAACTTTGCTTTCTGTTTTGAGTTTTATGAATAATTGCTTTCTGCTGATCAAAAACACATTATAATGTACTACATATACTGCCATTGATCACTATAAGTTCTAATGTATAAGTAAAAATATGTTTATGTTTCAAACTAAACTTGACATCTCTATAATAAGATCTTGTGCACACCAGATAACATATTCTATACTATGTCAAAAAAGGCAGATTTCTCAGGCTATATGAGAAGATCCCCATATTAAAAATAGTATGTGGTACCAATAAAAAGATATAAAAAGTTAAAGACTAAACAATTATTTTTTAAAAAAAGAAATAATGGTGACTTAACTACTTCATAAATTTTGGGGTTGTTTTATTCAATGTGAAGCTAAAAATTCAGGGGTTGGCAGTTTTCTGATTGAGATGCTGTATGATAGACATATAAGAATTTAAAAAATAGCCCCCACCCCCCCTCCTAAAATTGGAGAGAAGGACTAGTTTGAATTAGCTCATGAGGAGGGAGAGATACTTGGCATATGTGAAGAGGTACTTTACTTTAGATTGATGGTAAACAGGCTGTTAAATTTTTACCTCTGTCTGAAATAGTTCCACTGACTGTAATGAAATTCTCACATATGTGGATTGTGGAATTCACTTGAGTCTTGTTGCTTGCTTAAGATACTTAGAGACAGTGGCAATCCCACACTGGGAGGGGGATTCTGGTGGTTGGGACTTCTGGGGGCAGGACTTCCAGTGGGACTTCCAGGGAGGGGGGCACATGGGAGTGGCTGTGCAGGCCTGAAGCACAGCCATGCAACTAGAGGTGCACCCGTGTGGGCCAAAACAGCACCAGTGTGGACCGAAACAGCACCCACATGGGCCAAAGCAGCGCCCATGTGGGCTGGGCTGCATAAGCCCAAGGGGTGCCCATGAGGGCCCAAGAAGCACCTGTGCAGCTCCTGAGAAACATCTGTGCAGATCTGGAAACACCTGTAGGGGTGGGGCCAAGTGGGTGTCACTCCTCCTTCTGGTGTGTCACTGCCCTTCTGGGGTGTCACCGGCGTGCCCCCCCCCCTGCTTAGAAAAAGGAGCCATGTTCCATAAGACACAGGCTCCAGCCCTGGCACGTCTTTGATCATACTTCATGATTCATAAAATATGTTGCAGATGTGTTATAAAAGAGAACAGCCATCGGGTAAGGCTATTGGGGGGTGGGGAGGGGGGAAGAAGGATACAGAGTTTTCTAATAGAAGCATGGTTCCTGAAGTAAAATGAGTTTATTTAGACTACTACACTTTTTCTAAGTTCTGGATTATTTCAAATGGAAAAAAGGGAGATGGTTTCCTTTAATGCTCTTTTGCCCTAGAATTCAAAATTATATAAATATATGCACATTAAAATGGATTCATAGTTGGTTTTGTATGTTTTTCCAAAGACCATATTCATTCACTAAAAGCACTGCAAACAACAACAACAACAAAAACCCCTAGATCACCTTGATCTTTTTGCATTTTTGATATTATGAAGTGTGGACATATTCTGTGTTGGCTGCTCATAAAGGTGATGATGGATTGTATGTAACAGGCATCCCACCACCAGTGGCATAGATTCTTCCTGTTGATATTTGGGTGATGAATCTTGCCAGTGATTCCGGTCCGGTGGCAAATGGATGAAGACGTCGGCTATCTCTCCAACACAGGAACAAAGCGAAGCTCCAAACACAAACTTTCAGCTTGCTTGGAAGAGTGCCTGGAGAAACAGCTGCTAGATCAAAGAATCACTCTCCAGCAGTTCACTCCTAAAAGGGCTTTATTATTTTGTTTCAAATAAACACAATCTAATCACCACTATACAAAAACTCTTACCAACCGACACACCACACTCTCTCAAACTCCTACAATCCCACAGCACAGCATTTTTGCTTATATACAGAATTACCATGAGGCGACCACTAAGCCCAGCCTCTTTCTATACAAGTTGCTATGCATCATAGACACCAATCTCTCTTCAGACTGAAGACATAGCATATTTACATTTAGTCCTGCTCAGTTGACCTTGAGCATTCTGCTGCTGCTCTGGACTCCAACTGTAGCCAATTTAGGCTTCTGCAACCATTGCCACATCTGAACATTTTCACCTTCAATACATTAACATTTTCTTTTCCAAGGGTGTAGCTCTTGGTTGGGACAAAATGAGAGTATTGCTCCCTCCAAATAAGAATTCTATCCACCTTTACAAAGGCCTGATTCAGACCGGAGCTTTGCGCCAGCCTGCACACATAATAGGGTTGCCCGGGGGCTGAGCAACTGCATGCCCCGCAACCCTCCTACATGGTGGCACCATAATCATGGCGACCTCCCATCTACACAGGGGCTACCATGATGACATCATGTACGCGCTGCGTCCAAATGGTGTGGTGTGTGCATGATGTCTTTGCACCATCCCAGGCTGCTTATGGCGGTCTGGCTGCAGCGCGAGAAGGAGCTCCAAAATGGAGCTCCTTCCCGCAACCACCAAATGGCTGTGGGAACGACACTGGGAAGAAAAGGGCCAAGCGGCCCTTTTCTTCCATGGCTCTGGCTCCCAGGGTGTCCAGGGACATGAAGCCCCAAGGACACCTCTTTTCCACGCCACGAAGAAGCAGCGTTTTGCCACTTCTCCATGGTCTGGAAAAACTCCGGATTGAGGCCACAGGGCTGCTGGTGAGGCTGCCCTGCCCCCAACACACAGTGAAAAGGGGCGGTCTGTACTGGGCCATAATTTTCCTTCAGATCCCATTACTGGCATTGCTGTGAAGGAGGCTTTGAAAATCATCCACACCTGGAACTCTCATAGAGCCCTGGTGGCACAGTGGTTAAGTGCCAGTTCTGCAGCCGCAATGTTGTGAGTTTAATCCTAGAGGGCTCCAGGTTGATTCAGCCTTCCATCCTTTTGTAGGTTAATAGGCCAATTTGTTGAGGGTAATTGGCTAACAGATTGTAAACCACTCAGAGAGTGCTGAATTCACTATAAAGCACTATAGAAATATCAATGCTATTCCTTTATATTTGCTAGGTTTACATTCCCTGCATTGCTTTGTCTGAGCCTTTGCTTTGGATACCTAACTGTATTTTGAAGTGTTCAACTGAAGTTTTAAGTTGTTGCAAAGCTAGAAATTTGGGGACCATGGGACAATTTCATGGGGGGGAGTACAGAAAAGTTCTTATGGAAGGCAACACAATCTCCCCCCCCCCACTACAATTCTACCATCCCCATCTAGCCCCCCAACTCTTCAAAATAGATTGGGGTGGTACATTGCAGGTGCTGAGGGAGGAAGGAGGAGAAAGTGTACTTTTTTGTTGCAGAAGTAGAGTCCCTATTGCACAGTATTAGATGGCATTTTTACAAAAAGACTGCATAGTTCTCTGGGGACAGGTTACTTTCATTTAATTTCTGCACACATCTTTAGAATTTCAAAGAATCTGGTTAATAAACAGACAATAACCATAAAACACAATAAAATGCTGCAGAACAGAGGCCACATTTTTCCTATTAATTCACAGACTTTGTTTTTAAACAAGAACAAAAAACCTGGTGTTTTTATTAGTACTGTTTTATTAGCATATTGATAAAAAAAATCAGCAATTGTTGAAATTTGGTTTATGGAACCTTATGATTCTGTATCCAACTAGGTTGGTGTGTAGATCAAATAGTCATATCCCATTATTTACTGGGCAGCAAAAGAATTCCATGAGATCAAAACAAATATCACTTTCTCATAGAATTTTGAAAGCCATCCTTCGTGGAACATTTGATGAGCATACCTTGCTTGGATAAAATATGACATTGGTTTTAACAGGAATTTTACATTGCTTTGAACAGGAGGTAGAAAGTAGCATACTGCTCTTATTATGCTGAACAGTAGTCAATTTTGCAGCAAATATCAGAACCCCAAAAGAAGAGAGGTTCTTTTCTATTTCAAAGCATTTTCAGCTCTGTTGTAATTTCTAACTTTCCACAGGATGGATTTGCTACTGCCCTTGCCAATTGTTAAAAACTATAAAGATTAGAAAATAAATATATTATTTTCAGCATGTTGCCTTAAAAACAATTAGAATCAAACTATCAAAGTAATTGATCCTCCCCTTCCCAGTGCAGAAAACCTACTACTATGCAATGCCAATAGATGGACGTAGATTTACAAAGAGGTGGTCTCCATTGAATACAACAGGTCTGATTCCTTAAAAAATGTGTACAGGATTGACATGTTGGAAAATATAGTTTTTGGACTATAACTCCCAGGAGTTTCTAGCCTAGTACTTCTTAAGCTTTTAAGGAGTCTTGGTGGTGCATTGGTTGAATGCCAGTACTGAAGCCACTCATTCACAAACCACAAAGTTGTGAGTTCAATACCAGCCACAGGCTCAGGGTCGACTCAGCCTGGCATCCTTCTGAGGTGGCTAAAATGAGTACCCAGCTTGATGGAGGCAATTAGCTTACAGTTGTAAACTGCTTAGAGACTGCTCAGTGTGGTATGAAGTGGTATATAAATGAAGCTATAGCTATTACTAAGCTTTTCCCTGTATGCCAGAGGCCATTGGCTAAAGTGGTTTTTTTTACCTGGAAACTCTTCAGGGACTGGCAGTTAATGTCTCATGGCCCAGCCCCAGTCTATGGACAATCATTTTGAGTAGCACTGCTCTAGCCAGTATGGTCATTTCCAAACTCTGATAGGAATGCACAGTCAACATATGTTTAAAGTGAAACATTAAAGTCTATATGTGAATATGTGTACATATATATTTCTATAAATACTTATATAAAATCAGAATTGAAGTTAGCATCTTACATATGTAGAGGCTGAGCCCATGCTATCCTTTCCCTAGTGCTCACCTGGGTTCGTCCCGGGGTCAGCACAGGGATGGATGGATGTTCACACAACCATCTCCACACTGATCAAGAACTGGCTCGCTGCTCCTTACCTCTGATGTCCAGTAATCCATCTGAGAAGCTCCCCCAGTTGCTCTATCTGATGCAGAAATGGTGTTCCTCACTGTACATCAGTTTTTCAGGTGGATTGCTGGGCAATGCTGCAAAGTTTCTTAGAAATTCTGTGGAAAACCAGCATTATTTTACCCCTAGGTAAAGGCTCTTTACCCCAGAGTCAGATCGGATCACCTGAATCTCTCTCTGTACTGACAGCATTGGACCTGATCCTGCAAAGGGATTTTTCAGACTTCGTTGTCTAAACTAGATGGTACAAGGCCAGAAGGAGCTAGGAAATGTGGCCTGTGCAGACGATCACTAAGTCCCCATGGGTCCCATTACTTACTCTTCTTTTTGTGTGCCTTCAAGTCATTTCTGACTTATGGTGACCCTATGACAGCATTTTCTTGGTAAGATTTGTTTAGAGGGGGTTGCCTTCTTCTGAGGCCAAGGCTGAAAGTATGTTACTTGTCCAAAGTTACCTAAGGCTTTCTTGGACAAACCACTATGCCATGCTGGCTCTTATCCTTCTATTTACCCTTTGACTCTTTTTTCTTCTTCCAGTGTTCTGATGAGTGTTATAGCAATTTGGAGATGCTATTTAAATTCCATACAATGCACTAAAGTCCTCATGGTGTAGTGACCCCTCCAGGCACTGTTAGCACCAAAACTTACATTCCCTGCACTGCACTGATTGGTGACTCAAAACTACCATGGCACTCAGTTATGTTTGTCACTGCAGAGCACACTCCTGACATCAGGTAAGTCCATCAGAATTTGTGTAGGACACATAGATAGATCATAAATAGATCATAGAAAGAAGCCTATCAGAAAGCAGTGCCCTGTGCCCAGGGCTCCCTTACACTAACACCAGCCTGGAAGACAAACACAATGTCTGGCTGGAGCTGACAAACAAATAAACCCAGTAGGTCAACTACGCACATGTTGCACTGAAGAATAATGGAAGAAGATAATAAGAACTCTAAATAATATATTGTTAAATTTGGATTGGAAATGGGTTTTTTTAAACAAACTAAGAGGCAAGGTTGTAAGTGGGTAAAACATTAGCCACAGCAAAAATTATTACAGCTAACAGTGTACTTCTGTACTTTATTTAAAACCAAGTTATACAGAGTGCAGTAAGTCTTTCTTCCAGAAAAGGGCAAATAGAGTCAATGTGTGACTGTTGAAAACTGCATATGATTGCCTCCCATTACAGACTGAATAATTGACAACTGAAACAGAAAATTCATTGTTTTGATATATTGTGTGCCTTTAAGTTGTTTATGACTTATGGTGACCCGAAGGTGAGCCTATCATGGGGATTTCTGGACAAATTTCTTCAGAGGCCATTGCCATCCTCTCAGGTGACTCTGAGATGGGCAAGTGTGACTTGCCCAAGGTCGCCCAGTGTGTTGATATGACCAAGCCGGAATTTGAACCCTGATATGGAAAATCATAGTCCAATACTCAGACCACCACACTGACTCTAATCGTGACCTTGCAAATTTTAATTAAACTTGAAAGAAATTTGTAGTTTTGTAGAACACTTTACCATAATTGTTGTTGTGTGCCTTCAAGCCACTTCTAACTTCTGGGATCCTAACACAAACTTATCTTAGAGTTTACTTGGCAAGATTTGTTCAAATGAGGTTTGTCATTGCATTTCTCAGAGGCTGAAAATATGATTTTCCCAAGGTCACCAGTGGGTCTCCATGGCAGAGCAGGAATTTGAACCCTGATCCAGGGTCCAAGTTCACCCTTCAGATCACTACACCACACTGGTTCCCACTATATTTGTAGGACTATATATTGGAGCTGGACTAAAACCAAAAGATGGAAAAGAAGAAAGAAACGCTAGCAGTTTGGATGCATTGGTGCATTTCACCATGAGAAAATAAAAGTCAGTTTTACTGATTGTCAGCCAAAACTAAACACCCATTGATTTCAATGGAGGGGTCTGAAACAGGTACCTAAATGTTCCAATGAAATTAATTTTTTAAAAAGTACTTAAATTTGGTAGGATTTTTGTCCATTATGTTAGCTAGAAACTGATTATGAGGAAACTTTGCTGAGAATTAAAATACAGTGCACAACAGGCAGAATCGATTAGGAGACTACCATCTGGTTAGAAAGTTTGTGCCATATGTTTTGACCAACATAGCAAAACAAAGGGTTTTATACTGTCACCACCTTCAGTTCTGTTTTATAAATTACATTCCATTTTATTATAAGTATGAAAAAGATTAAGGAAGGCTTCATTCATCTATGACTCGCTGCCTAATTGGAAAACAGGCGCTATATAAAATTTTAAGAGAGGCATGTAGCGAATAGGGATCTGTTGGAAAACTATTTGACAGCTGAAAGTAACAGAGGGCCAGAAATGGCTATAAATTGTTTATTATGAAGATCTTTAATTCTTAATAAGTTTTATTCAAATAATTCTCTTATGTTCAATGTTCATAGTTTATCCTTGATAATAACTAGAGGAAAAATTCTAACAAAAATTCCTGCAGGGGTATTGTTACAAAATTAATGTACAATATTAAACACTAGCAATATCAAAAATGTTTTCAGGGTTATTTTTTTCTTCTTCCAGAGGCATAGTTTCATAAAGAATACATTTAAAATATCAGTCTGTAAGGCAGTGCAAATGTATGTGCATGTGCACATGGGTGTATATAGGTTGCTTTTGGAAAAACAGCATATCAAGTTCAAATGAAATTTAGGAATGTTAATCTCTTTTGCAGCTGCTATTTTTGTTTTATAGTATTGTTACAGCTGTTTTTAATTTCTTTTAAGAAATACTAAACCTTTAGGAGTATTCCCAAGTGAAACACCACAGCACAGATAATTGGTTTCATTGCAATTCAGATTATGAACATCATTTTTTAGTTGTTACTTCCAAACTATATACACAGCTAAATCTGTAAGCCATTTTCTTCCTTTCTACTACTATCAAAAATGTAGAAAGGTTAACAAAAAGCACAGAGGAAGCTTCACAGAGCCCTACTCTATGCCTAATGAGGCCGTGTGATGTTTGGAAATATTTATGGATCAATATAGTTTGCTGATGATGTATGCACAAATATATTGCAAAAACAGGGCTAGTTGTGGCATATACACACTGAGGGCCAAATTCATTAGATTGTCATGGGACATTTTAAATTTACACCTATGGGCAGCAGCTGTGCTCCTCCATCCCATGGGTGTTACTTTAAGAGATGGCAGACAGTGTAAAATAGGATTTGCATTTTCCTTAAAGTGAAAATTTCAACATAAAGCGATAGCTCGGAGGTTGTTGCTACACATACATCCTTAACTATGCCTGCTACTGTGTGTATTAGATAAAGCAATCTTTGCTTTCATGGCAAACACACTGTTTTAAACCACCAGTAACCATACCTAATGCACTCTAATCTACATCAAAGAACAGTCTAGCAAGTTACCAAAGAGGGATGAGGTGAAATTTCTTGAGTTTAAAGTCCCAAGCAGAATTTGACTATCTTACCATAGTCACAGAACAAAGTAAAAATAGGGAGGTTTTTTTTTCTTTTTAATAACACCTTACTGGTATAGTACAGGGTCCCTAACTTAGTGAAAGGCATGTATGGAAGACTTCTAGATAGGACTTATCTTACACTCCCAGAAGTTTTTTTAGGAAGGGAAACCAAAGCATATTGGCAAGAATAACATTTACTTCTTCCCCTTTGCCTTTCTTGGAGCCAAGGGCCATTTTACCTGTTTCCTTTAGTTGGATTGACCATCAGGGTTTCGAACGATTAAGGACCGTAATGTCAGGTGAATATAACCTGTTCTTCTGCATGAATTAAGCAATTTATTTCGTATAAATAATTTTTCTTTCATTGGACTGAGGATAAAAATAGAGTTAAATCCAGTGCTGTGCTAGTGGAAGCTTTTTAACACAATGGCACTTTTTGCCCCACTGCATGTCTATGGCCTGGAGGTTTTCCCAGACCTTAGGAGCAGATTTTGTGGATTCCATGTATATAGTGGAGAGATGGTTGTCCTTGGATAAAGTTCTCCTGTATGGAACTGATTCCATCAGGAAAACTGGGATGGGACCTGAGTTGGGGAATTCTCTGGAGCAGATTTCAAGGATACACAGAATAAAACAGGGAAGGAGACAAGTTCTCTAACATCACTGTGTGAATAGACTCCATTCACAGGGAGTCTATTCTTTTGTAATTCTTTTGTAATAAGAATTTCTCCCAAGATGATTGGAAGTCCAGTAAGTTTGTGTGTGAAATGTTACACTCAGAGGATTGGCTAGCAATCTTTAAAAGAATAACTTGATACTTCTCTAAAGATGCCCAAATTAAAGAAGAACATTTCTAAGTTGTAAAAGTGTCAATAATGATTCAAAAGTTGTTCAAGATAATTGTTCAGAAGCAGAAGAGGTATTGGACTTCAACTCTCCAAAGCCCTGAGTATATTTCAGAATATTATTCATACATTATTTGAGTGTTCTCATATTTGTCTGTAGGTTCATACAGATTATATTCCTATGATAATTTTTCAATAAAATTTAAATTATTGTGGTTGAGGAGCATATTGAAAAGAACATAGTTGTGGCTTCCATTTCCTTGCCTGATCAATTTTGCCCTACAGAAGGATGATAACAAGAAATGTCTGTGTGCAAG
>NC_056525.1:210628338-210723658 GCF_019175285.1 Sceloporus undulatus | reverse complement strand
ACAATGGGCACTATGCAAAAATATGGTTCCCAGTAGCTAGCTGGGGCCTAGCATAACCAGGAATGAATATCAACAAATCATAGCAGATAAAATAAGTTATTCATATTGAAGTAAAATACCTGCTTGGAGCTGAAAATACTAATCTCTTCAGTAGTGGTACAAGGTCATCTGTATCAAGCATGTGCTAGATCAAATGCACCCTCCACCATTACCATAATCACAGCCATCCTACAGCGTGGCAACAAATAGCACTTTTTTTAACCCCATCCCCAAAGTCATGTTACAAAATATCCAAAGCTAGCCAGGGTATTTTAACATTTGAGACAGAAACTCCCACAAGTGCCACTTTTCTTCCATCATGGTAAAATACAACAACAACAACAACAACAACAACAACAATAATGATAAGTTTATTTTGTATAGCGTATACCATTAAAAAAAGTAGTTCGTATAAAAAACATATAAACATAAAATATAAGCAACAACTACATTGTAAGATATACATTGCATTGCAGGGTTAAAATTGTCTTTTGAAAACAACAACAACAGCATGTAAGATGGATCTAAAGAGGCATAAGGGACCAGATACACTAAAACTCTATAACATTGGTTTACAGAGGATATTCAAGAATAGTTGGGCTTCAAAACTATCCTGTGATGCAACCATCTTCTTTACAGAACTTCCTCCTTAACATTGAAGCTTTAAAGGCATAACAGGCTACCTTTTCAGAAATGCTTGTTTCAGTATCCCCTAATAATAGAGTGATCAGATATGAGTCAGAGTTGTTTGATACCAACCCTAAGTCTTTGTATAAAGCATTTCTTATATCTTTATAAATTGGGCACTCTAATAAGTAATGACTTAGATCTTCAACTGAGTTGGAGCCACATGGACAAACTCCTTCTTCCCAGATGTTCCTTTGATAGTGCCCTTGCACCACAGCTGTGGCCATTGACTGACAACGTAAGGCTGTGAAGACATATCTCTGTTTGAAATTAGTTATATTATTTAGATATTGTGGATAACTTATTTGGGAAGGGAGTTTGGTATACCAAGGAGCACATTTTGATAGGCCAACAGAAGTACAATCTAACTGAAAGTCATGTTTCAAAATATGAGACTTCATATATTTTACAGCTTTATCATAATTTAAAGAGCACAAAGAGTCCTTTGAGAGCCCGTACAAATCAATAAGTTGCAAGATTTCTTGATTCCAAGATATAAGTGTTTTGTTTTCGAATTTCAACATTTCTTTGAAAGCATTCAATACAAGGGCTGGTCCTATCCCATTAGTAAGTTTGAGCCAGTATTTAATGGCTTTAACCTGAGTTATAGCCTTAATTTTCAATAACAATAAATTAAAAGTTAACAATGTGATGACTAAGCCCAAATAATAGTAGAGCCAAGCCTAACAATCACTCAAGAGTCACTACCCTTCTACAAGGTTTGCTGACGTTTTTGAACCCATAGTGCAAATGTCAAGTCTGTCTTGGTTAGATGTCAATTAACTTTGAAATGGTTCTCCCCTCTTTGTTCTTCGTGAATATTTAAATACAAGAGACAGTAACAAAAATCAACACACACAACAAATGACAGATGATTAGATAGATAGATAGATAGATAGATAGATAGATAGATAGATAGATAGATAGATAGATAGATAGATAGATAGATAGAGACATGGATAGATAGATAGATAGATAGACAATCTTGATCCAGATTTAAGCGCACACACAATCTAGTTGTCTAAAGATTTCCCTGTCCCCTTCTCTCTAGGCCCCTTCTCAAATGTCTGGGAAAGACTACTGCATGCAGTGGGTTGGGGCATGAGAAGAAAAAGAGGATTGCTGTTGGTATTTGCTATCATGTCAATTTTGGTTTATGATGACCTTATGAATGAGAAACTTCCAAGACATTCTGTTATTAATAACCCTGATTAGGTCTTGCAAACTCAGGGGTGTAGCTTCTGTCGTTGAATCAATCCATTTGCAGTGTGGTCTTGTTCTTTTCTTATTGTCTTCCACTTTTCCCTGCATTACTGTTGCTTTTTTCATAGAATCATAGAATTACAGAGTTGAAGCGATCAGAAGGGCCTCCAGTCCAACCCATACCATGCAGGAACTCACAATCAAAGCACTCCTGACAGATGGCCATCCAGTCTTTGTTTGAAAACCTCCAAAGAAAGAGACTCCATCACTCCATCCAAGGGAGTGTGTTCCACTGTTGAACAGCTCTTACTGTCAGGAAGTTCCCCCTAATGTTGAGGTGGAATCTGTTTTCCTATAGTTTGCATTCATTGTTCTGGGTTCTATTCTCCAGAGCAGCAGAAAACAAGCTTGCTCCATCCTCAATATGACATCCCTTCAAATATTTAAACAAGGCTATCATATCAGCCTCAGCTCCTGGACTTTAAGGGGGGAGTAGTGTCCCTCCCTTCCTTCTACCACCTGCCAGCGAATGCCGGGCTGAGAGGCTGTTTTCTCACCCTCCTTCCACCATGACTACACTTTTGCCTCGGCTCCTGGACTTAAGGGGGGAATAGTGTCCCACCCTTCCTTCTACCATCTGCCAGTGAATGCCGAGCGGAGAAACTGTTTCCTTGCCCTCCTTCCACTTGGGCTCCTGGACTTGGGCTATGGAGAGCATAGCGGCAGCAGGTCTTAAGCCACGCTCCCTTCCCTTCCTTCACCACCCACTAAGGGACACTGGGCCAAGAAGCTGATTTTACGTTCTTTCCACCTGGGCTTTAGTGAATATTTAGGGGTGTCTGGCACAGAGAGCGTTATCTCGATGTCAGCTTTTAGTCCCCCCCCCCATTTTTTTTTCTTGTGGGTTTAGATTGTACTGTTTAAAAGTATGTATTGTTTAACATTCTTTTATTTTAGGATTGGGATGGGGGGTTAAGAAGGAAATGCATTTTGTATTTTATTGATTTGCTATGCTAATTGGCATGCAATTTTCATTGTTATTTTTATTATTGTTGTTATTTGCCATGTATTCTTTTTTGCTATTGTGAATTGTCATGTTATTTTTATTGCTATTGTTATCTGCTATGTATTTTAGGGTTTAATTTGGTATTTAACTGATTTGCTATGTTAATTGTTATGCATTTTCCATTGTTATTTTTATTGCTATTGTTATTTGTTATGTTATTTTTATTGTTATTAATATTGGCTATGCACGTTCTTTACTGTTGTCACCCACCTGGATTCTTTGTGATTGGGTGGGCTATAAATAAATTATTATTATTATTATTATTATTATTATTATTATTATTATTACATTTTAACCTTCTCTTTTCCAGGCTAACCATTGTTGTTGTTGTTTGCTGCCCTCGAGTCGGTTCTAACTCATGGTGACCCAGTGGATGAGACATCTCCAAGAATCCCTATTTTCCACTGCCTTGCCCAGATTCTGCAAGCCTTTGCCCATAACACCCCTGACTGAGTCTATCCATCCGGTTTGTGATCTTTATCTTTTTCTTCTACCCTCTACCTTTCCTAGCATCATTGTTTTTTCTAGTGATCCATGCCTTTTCATTATGTGGTCAAAGTATGATAGTCTCAGCTTGATCATCTTTGCTTCCAAGGAGAGCCCTGGTCTGACCTGTTCAAGAACCCATTTGTTTGTCTTCTTGGCTGTCCATGATTGCTAAGTACTCTTCTCCAGCACCACATTTCAAATGAGTTGATTTTCTTTCTGCCTGCTTCCTTCACTGTCCAGCTCTCACATCCATGCATGGTAATTGGGAACACAGAGGCCTGGATGATTCTGATTCTAGTGCTCAGCTGTATGTCTTGCCTCTTCAGTATCTTTTCCAGTTCTTTCGCTTCCCCATTCCTAGTCGTCTTCTTATTTCTTTACTGCAGCCTCCATTCTGATCAACGTTTGATCCTAGATATGAGAATTCTTTAACTATTTCAACTTCCTTGTTGTTTGGATTGAATTCGTGTATTTCTTCTGTGGTCATTATTTTTGTTTTCTTTATGTTCGGCATCAGACCTGCCTTTGCACTTTCATCTTTGACTTTCCTTATTAACTGAATGTCTTCTGCTAATAATATGGTGTTGTCTGCATATCATAGGTTGTTAATGCTGCTTCCTCCTATCTTAACTCCTCCTTTTTCTGGTTCTAATTCTGCTTTTCTTATGATGTTTTCAGCATATAAGAAAAACAAGTAGGGTGATAGGATGCAGCCTTGCCTGACCCCTTTGCCTATTGGGAACTATTCTGTTTCCCCAAATTCTGTCCTGATGGTGGCCTCTTCTCCTTGGTACAGATTTCTCATTAGGATTATCAGATGTAGTGGCATCCCCATGTCTTTGCGTGTGTTCCATAGCTTTTCATGATCTATACAATCAAATGCTTTGGTGTAGTCTATGAAACACATGTTGATTATTTATTTATTTTGGAATTCTTTGGTGTGCTCTGTTAGCCATCACATGTTTGCAATATGGTCCCTAATGCCCCTTCCTTTTCTGAATCCTGCTTGCACCTCTGGGATTTCTCTCTCCATGTATGATGGGTATCTATGCTGCAGAATTGTGAGCATTATTTTGCTTGCATGTGAGATGAGTGCTATTGTCCTATAATTGCTGCAGTCTTCTGCATCTCCTTTCTTGTGAACTGGTATGTATATTGAGAGTTTCCAGTCTGTTGGTCACCATTTTCTTTTCCATATTTGTTGACATGTTTCAGTTAGCACTGAAGTTGCATCCGTCTATACTGTAGCAGTTCAGTTGAGATACCATCTGTTCCCAGTGATTGATTTTTTCCCCATTTCCTTTATTGCAGATTCCACTTCACTTCTTAGAATTTGGGGTTTGTTCATTTGGCTCTTCATTCCTAATCTCATTCATTCACTCATCTTGTTTGTATAGGTCTTCTGTGTATTGCCTCCAGCATCTTTTTATTTCTACTTGTGCCTGTATTATGTTCTTTTTTTCTCCATACAGCATCTCTGCCCTCAGTTTGAATTTGGCTTTAATTTCTTCTTATTATTATTAATTATTATTATTAAACTTTATTTCTAAAGCGCTGTAATTTCTTGGATTTTTTGATAGAGTTCTCTCATTCTTCACATTTTGTTGTTGTCTTCTATTTTTCTTCATTGGTCATTGTAGTATTTCTTCTTATCCCTGTGTGTCAGACATTGGACAGTTGTGTTCATACTTCTGGCTTTGTTCCTATCTCCCTTTGCTTTTGCTTTTCTTCTTTCTTTTATTGCATGAAGTGTTTCATCTGTCATCCATTATTTTTTATCTTTCTTTTTGGCCCCTGTTAGTGTTTTCTTGCATTTGTCCTTAATTATGTCTTTGACCTCTGTCCACAGTTCTTCAGGTTTCTGGTCAATTATACTCAGTAGTTCAAATCTGTTTCTTACATTGTCCTTGAATTAAACATACCCAGTTCCCTAAGTCTCTCTTCATAGGGCATGTTTTCCAGATCCTTCTACATTTTAGTTGCCCTTCTCTGCACACGCTTCAGCTTCTCAACATCCTTTTTGAATTGTGGTGCTCAGAACTGGACACAGTATTCCTGGTGGGGCCTGACCAAGGAAGAATAGAGTGGCACTATTATTTCCCTTGATCTAGACACTATACTTCTATTGATGCAGCCTAGAATTGCATTGGCCTTTTTAGCTGCTGCATCACACTGTTGACTCATCTTCAACTTGTGGTCTACTAGGACTCCTAGATCCCTTTCACATGTAGTCTCATTAAACCAGGTGTTCCCCATCCTATATCTATGCATTTCATTTTTATTATTTATTTATTTATTTATTGGCAGTACCTTATATTTCTCTGTGTTGAAATTCATTTTGTTAGCTTTGGCCCAGCTTCTAATCTATTAAGGTCATTTTTAATTTTGATTCTGTCCTTTTGGGTATTAGCTATTCCTCCTAATTTGGTGTCATCTGCAATTTGGATAATCATGCCCCTATTCTTTCATCTAAGCCATTGATAAAGATGTTTAATAGCACTGGGCCCAGGACAGAACCCTGCAGCACTCCACAGGTCACTTCTCTCCATGAAAAGGAGCCATTGCTGAGCACTCTTTGGGTTCGGATGGTTAACCAATTACAAATCCATTTAACAGGTGCATTGTCTAACCCACATTTTACTAGTTTGTTTGCAAGAATGTCACAGGGGACCTTGTCAAAGGCCTTACTGAAATCTAGATATGCAATATTCACAGTGTTCCCTTCATCTACCAAGCTGGTAATTTTATTTTTAAAAAGAGATCAGATTTGTTTGGCATAACTTTAGTCATTTTAGCAACAAATGATAGAAAAGATAGGATAGACTACAGTTAAGTGGAGACATTTTCCTTCTGTCTCTGGAAGGCATATCCTGTGTATCTTCAGCCTCAGCTTCCCTCTTTCCTCACTTGCTTCCTCTCTTCTTCTTTCCCCTCCTCCCTCCCTCCCTCTCTTTATACACACACATACAGGCTGCTGCCACATTGCAGAAAGTTTGGTGCAACTTTTAACTGCCATGACTCAATGCTATAGAATTGTAGGATTTGTCATTTTCTGAGCTATTTAGCTTTCTTTGTCAGGGAGCTCTGGTGCCAGAACAAACCACAAATCCCAGGAATCCATAACATTAAACCATGAAAGTTAAAGTAGTGTCAAACATCCATGTGGCAGCAGCCATAGATCTATGAGCTATGCTGACTTTCCATATTATTTATTGGTTTTATTCAAGAAAAATTTACCAGTTTATTCCCCAGGTTGCATGGCTTGATTCTGAGTATAAAAATTTAATGGGTAAACTTTTTATTATCAAGAGCTACTTTCTTTTAGGAATGTAAAGTTTATTTACTATATTCTGCATTAAAACCTTATTTTTAAAAAGTGGTATCCACAACATGTTTTCTAATGCTTTCCAGGAGCAAGATTAGAGAGAGATCACTTGTACTTCCTGTTGAAGTTGCAAAAATTAGCATGAGAAGCCTCTATCCATGACCAGCCCCAATGTTAATCAAAGTTAATTCATCTAGAGCCAGGATAGGAGGAAAAGATTCTTGATCCAAAAGTTAGCAACAATCCAGTTACTTCTTGTACTTTTTAAATATGTATCACAAAGAAATGGCAATTACAGTTTCCTTAATAACTTTGTTTAATAATAATCTATTCGTCTATTCTGCTTTGAAAATTACAGCATTCAATCTGCTACCAAAAATATATTGGCATTCAAGATGTCTGTGATGACATTCAAACCCCTAAACATTTTAGGATTAATTGATTTTCCAGTGGGTTGTATCCCAAAGTTTGTTGTTGTTGATGATGCTGATGCTGATGTTGCTACTGCATTTGTTATGGCTATTGTGTGCCTTGAAATCAGTGCTAATTTATGCCAATCATATCATAGGATTTTCCAGGCAAAATATATTTAGGGAAGTTTGCCTTTGATTTCTTTATAGCCTGACAGAGAGTGACTTGTCCAAGAGGTTTACCATGGCTGAGCAAGGATTCAGATTCTGGTCTCCTGAAGTCATAGGGGCTAAACAAATCACCCGTTTGGAGTGGCCTGCCATCGCTCCTTTACTCACTGAATGGGAGCCACAGCAATTACAGACTTTCCCCACTGCAAAAAGAAGCTACAGAAAGCCACCTCTTTTTGTGCTGGGGAAAAGGCACCTTTGTCGCCTTGGTGGCACTTTCTGGCAATCCTTTTGGCATGTGCCAAAGGAGCACCATGATTCCGCCTGCCGTGTGATCGGGCGCATGGTGTCACAATGGCATCAGGGCAGCATTGGGGCATGCATTGTGCAGATGCCACTCCTCCACTCTGCCCCGAGGCTGGCATTTAGTGCCCATATGCTGAGGCTCATAGTGCACCACTCAAACAACTACATAATGCTAGCTTCTTTTTTATGATATTAGGATAATTTATTTTACTCTTGACTTCACAGGGTTTATTGTTTTTGCTTCTGTTATCATTCTCATTGAAGGACTTCGATTTTTGGTTAGAAAGAATCCAGGTGTCACTTCTCCAGTGTTTAACATTTAACACCTAGTGAAATGGAACAGAATGAATCAAATGGGTAGAGTGTTGTTTTGAAGTCATTTAATAAAACATAAGTGAGATGATATTCTTCTGCATCTGAAATTGTTCTCACTGACCATTGTTATTCACTGAAGTGCATAATGAGCTGAAAGCATGAATCATACTTTGATACCTGAACACGTGAGGTTATGCATTCACAATATGTGAAGCATGCTCTAAGAGTCAACATGCTCCAGTAGTCCATCCCAGAGTCAACTAATGAGGTGTGTCCCAAATTATTTAAATGTATGTGGTTGGGAGTGATTTGTTCGTACATTTGCAAGTTGCTTCCCTTAAAATAAAGAAACAACATCTTCCTTTAGATTATATTTTCCCCCTTAGGGAAAGTATTGGTATCTTATTTAAAGTATTTATTTAAAATAACTGATGTGAACCAAAAATTCTACAGGGAGAAGGGGAGGCATAAATACCTGAACATGAAAACACACACAAACACAAAATTGAAACAAATGGAATCAGGTATATAACAAACATTGATTTTTGACTAGCTGAAAAATCTATCAAAGGTAGAGCAAGCCTACATTGTTAAAAGCTAAAGAACTATATGTTTTGAAGCACTTCTGCCTTGCCTTTTCTCAGAAAGCTGCAGTGAATGGATTTACTTTATTCATATTAACAGTGTAGCAGTGCACATTGTCCCCATTTGCAATACAAACTGGTGTTGTACTAGGGCATGTAAAAGACATGGCAGTGGTGGATCATAATATTTGTTTCCATTTCTGGGCACTTACAGTCCTTCAGAAACAGAACACATGACTGGAAATGACTTTAATGTAATTTCATTAAAGGCATATATTTCGTAATGCTCCCCAGGTCAGTAAAGACATTGCTTCTGTTGTTGAATGGTGGGCTAATCTTGTGGATGTCTGTGGGATTTGTTCTTCATAGATTCTGATATGAACTCATTCACACCTCTGGGATCAATGGGTAGACTGGAATTTACTTGTCTGTCACATTTCATACTCCTGGAACATTCCAGCAGAGTTTGCCACTCAAGGAATAAATTAACAGACACTAAAATGAATATCTGAAAGTGCATTTTAAAGGGAAAGTATATTTTAAAATGTATAATTTGAGAGCAAATGTGTTACGAAATTTGTATTCCAGGAGACAATAAGAACAAAAATATTCTTGCTACTGCTAAAATTTTAAATATTTTAAATTCAAATATGTATGGGGATATTATTTTAAATTGGAAAATTAATATAAAAATGTGAGGGAACATATGTTTCAATAAACACAAATATAGTATTCTCTGTGGGGGTGAACAATCTGATTGTATTATAAAAATTCTATAACAGTGGACTGTAAATTGAGTGTGTGTGTGTGTGTATTGAATTTTATAATATTTGTTGGGGGCTTTTTTGTTTGACCATGTTTACACCATTGAGAGGAATTTTACCTTCAAATACCTACAATTATTTATAACATTGGCTCATCCACCCCCAGTGAGTTACTAGATATTGGCATCCTAATATGAAACCTGAATGTTAAATACAATTGTAACATGATGGGGTATGCATTTCAGAAACATGTATTTTCTACTGCATACCAAATTAACAGAAATGGCAGTAAGTAAAAAGGTCCAATGCTTGTTCCTCATTTTCTTTAAAGGAACTACTCTTGAAATTGCATATATGTATTTTACACCTCCTATCTATGTGTATGTGAGAAAGCACTTATTCTATTTGCCATGCTGTACAAAAATAATTAATTAAAGATAGATTGAGGCCTAAATCTAATCGCTAATCCCAAATAGAGTATATCCATATATCTAACGTAAATCCTTAATTCTATTCTTAGGCAAACAAAAGAAAAACAAAACGTAGAATCATATTTTATAAGCAACTTGCTCTTCTGAGAGAAAAACTGCACTGAGGGAAAAATTCAAACTTTCCCAGTCCCATGTTTTCCTTATAAAGTTAAGACTGGAGTGGAAATACTGGGAAGTGAGAATTGAATCAGTAGACAGTAAGAGGGGGGATATTTAATTTTTACTAACCTGTCTTTGCTTTACTCCATCAGGGTCTCCTTTCTGAACAGTTTTCATTTTTACTTGTTCATTAGAAGAACTACTATTTCACAATAAAAAAATATTGTACCTAACTTTGCTTGTTTCCTCTTCTTCCCCATTCACCTTTTGTGTCATGTCTTTCTGATGGCTTAATTTGCAGGCAGGGATTGTTTCCTTTTATTGTTTAGCCATAAATGATTTTGGAAGTCTTTTTGGCTAAGAGAAAAAGTAAAAAAGTTAAAAATAGATGGATGAGAGAGAGAGAGAGAGAGAGAGAGAGATTCCTATTTTTCACTACCAGATATTGTTCTATCGTTTAAAAACTATAATGTGCAAAAAGTAAGTTTTGCACTACCCAAATGTTCTATTTCAAGCCTAATTTAAAAGGGTGTTCCTAAAATCCTTGACTGTGCCTTGTTAGAATGCCTGGTGGCTAATGAGGCACCAGGTGCTTGAAGCAGAAGACATCTATCTAAGTGTAGATTCCAAGAATTTATGCATGGCTATGTTCCACATTACTTTTTAGAAGACCCATCTGTGATTTCAAACAAATTAAAATGGAATCTGGGCAGTGTAATACATGCCTCTACACCAGATGCTGGGGATTAAAGAGGATGGATATCAGCCTTCTACCCTGCCAATGAACTTCCCAGAAGCATCCGGCTGGCTACTGTCTGGAAGCAGGATGTTGAGTGAAATGGACCATAGTTCTGGCCCAGAATAGCAAATTTCATAACAACAATAATAATAATATGCCAATATGCCATTGCCAAAGAACAGACAGATGACCTCCAGACAGACATACTTTCAGAAGTTCAACCTAACTCAGCAGTTCTCAGACAAAGATGTGTCTTGGGTTCCAATTTTTGGGTTATCCATATCCATCTGTGTCTTTTTAAATAACATGGGGAATGACTTTGGTGGCCTATCAGCAAAAAATAAAAGGAAAACCTCTTTTATAGCAGCAAAAGGATAATACCACAAAATGGAGTTGAATACCAGCCAGGGTCAACTCAGCCGCACATCCTTCTGAGCTTACTAAAATGAGTACCCAGCTTGTTGGGGACAATTAACTTACATATTGTAAACCAATGTGGGTTTTTCGGGCTATGTGACCATGTTCTAGCAGAGTTTCTTCCTGACGTTTCACCAGCAACTGTGGCTGGCATCTTCAGAGAATGTTTGCCTGGAAAGGACTTGGCTATATATATTGTGTGACCTGGAAAGGCAGGAGTGATTTGCATGTGTATTGTTTGTTGGTGATGGCAGTATCCATTGTTTTCTCTTGAGGTATTAATAAAAACAAATAAAATCCCACCACCACCACCAAAGCATCAAGCAACAGAGAATGATAGTCAATCTCACAAACCGGCATGGGTATGATGCTGAAATTAAAAGAGTTTCATTTTCACTATGATTCACCAATGTTCAACCTGGAGCCTATATTCAGAATTAACTTCCAAGTACAGAACTGTACTCCCAAATCCTGCATCTGAATGCTAGTTGCACAGCATACTGTTTCTGATCATTGGTCTAACCACAGCCATTCAGCACTTATTTGGAATAAGGACATAAGATTTCTTGGACAGACAATGGATCTTCTTGGAAGATTTAGGTATTTTGTATTTTAAAGTTATTCCACTGGTAGTGGATTAGTCTCTGAGCTTGACTCCCCCAAAACAATGGATCTCTTCCACTCAGAGCACATGGAGCTCTTTGAGGACCAGAACCCAAAAGTTGAAGAGAAACTACATTAAAATATTTGCACATTTAAAAGAAATGATGTGACAAGTGGTAGCATTTTGAGGTAAGTGACAACTGATCAGAGACCCTAGTTTCTAAATTCTGTTGACAGGACAAAGAAATGAAGGGAAAGATGGTGTGTGCCTTGATTTAACATAATTCTTGGTTCAGACTTCGTACAGGCACACTGGGGGATGTGGTTCTCTCAGAGGGTTAAGTGCTTTAAATGGATGTGAAATTTGAGCACACTCCTAAAGTGGGAACTCTCTGGAGGAAACTTCATGCATTTTTTATTTCTTGAGTAAAATAAAAAAAAGAAGTTTGATTCAATATACAGATGTTTTCCTCTTTGATGTTTGAAAAGCTCTGGGAAAACACATCTAACAGCTCTCAGCTGTATTTGTTTAGCTCAGGTAGCTGGAGATTTACGACAACATGAAGCTGAGAGAACAACTGCCTTGCAATTGTAATTGTTCTATGAGAGACTGAACAGTAATTTCAAGCCAAATAGAGCTTCAAGGTGGAAATTTATCTGTAGCAAATGTGCCTTAGTTTCTGTATTGATAATAGGAACTACTAATAATTCCCCCTTTTCTCATAATAGATTCCAAATTTGGTGAGATTACATAGTACTGAAAGGCATGCACTGAAGGTGCTGAGAAGTATTAGATGGAATACACTTGTGTTTAGAAAGAGAGTAGCAGAGACTAAGAGAGACAGAGGGACATTCTGATGAAAGTGTTGTCGAGTCTACAGATTTCCTTCTGACAACAGATGAATTTCTTGTATTTTCAAAGTAGCTTTTAGGTAGGTGGTAGAGAACCACTTGGGCTGTTTTTCTCATTTAATCCATCTTTCCTACAAACACTGATGATACTGATGAATGATACTCCAATCATGAGAGAAAATAATAATTTTTAAAAATGAACCAACCTGTTTCCAGAAATCCAGTTAACCTGCAGCTCTGCTGAGGATGTTTTTCTTCCAGAAATATGTCTACTCTAGTATTGTCAAGTCAGACTGGTAGCAGCTTTGTGATCGACCCTCCAAGTACTAACTAGGCCGCTCAAGTTAGATAAGAACAAATGTATTTTCAGTGATATGGTGGTTTACACAACACACAGGGGTAGATATGAAGGTTAAGCATACCAGCTCCACTCCCACATTAGCCAGCCTCAATATAAGTTCGTGGGACAATTTATCAAGCGAACATCAGTTTTCAGTTCCTGTAGGCCTCACCATAAGATATAAAATCCTAGAAAATCAGGGCATGTAATGCGGGAAATGGTGTAGTGGTTTGAGCATTGGAGACCAGGGTTCAGTTCACCATTTAGTCCTGGAAACCCAGTGGATGACTTTGGATGATACACACATGCTTCACTCCTGAAAATCCTATGATAAATTCATCTTAGGGTCACCATAGGTTGGAAATGAAGTCACACAATCACCACCACCATGCAGGGAGCTACAGAAATCTCAGCCATGGGATCAAGAGATCCCACTACCCTCTTTTCTTCTTGGACGTATGGGTGAACCTACCCTCAGGAGAAGCGGTGGCATGCTGGGCTACCTGTCCATGGAGCCCCTAGAGTTATGGAAGTGAAGATGGCAGCTATTGGAACAGGCCATCATGCAAGGAAGGTGGATGATGCATACGGCATGCAAACAGTGGTGTGACATAATTTGGGAACAATCCATATGTTTGCATGCCACAAAACCCTGTGCTAATCCCAGAGTTTCAGGGAAACACTGCAATTTCTTGAGATTTTGCTAATTCCAGGGTATAGTCACATTAACAAGGAAGACCTGTGATATTTCACCAAATGTTGCCATGCATCATGCAGTCAGGCAGCACCAGTGTCACTGTGGGAATGGAGCTTTTCATCCAAGTAGACAGGGCCCAAGTCAGCATTCTTGCTGCTACACTTCTACTAGTTGCAATTTCCAAGTCATTTTCAAAGGGAGAATCACATAAAGAGCATTGCATTTCTCTAATAGAGAAATTATCAGTATGTGAATTACTGTGGCTAAGTTTTCCCTGTCCAGAAGGCTGTAGATGATGGACCAGTTGAAGCATGGTGAAAGATGTGCCCCTCTGAGATCTCATAGGGAAGTGTGTGCCCCCCCCAACCTGGTTTAAGGCTGCTTTCCATAACTGGGTACCTTCCAAATGGATTGGAGTACAACTGTTATGTCCAGTATATTTGCTGGTTAAGGATAATGGAGGCTGTAGTTCAAAAAAAGGAAGCAAATTGGGAGGACGATGCCCTAAACAAGAAGTGGGAAACTATACCAAGTCCAGGGTGTTGGTTGGCTTAATGAAATGTGCAAATTTTAAAGCAGCTTGTATATATTTAGACCTACCATTCAGAAAAAGTATGGTAGGTTGAATCACCATCGGCCTGGGGTTTGACAAGCAGGAGAAACATCTTCTGTGGCCACTGGAGTGCGAGATGATTTCCCTGTTCATACAAGACGGTCTATTTCTGCAATTAAATTTTGTACAAAGGAGTCAGATAAGACCACAGAGTTGCCACATCTGTCCTTTCATGTCCTTAGCAGTCAATGCAGATTTAACTGAGGTTTTACAGATATACATGGATGAAGCAGTAAGCTAAAAATAAATAAATAAATACTGAATGTGGAAAAAGAATTGCTGAGCCACATCATGTACCATATAGATCGCAAAACTGATGTATAAAACCAGGGAGCTCTGACTGTCTTTCAGTGGAGGAACAGAGCCCTGTGTCTTTACTCTGCTCATATAAATTGAATAAATGTCACTCTTGTTGAAGAGAAATGAAGAGTAATTGATTTTTCACTATATCTGAGTTCACTGTAAGTAGGTTTCAATGTACATGGAGTTGTTTCCAGCTACAAGCCCCATACTTTTTTCTTTCTTTTTTTCAAAACAGACAGATTCTCTTAATAACAGGTCCCTAAGCTGAGCACATGAAAGCAATTAAATAGTAATTACACAACTAATTAGAAAGCCTATAAAGATGCAGGCCTGCATCTAAACAACATCGTTAACTAGAGACCATAGCCAACATAATTACGTGGTTGGGGGCTATTGTTGCTGAAGAAAGGACACACAAAGATGGAGGGGAAATTACAAAACAGACACATTTTATCAGCAGACCTAAGGTGTGTGAGTGTGTTCAGAGAAAGGGTGAATTAACTTGGAACTGCTGGGCATGGAATAACATGCAGCTCAGTTCCACAGTCTCTGACCTCTCTTTCACTACTTCAGGGATCATTTCCTCTCCCATGGATATGGTATCTTGCTTCCTCATCTCTTCTGCCTTTTATTCAAGGATGCTGTGGTGATTTGGAAGCACAGGAAAAGCAAAGCTTGTGGCACTGGACAGGGAATGCAGTTTTTGAAATATTTTCAGCATTTTAATGCACATTTCATGCCATCCGTAATGCTTAAAAGCTTGTCTGCTAAAATCCCAGAAGCCAAGAATTAATGAATAAGTTTCATTAAGAGAAGGTCTTGCATTCCACCCATATAGTCAGATCTTGGAAGTAAATAATTACCAATACTATACTACTAATTAGTTCCTTTTTCAATAACTAAGGATGACTAAGTTATATTTTGTATCTACTATAATGAGGTATGACTTCACCCCTTTGCAATGTAACTGCATCTGTTTTACCTACTTATATTATTATAGGAAGCATGCAGCACCACAACAAAGAATGCAGTCCTAATTCACAAAGACAGCCAAGGCTCAGCTGATCGAAAATTAGATCATCTGAACCTGTATTGAATCAAAATTCTTTCCAACCCAGAACTGTTGGAAATTACTTAGGACTAACCTTGTTTTTGCCTAACTTTGTGTTGGTATGATGCCAGTATTGTGGTCATATCCCTTGGGCTGGAGGAGGTTTGGATCTGCCAAAACCTCACTCGTCCCTTGCCCTGTCCTGTGTCTGCCCCATTTCCAGCTCTTCTCCTAGCAGATCTTAGCCAGCAGAGCAGTTCTGCCAGAAGATTGCTCTGCTGGCAGATCTTGGAGTGGGTTCTGTAGGCAGAAGGTTAAATCTTCTGGCACAAATGGTTTCCTAACCTCCTGCAGCATGTACATCTCTGAGTCAGGGTTGCATTGTTGACCATGCTTTGTAGCACAAGCTAGTGACTTGTAAAATTCTGTTTTGTTTTTGACAAAAAAAATTAACTTAAAAGTTAGCTGCTTTGTTTACTTGTACTGAAACTATTTAAGAAGAAAAGAAAATGACACTTTTCTTTTTAAAAAAGATAACTATAATAGTAACTAACTACTTTTAAGGTCTTGGTATTATAACCAATGAATTTTCAAAGCTCTGTAAATAATTTATGCTCAGTTACTCTACCGAGCTAAAAAAAAAAAATAGCAACAGTCTACAATTCACTGAATTTTCTATCCCTGAAGAATATTTCTGCTGGTCAGTGTGGGGAAAAACCTCAAAAATGCTCAAAAAAAAAATAACTATCTGTTCTGCTGGTCTCTCTTTCTTCATACACACACACACACACACACACACACACACTGGAGTATTGTATATCTTATGCTTGAAAGCCCTGCCTTTTAAAGGAATACAGGCCTTTGCTAGTCTTGATTCTGCTGTCAGTGATTTCACTGTTGGCATGATTTATCTCTGCTTTTGTCATGCCTTCTAATAACAAATCTCAGAGTCACCAAGCAGTAATTAAATGTTTATTTAAAATATTCAGGAGATCTCAGGAACATATGGGGACTGTAACTGCCTTGTCAAAATTACCAGAACTGCTGCTGTATTAAATTATTCATTTATTCAGAGTACAGAATTTTAACAAGGTTTCATATTGCATTTATCTTGATTGCATTAAATCAATAACACCAACCTGAAAATCATGTTTTAATTTTCCCCCACTCCAACCTTTGTGAGTAGCAACTACCTCAGCTTTCTTATTGGCTCAACAGAAGCAATGTCACTCAGTTGTGCATGGCTGCTAGTAGGTGCTGGAAGCAGTAGTTATACTGGGTTCAGTTTTTTGTTTTTGTAGTGATGGTAGCAAATGTTAATTATTCTAAGCTATGAGTTTGCCAGCAGTTTTAAATGAACATTTTGCTAGTTTCCCAGGGTTTTTTGTTTGTTTGTTTTGTTTTGTTTTTAAAGTCAGGATGGAGTCTTTGACTGTTCTTTGAGTCCAAACAAGCAATTCTGACAATGCAGCAATTGTTATTTTACTAGGTGGCTAGAGGCAATAGACAAGGTTGGCTCTTTGTCAGTTAAAGTTGCCAAAACAATATGATTTGAATGGTCAACATGAAGTGGAATAGAAAAGACTGAATGGAATTAGTTGCATTTCAAGGAATAATACACAGGCACACCCATATATTTTTGCTAGAAATGTGAGGATTGCAATTGGTAAGGCAGCTAGTTCAGGGTGCTTGTCTGGTGTATCAGTAATCCACATTTCTACTTCCATGTAGTTCTATTATAACTCCATAGCAGATACAAATATAAAATCCCATGACTGGAAGACAAAAATTAAAAGAAAAACAATGATGAAACAGTTATATGTGAGCCTGCATAATGTAGTGGCTTGAGTGTTGGTCTAGGATTCCTGGAGACAAGTGTTCAAATACCCATTCAGCCACAGAAACCCAGTGGGTAACCTTGGCAAGCCTAAGAAGAAGGCAATTCAAACCTCAGAATAAATCTTGCCAAGAAATCCTCAGGACATGGTCACAATGAGGTGGAACATAACAATAATAGATTTTGACAAGAATAGAAGAATTCTTTCAGGAAGACCTGATTATTGTTTCACAGGAGAATATATTTAACAGGTTGTTATTGTGGGCCTTCAAGTCATTTCCATAACATTATTTTAATATTGTGAGCTGCTCTGGGTCCCAGTTACAGAACAGAATAACAATATTATTATTATTATTATTATTATTATTATTATTATTATTATTATTGCAAATCTATCATGGAATTTTCTAGGCAGGATTTGTTTAGAGTAGGTCTGTTCCGCACTGGCCTATAGTATGCGCTCTGCGCATACTAGGGTTAGAAACGGGTGTCACTTCCTGACGCCCCTAAACCTAATACGCACGGAGTGTGCACAAAATGGAGGCACCCGTTCCACACGGGCACCGCCATGTTGATATAGCGGATGCATTGCGTCTGCACATCACGTGGCACAAATGACGCCACGAGTGCGCCATTGGCACCTCATGGCATCATAAGCGTGCTGCAACAAGAAGCACCATTTGGGGGCTTCTTTTTGCAGCGCGGAGGAGCTGCGTGGTTTGGACGCTGGGGCTCCTCTGCGCTGCAAATGACAGCGGCGGCAGACCACCCATTTTGGATGGTCTGTAACGCGCTGTAGTTTTGTAACTGCCTTCCTCTGAAACTGAGAGACTATGTCTTGATCAAGGTTACCCAGGGAGTTTCCATGGCTGACCAGGAATTTGAACCCTGGTCTTCAGAGTCATCATCCAATGCTCAAATCATTACACTATACTGGCTGTCACATTTTACATGTGCAGGATACTACCTGTGCAGAGGTTGTCTTACAACATGACAAAATGTATATTTGGTTATTATACTACAAGAGCTATCTCATCAAACATTTTAATTCATTATGTTTCCTTGGATAAAAGAAATTGAATCCCTGTTTTACCAAGGCTATTTTGGAGCATCAAGGTCTTTGGACAAAAAGGATTCCATCTGCATAACAGCGAGTACTGCATTGTCTTTATTACCAGAGTAAATGTTCCTTGGATCCCCCTCCCCCTCCTTTCTTTCCTTCTGGGCTGGGAGCTTTACTTGTCTAGAGTGTTCATGGCTCAGCTCACAAAAGACTATCAAACAGTCATCAGCTGTAGCAGATTTCAGTCACTAGCAACCTGAAACTTAATTGAACCAGTGACCTAAGGGTGAAAGGGTCTGTTTCCCATTATCAGTTCCCTGAGTCATTCAGTCACAGTGTATTTTTCTTCAGTCTACAAAAGCATCAACTGGGCAAATAAAAATGCAGTTGCTTCTCGGACATTTCACTTTAGATAGTTACTGTGTATTTCTTTGCCTCCGGGTTCATTATGCTTCAGATCTCAATTGTCAGTTCTATCCTGATGTTCAGGGTAGAAAGGAGAACCTTCTTACCTCATTTATTTTACAGAACTGTATTCAGTGTAGGTATCACCTGTACAACAGGTAGCAAAAGAGTTGGTGTGTGCATGGATCATACTGTATATTACAGCAGCTAAGAGTGAGCAGTGGATTTGGAAAGCTCCCCAGCCAGAAACTTACTAGTCTAGCCACTATATGCTCAGCCCTCTACCAACCATCACCAGTAGCAGGATAATATCATACTATTTTTCAGGTTTGTTTTTAGAATCACTGAAGAGACCAGACATAAAGAACACACTTTCAAGATTACTGTGCACATAATTGCTTCACTGAATCAAAGCCTCAGAGACATTCCACTGAATAAGTGTACTGTGCTTGAGAGAATTAAAATCCCCCACTGAGATTTCACCTCTTGTGTGAATCAAGGGCCCAACTACACATTGCACTCAGTCACACATAAACTTTTAAACTAGAAAGGGCATTTCAGAAGACAACAAAGGGGATAAAAGTAGTAGGACAAGGTAGAAATTGTAGTGTTCTCTCCTGAACAGAGTGTTCTCTTTCCAATTTTGTACTTCATGTGTATTTGACTGCATTTTATACTCAGTCCTCCGTTTTTGTGGGGGATCCGTTCCGGACTCCTGTGAAAATGTAAACTCACTGATAATCAAGCCCCATTGGCTTGAATGGCAGTGCATGCCCACAAGCGCATGCGGGCACGTGTCATAGGCACACTCCTCATTTAGTCCCCCTCCATTTGCCCCCCACAGATACGCAAGGGGCACATATTTCAAATCCGTGAAAATGGAGGGGCAATTGTATATGGATTACATATGTGGAATGTATACAATAAGTTTTTAAGATTTCCCCCTTTATAGGGGTGGCCAAAGAATCTGTAATGAGCATGGCAAACCCACTCTGACTGTGACCAGCACTCTTTCAGCAGTTTCTCCAAGCTGAACAGAACCCTTGCCAGTTGTAAACTAGGGTCAAGAAGTAAGAGGACTTCTGCTCAACTCAAAGCAGATGTGAAAGAAACAGCAGTAAAATTCACAGTGGAGTCACCATTTCCATGGTGATAGATGGACAGGTTATCCCTGATGTATGCCCAATGTAATAGCAATTTTTTAAAGGGTGGGGTGGAGGAGCATTATAGGTCAGTTAGCTCAACATGCCTTTTTCTCTTACACCTGCTATAGTTCTTGAAAATGGCAATAAACATATTGATAAGGGTCTCAAACTACTAAACAAAATAAATATTTAGGGTTCTGTATTGTTACAGCCAGTGCATGCTCTCTCTCTCTCTCTCTCTCCCCTCCCTCCCTCCCCCCTTGTGTGTGTGTTTCCAAGCTTGTGGGAAGAAAGCCAGCAAAATATTCCACTTTTAATTTTTTCACACATAGCAGCAGACAATAAATACTATCATACAGTAAATAGTATCTTTTTTGGGTGGTATTGATCATAGTAGATAATGAGGAAATCTTAGCAACTAACTAATGCTTTAATTAAGTCATTTGTCCTGTGATAAAATCCTATATTCTACCTATTTAAGATAGATTAAATCCTAGGAGGTTGTCTCAAACAAGTTATCCTGCTTACATTATATGTTTACTATTGTAGCTAAAAGATAAATAGGTTTAAAAGTCTGTGTCACAATTTGATAGCGTTCAGTGGCTCACATTGCCGGAAAAGCCAAAGTCAACAACATTTTATTCCTTTAAGTGCATTTGACCAATACAAAAATCCTGTACATGTCTATGCAAAAGCAACCACACTGTATTCAGTGGAACCTGGGCCTGGGAATGGAAATGTAAGGTATCTAGCTTTGGCAGGATTAAATAGGTTGCTTGAAAACTAAACAACTGCATATAACACAGACTGTGTCATGTGTGGATTGACAACAGGCAAGACTGGCATTCTTGTATAATTTTAAGACCATTTGGGGCTGAGTGTTTTATAAAAGAATCATTGTCTCAAATAAATGTATCACTGGTTCATACAGTAAGTGTTCCAAAGTATAAACCAGCCTCATTAACTCCCATGGAAGTGTTGCCTCTGTTTTCATAGGGAAATGGATTGCATCCTTCCTCTGTGTTTAGACGTAGGGGTAATATTACTTTTCCCTAGTCTATTCCTTTCAGACAAGAAGCTGGAAGGAATAGTTAAATAGCCATTAGAGACCTGCCAAATCCATTTTAGTGGCTTCCATTACTTTCTATCACCTCCTGATTTATACTCTTTATGCCAGGATGCTTTGGGATTCTGCATTCTAGAGATTTCCCATAAAGGAGGATTTCACAGGTTTCATGTGAAATCCCTGAAATCCCATAATGGTTGGTTAAAGGATCATATATATATATATATATATATATATATATATATATATATATAGTGAGCTGGAGAAAAGAGAAAAGGTCCTGTTCTTCCATTTACAATATATCATCATATAGGTCAGAGTCTAGTGGGCCCCGCTAACCTAGCTCCTAGATATGTACTTGCCAGGAATTGCATCTGTTTTTGTCCTACCATAATGTAGTAATGGGATATGTAGTGCAGCATTTTTCAGGAATATTGGAGAACTGTGCTTTAGTACTGTGAGCTCATTTCAGGTGGTGAGATAAGCCAGGAAAGGAGGCAAACATATTCACAGTCATTTGAGAGAGAGTGGCTGTAATAACAAAGAACAGGGGTGGTATGAGAAAAGCAGGAGAAATATGCTTATTAATTTTAACGAATTAGAATTAAGCCCACCTGACATTTGAATTATGTGCAATTTAATTATGTGGTTGTAATGTTTGCAGGTCAGTTCTGACAATGGAAGTCACTGGACTGGATCTATAAGTTTTTCTTAATAAGAGTCTTAGAGTTTTTACTACTGATCCTAAGTTTCTGAATTTTGGATAATAGATTGCCACGAAGAAGAAGGAGTAGGACTTTCCTATTCCACTTTTTCATTCCACTTCCCTGAAATCCAGTGATAAGTCAATCCCAAACATCTCAGGAAATCATTATTTATTTATTTAACCTACATAAGTCACATTTTATTTAACATAGATATACCACATTTAGGGAGGAGAAGTGTTCTTGTACACAACTTAATATATACAATCAGTGATTCAGAAAAGATACAAAGCAGCTTTGAGTATTTTGACCATTTGCAGCTTATCTAAATCAGACACTGATCAATTGTTACCCAACCCCAGAATAATGAGACCAGAAACCAAAATGGAATAAAACAGGGCCATTTATTAAATTCTTAATGAAACTGCAACTAATTTCTAACAACAATCAAGTGTGAGAGAAGCTGCATCCAGTGTCTTTCCCCAGACCACTTCTGAAGTTTATCTGGACGATAACACCTGAGCCCTAAATGACAACCTGAAAACTGGGTTATTCGCTGACCATCCCACATCAGAAAGTCAAACCATAAAGCCTTCTTCCCAATCTGCAAAGATTAAAGATGGTGTTTATCTTTCAAGCCAGCTCTAAGGCAATTTCTTTCTGCCACCCCCCAGGTCACAAAGTCTAAAGAGGTGGTTCCAGAAACATCCCTTCCACCCAAACAGTGTCCAAGGTGTTTACTGAAATATAATTCAAATATTTATGTCAGAGTTAGGTAATTATACAAACCAATTAAAACTCAAACATTTAAGCCAAATTAGGTATTATCAAGAATCCACCTGAGCCAATTTCCCATATGCTGCTGGAAACAGCATGAGGTAGGCAAAAAACCCATGGAAAGGTGACAAAGAAAACATCATACTATACCAGTATGGGTGGGTGGGTCAATTTCTTCTTCGCAATGAGACAATGGGGGCAGTTGGCAAACCTTGCCTCCGACCATGCCCCAAGGTCTCGCACCATGGCATTGGTGCCATAGCATGATTTTATTAATGTCTCTGCCTCATCACAGGGGAGGGCAACAAACACCCCATTCCTCACTCCAACTCCTCCGTTGTGAAAGGGGGGTTGGCCAATGCCTACCAATGCACATTGCAGAGGGTGTGTACATGTGTTCAGGTGTTCAGGCCACCTGAATCTATTAATTATATTGAACATGAGATCATTAATTTAGTATGAACACTCTGTAACTTTTTGAAACTTGTACTGAACAAGTTTGCCATAATTTTGTTTCAAAGGAATGATCTTCCACTTATGAAAAGCTATTCAGTCTTATGTATCTGTATTTTTCCCCATCATCCTTATCCAGTTTTCTACTCTGAATTGACATAATCGTTTAAGTCTCTCATCCAGTGTCAACAATGGAAAAATTTTCTATTGACTTCAATGGAATAACAGTGTCATCCATTGTTGGCAACAAGACAATTACAATGCCTATATGATATGTTTTGTCACTGCTTCTTCCCTCTGTCTTCTCTGCTGCTACAGATATTGATGGTGTAATGAAATGAATGAAATATCCATACATGTCAGATAAGGTCAGAAGCACAGAGCATTTCTTCTGTTGTACATATCTATTAATAAGGGTGAATCAATCTAACATAAGAGAACAAACAATTTATCTGAAATAAATTCATGTTGAGTGCTATACTAAACAATAAGGAACTCCAAGAAGAAGTGATTTAGGTTTGGTTTAACTGCAACAGATACATATTTATGTGGGGTTTCCAGCAACTATCTCCTTAATACAGGGGAGGTGGAGTTTGGGTGAGACCTAATCCTCCTTTGTAAAACCTTCACCTTGGCTTATCTTTCTCTTCACAATGGTAAACCAAAAGCGGGTGCTTGGGTGGTATGCCCTGGTTGTAGGCAGTAAAGGAGTGCATTATCTGCATACCCATACTTATCCAACTTCCTGTTTATAATTTGGTTTTAAAATATCCTGATTTATCCCTGCTAATTCCAAGCTTTATGTTTTTTAACAACACAACACAAAACAAAGTGAAGTGTAGTTACAGGCAAAACATCTACAGTCCCACCAATTGAGGCAGTTTCTCCTGATGCCAACTTAGCATAGCCAGGCTAGGCTTAGTGAAGGTGGTGTCAGAGATGAGGAGGAGGGTGGAAATTGCTTTGCTGGGTGGAAGAAATAGATATGGGAAAGAATAGCAGCAATTTGGACCTTAGTAACATGTTGTTGCCAGCGCACAGCAGAGACAGATAATGGAGGATGCTGCTGATGTCACTGCCACCTCTCCCCTTCTTCTTCTCCTGGTGTCCAAAGAAAGACACTGCTGGAAAGGCATCACCAATGTGATCACCTTTAGCTCAGTGCTAGTTCCATGTGGAATGGGGGAGAACCACTGAGGAACAGTGGGAGGATAGCAGTGGTTGCAGCATCAGTACTACTAGGTATAGGTCTCAGGCTGCTCCCATCTTGCCTCACACCCCACAAGAGGAGGAGGAGGTCACTGCTGTGTACTACCATCAACATGTTGATATGGTCTGAATTATTGCTCTCCTCTTCACTGCTTTTACTTCCTCTACTTGTCAAGCTGCTGAATTTGTTAATGGATAAGTTGGCCCCTTGCTCCTCAGCTCTGCCACTTTCTTCACTTGACCTAGCAAAGCTTTTGCCAGCCACGCCTAGTGGGAGTGCTTCACCTTGGGGGTAGAGTTCTTCTGTATCCACTGTAATTCTGAGAAACAAGGTGATCTTCCCTGCCTCTACATCTTTGCTGTTCCCTCTTCCTCCACCCAGTAAGGCACTGTTCTTGCTAAGAGAAGAGTCTCTCCCTTCATCTCTCATCCTCTCAATATATTGTTCCCATTCCCACATCTTGTTGTATGCAATTAGAGAGTGGGAATTGGGGGTGCCATTCCCAGGAATTTGGAGCCAACACCTGCAACCAGTGGAACCAGAAAGAGTTTGGGACAAGGGTCAGAATGGTGTCTGGGCCAGCTGACCCAGTAAGTAGATTCTGAGTAGAAGTCTGAGTAAGTAGATTCAGTAGCTACATAAGTCAAACCAAACTAAGGTAGGATGCACACAGCCCATTTCAGTGTATGCAGGTAGCCCAGCAACTACACTGATTACCACCAGCTGACATAGACTTATCAACAGCATACTTAGACGCCGGCAATAATACAGATAAGGGCCGACTTAGTATTAATACAGAAACGATAAGAGAGGTGTCCAGAGACTCCACTAATGAGGTTATTTTGGATCTACCGATGATGTAGACAAGCTGCTTGATAAAGTAAAAAATACCACCTCCCCTCTTGACCACTGCCCATCTTGGCTGGCCATGCAGGGAGGTGAGGCAACCATGAATTTTTTAAATCTATAATTAATGCCTCCTTCAGGAAGGCCACTTTCCAACTATTCTAAAACTAGCGGTGATTATTAAAGAAGCCTTCCCTTGATCCCCTCGACAAAAATAACTATCAGCCAGTATCTCTTCTTCCTTTTTTGGACAAGGTGATTGAGAGGACAGTTGCAAACCAGCTCCAAGCAGTCTCGGCTGAAACTGATTATCTTGATCCATTTCAAACTGGCTTCAGGTCGGGATACGGAGTGGAGACTGCTATGGTTTCCTTGGTCAATGATCTCTGTCTGGGCATCGACAGGGGAAGTGTGGCCCTGCTGGTGCTCTTGGACCTCTCAGCGGCCTTCAATATCATAGACCATGGTATCCTTCTGGAACGCTTGAAAGAGTTAGGAATTGGAGGCTCTGCTTTGCAGTGGCTCCATTCCTACCTCTCGGGCAGATTCCAGATGGTGATGCTGGGAGACAGCTGCTCTTCTAAAGGAGAGCTGACATCTGACGTCCCTCAGGGCATCATACTGTCCCCCATGCTGTTTAACATTTACATGAAGCCGCTGGGTGAGATCATCTGGAGACATGGGGAGGGATGTTATCAGTATGCTGGTGACACCCAAATTTGTTTCAGACTGCTTCAATGACCAAAGAGGACATCTCCCCTCTGAATGACTGCCTGAGATCAGTAATGGATTGGATGAGGGAAAATAGACTTAAGCTGAATCCAAAGAAAATGGGGGTATTCGTGATAGATAATCCCAACCCGGGTATGGAGATATGTTCACCAGTCCTAGATGGGGTCACACTTCCCCCAAAGGACTGTGTCCGCAGCTTGGGGGTGCTCCTGGATTCATCACTTCAACTGTCACCTCACATTGATGTGACGACCAGTAGTGCCTGCTATCAGCTTCGGCTGATAAATCAGTTGTGCTCCTACCTGGAGTTGTGGGAGCTAGAAATGGTTGTACATGCACTGGTAACCTCTCGTCTTGATTTCTGTAATGCGCTCTACATGGGGCAACCCTTGTGCCACGTTCGGAAGCTTCAACTGGTGCAAAACATGGCAGTCAGATTGGTCGCAGGAAAATCTAGGTTCGACTGTATTACACTTATTCTAAAATCTTTACATTGGCTGCCTATTAGCTTCCAGGCACAGCACATGATGTTGGTTATTACCTATAAAGCCCTACATGGCTTGGGTCCAACTTATTTGAAGGAATGCCTCCTCCCATATAATCTTTCCCACACACTTTGGTCCTCTAGGAAGAATTTACTGCAGTCAAGAAAAACTAGACTGACAGTGACTTTACAGAGGACCTTTTCAGCTGCCACTCCAAAAATTTGGAATGACCTGCCGGAGGAGACTCATCAGATTACTTCCATTGAGGTTTTCAAATAGATGATAAAAACAGGCTTCCCCAAATTGACTTCTGCCCAGAATAGAACTAATTTGTTCATCTTATCAAGCCCCCTTAGTATCGCCACTTTTGTGAACAGTTTTAATTGCTGTTCTGTAGTTATATAGTTTTTATTCTTGTAATTTTATATCCAAGGGAGGGAGAAGTGAAGGGTTGGGGGTACTGCTTTTCTTGTTATTATCTTCTGTTATTGTATTATCTTGCTGTTACCCATCTCAATCCTCAAAAGGGAGAGGTGGGATACAAATAAATATTATTATTATTACATGTGGAAGTGTCATGCTCCTCCTTGAAAGTTCAGTCCAAATTTTATAAAACACTCTGACTCAGCCCCACCTTTCTTGCAGCCTGTGTTTAAGGGGGGTATTTCCCTACTGTGTCCATGAAACCTCTCACTTTGCATGTGGGGGAGTAGCTGAATGTGTTGAGACACCAACACCTTCTCCTTTCTTGAGGTGTTATCTCTCCTACTTCCTCATCCTGTGGATCACTCAAGCGGCTGTTACACTGAGCTGGAGAAGGTCCCGGCTGTGAAAAGTCAGCTTTTTCAGCTGAAACTGAACTTCTGGGGGTGAGGGGCTGCTGAGTGGATCTGCTTCATCCTCAGAAGCTGAACAACCAAGGAAGGACAAGACAAGGATGTTTTCCCAGGTTCTACACTGCTGCTGGAAAGGATTTAATTTCTGTGCTCTACACCATTGCTCCTAGGACTTGGGCAAAGGGAAGGCTCACATGTCATGATGTTGGTGCATGCATCTTCTATCTGGCATGACTAGCCCAAGTGCATGCATCTTCTATCTTCTTCCATCTTTTCTCCTCACACCTGACCTTTTGATGTGCTGACTATGTACAACATGCATATAAACACCTTCCTACTGAGTTAGAGATCCCTACCAACAGCTGGGAATGGTTGGGCACCCAGGCTTAAATGCCATTTCTCATACACAAAAATTAATTTTTCTTTCAACCAATGCTGCTTATGCTAAGATTTGTTTCCCCACATGGATATCCAGCAAAGCCAATCAATTGCCTGAGATTTCAGCTGACACCCTGAGACCTGGCAACACTAGTTGTGATTCATGATTACTCCTCCAGAGATTTCCAGAGAGTTCCTTTGACCTGTTCTAGTTAAGTAATAGAATTAAGGGGAACTATACTTTCTATGCATTTCTATGCATTTGCTCTTGAGTTTTTGTGAGAGTTCTTGTCAAATACTTGAAAAACTTTTATTTACAAGGAAGATCTTTTCTTATTATAAAAGTCCATCAATGCATAAATTGTACACTTCAGGAAGATCTGTAAAACCTTTAGCCCCTGCCTGGCTGATATTCAGTTATTAGGACTAGTGGGCATGGTTTTATGCTATTTGTTTTTGTTAGGAGCAGTGTGAAGGTATAGACACTGAATATTGGATATTAATTGTTAAATGTGTAGGAATTGAACTCAATATAGACATAGAATGAAGTGAATAATCACAATACTGGCCACAGTTTCTACAGTAACAATAGTGATAGCAAATCTATCTGAACCTTTCTTCATGAGAGCCTTCTCCATCCTGATATATTCCCAGTGTGTTGAACTGCAACTCCCATAATCTCTAACTAGCATTGCTAGTGGCTATCCTTCAGTCTTAGTTTGAATATGCAAACTTCTCCTTTTATTGAGCTGACTAACAATTTGGGATACATTTGAGTTTTTTTCATACAATTAACTCACTCTGTTAAGCTGGTCACATCCACAATGCATTTCTTACCTATAAAATTTTATCTTAATTTCATTTTTTACTCTCCTAGACCTAATTCTCATTAACCTTTAACTAGCAATCTTGGTCTCTATTATTGCTTTAAGTGAAAACAGTGCAGTTATCTAGAGGACTGAATATGTATTTGATAACTTTAACATTTTAGATTAAGCATCACAGGCCTTAATTAATAATAATGCAGATGACATTCAAAAGGTTTAAATCATTCCTTAAAATTATCTGATCTTATGATTGGATGTTTTAAGATTGGAGTAAAAGGATTCTAGATTTTACATGCTTCCTTATCAGAGATATGAAGCAATGTAGTAAAATCAACAATTACACTGCAGAAAAGAAAATGACTACCAATTTGTCAGCAGTTGCATGAAGATGTTCTATGGTAGTTAATGCAGAAGAATTATCATTCTTTTATGTAGACAGAAATTGATTTTGTGATTCAAGTTATTAGGAAGCCGATAAAGATTTGTCCTTGCATATTCAAGCAAATGCCTCTTTTGTTATTTAGCAATGTCAGTGTATGATTCAACAGCAGAGGCCACTTGGGATCGCTCTGGGTTTTTTGTTAAGATCTCATGAGATGTTCCTCTTTCATTTCAACTCCAAGCAAATGTGCATGGAGAAAAACATTAACTGTTTATCCAACATTTTGTAAATCATTCCTGTAATGCAAATCTATTGAGTTAAGTAAGGATTGGTTCACTACTAAATTTCACTTTGCCAACAGAATACAACATTACACAACATTGCACAAGAAAAGTGAATTTTACACTCATCTTTCATTAGTCTAGCTCTAGCATTACCTAATGCAGACAGAGCCAGTGGTACCAGGGATCACAGGAGATAAATTAGGTGTTTTGTTTGTTCACAAAGTGGTTATATTAATTTTTTAAAGTATCATTTTTTATTAGTTTTATTGAAAATTAAAACCACACACCAATAATAATAAATGTATCTCAGTACCAATTCACTAGTTCTATATCAGGTTGTACATCAAAGGAAAAATTGGACAGAGCAGAGATCTAGAAAGGGTTATGAGACCCAAGGGGTTACATCTGCAAATATATATACATTTATGTATTTACATGTTGAAGGAGTCTTTCTCTATACCCAAACAATTTAGATATTGTATCTTGTCTTCTTTCTTTAGTGATTTTACTTCCCCTTTACCTCTTGTCTTTTCTTATATCCCTCTTTGTTCCTTCTATTTGGTTGAACTCTTTCCTATTATTACCTTCTACTTCTTCCATCCTCTCCTTAGATCCCTTCCTCCCGTCCAATTACCTTCTCCACTCCTCTTCTCTCCTATCTTTACTACATACACTCACCTTTAATGGCCTTTACTCTGTTCTCATCCTTCTCGATTTGTCTGCAGCCTTTGACACTGTTGATCACTGTCTCCTAATTGACATACTCTCTGACCTTGGGTTCTCAGACTCTGTTCTCGACTGGTTTAGATCTTACTTGTCTGGCAGATCTTTTGCAGTAGTTGCAGGTGGTCAGACTTCTTCTCCTGTTCCCTTATCTGTTGGAGTTCCTCAGGGATCTGTTCTGAGTCCCCTTCTGTTTTTCCTCTACACACTGTCCTTAGGAAAACTCATTAGCTCTTTTGGTTTTTCCTACCATCTGTATGCCGATGACACCCACTTGTATCTTTCCGCCCCTGACCTTTCTCCAAGGCTTGAACAGCAAGTTTCATCTTGCCTCACAGCTGTCTTGCAGTGGATGCGCCATCGGCGTTTGAAGCTCAACATGTCCAAGACGGAGCTTCTTGTCTTTCCTCCTAAGTCCACCCTTCAACACTCCTTTTCTGTCTCTGTGGACAACATTTCTATTCAACCAGTCCAGCAAGCCTGCAGTCTTGGTTTTATCTTTGATTCTTCTCTGTCGTGTATCCCTCAGATCCAGACCACAGCCAAGGCTTGTAGATTCTCTTTATACAATATTGTCAAAATCCGACCATATCTCTCCGCCTCTACTGCCAAGATCCTGGTCCATGCCCTAGTGATCTCACGACTTGATTACTGTAATGTCCTCCTGGCTGGGCTTCCTTTTTTCTCACCTCCGTCCTTTAATCTCTGTCCAGCATTCAGCTGCATGCATTATCACTTCCACCCACCGCTCTGACCACATCTCTCCTGTGTTGGCATCCCTACACTGGCTCCCCCTCCCTTTCCGCATTCAGTATAAGCTCCTGCTGTCGACATTTAAAGCCCTCCATGGACTGGCCCCTCCTTATTTATCAGACCTTATTTCTCCTCACCTTCCCACTCGGACCCTCCGTTCTGGTAGTCAAGGTCTGCTTTCTCAGCCCAGGATTTCCTCTGCCCCATCCCGGATTCGCCCCTTTTCACTTGCTGCCCCTCACTCCTGGAACCTTCTTCCCCCACAAACAAGAACCATCACTTATTTAACCAGCTTCAAAACGGAGTTGAAAACCATCCTGTTCAGAGAAGCCTTCCCAGGCATTGCATAATTGTCACTTACTATTTGATGTTCTTTTGGTGCCTGTTTATCAAACCATTTCCTGTATTGCTATGTACTGTACATGTATTATCCTACTTGAGAGTATGTATTTTCCCTGGAAGATTAACCATCCATTATGAAGCCAAGCCCTCCCTCCAGTCCATCTGCCTTGGTCCAGGCCTCGGAGGTAGAGAGGAACTGCTGGACCTCTTACCCTTTCCCTCCACCACTCCCTTCTCCTTCTGTGTCATGTCTTTTTAGATTGTAAGCCCGAGGGCAGGGAACCATCTAACTAAAAAGATTGTATGTACAGCGCTGTGTAAATTTACAGCGCTTCATAAATAAAGGTTAATAATAATAATAATAATAATAATAATAATAATAATAATAATAATAGACTGATACCCATATTCAAGTATCAGTAGTACCACATATTTCCAAAAATGATGGCATTATAAGCAGTTACTTTTGGCTAAGAGGAACCATTATAGTCCATTCATTGTCAGAATATCATGAGTCATTTTTTCCTGAGGATCAGGTCCAATCTATAAGGAATCAAACCAATGGGGGGGGGGAGTATTCCCTATATTGGATTATGGCTGTGGATAATTTTATTTGGCTTGCATTTTTAAATGAATAATGCTAGTTTGTATTTTCAGAATGACTATGCAGATTAAAACACAGTTATCCTTCTGATTCCACATCTCTTCATATTATGTGATGCAGTTCTCAGTTGAAAAATCGCATACAAAAATATGTACATTAGAAAAAGTTGCATACCAAAAGGATATATTAGAAAAAGGTGCATATAAAATGTATATGTGAGGGAAAGTTGCTTACAAAACTATGTACAGGTGTGTGTGTGTGTCCTGCGTCGACATACTGCAACACATGGAAGAGAAAAGCGGATAGAATAATCTTGTGGCTAAACACATGCAAAATTTTGGCAGCTGGCTAATCCAGCAGCAGTGGGATGGTGACTTCGCTGGGGATAGGAGTCAGTATCTTCGACAATTCCATTAAAGTTTTGAGAAAAACCTGGAATGGGTGCACCACTCCACTGACATCAGAACCATACATTGGCACTAATTTTAAGAACTGTTGTTTCCTCATTTTTCTGTTTCATACCCATCCCTTTTACATTTTGGAAAGTGGCTGTTAGATTCTAAGCTTGAGACTGATTTTAATCTTTGTGCAATGGTACTACACTTATATTTTTGGATATTTTAGAAATAGTGACTAAAAAACAACAAACAAATGTTGACAGACAAAAATATTAAAACCTGATTGTAGTGCATGCAAGTATCATTCTTTGAGAGTGGTGTATTTTGTGCAAATGTTTATATGATAAATTGGGGGGGGGGGGTATTTTTCCAGGTTCTGAAATTATATTGTTGGAACACTGTTAAACAATATCTGACCTTCCACAAGGAGACAAAACAATATGTTAACTGGCCAAATGTTAACTTTAAAATATCTAGGAAGCTCTAAAGTACTGATAACATCACATACTTCCCTCATTCATCTGCAGTCATAAATAATTTGGCATTATCAGGAATTTTATGAGATGCCCTCACCATTTTTTTTGTTTTGATTTGTTTTGTTTTTTTGACTGGGTGAAATTATACAATAGGCAGAAGTGGAAAAAGCATGAGGCTATATATAAAGATCCCAAAGCCCAGCATCAGATAAAAGATACAGAAGTAAGCTGAGAAGAGTGTACTTATGAATGCTTTAATTGTTTGGGGGCTGAAGGAAATGAAATCAGATTGAGAGCGGGGGTGAGGAGTCGCCAAACTTACTCACTTTTGTTCTTTGATCCCCTGATTAACATTTGCAAGCACTAACTCACTTTTCTGATGGAGGCGACTGTTGTCACTTCGTGCTGCTTCCAGAGCCTGGTGCAAAGTTTCCAGCTGTGGATGCAGACAGATCAAAGCTTATGATGGACTCCCTAGAACATAGTCTATCTGGAATACTAATAATAGTCTGTACTACTTGTAAAGAATCAAGTCATTTTTCTCCACTCTTTCAAATAATCAGGGTTTCCTCATACATGCTATTAATTGATTCAATATGCTGGAAGGAATGTCTGAACTTTTCCCACGCCTTACATTTACTCGTTTATTATACTATACTTCAGTCTACCTCTAGAGGTTGTTTTAATTGAAATCAGGTTTATTTTATGTAGAAAAAAATGGATTGATTACAACTTGTTTCTGTTTCAAAGCTGTATTCTCCCCCCTCATCCCCAATATATGGTTGGCTTACTGTATTTGAAAGGTCAGTTTTGTGCTCCTGGTTCAATGTGTTTAGTACACAAAGAATGAGGACATTATAGTACATGTAGAAACCCATAACAAATCATAGGAAAACTCAGAGAAGGTGGTAGAGGGATGTGACATCAGTAATCCCAAACCTGCTGAAGCTTCTGTTCATTTTGAAAGAACATGCTTAGCCCCTCCTGACAGCTTGCAGAACAGTTAGGGAAGTATATTGTATTGTAATACAACTGGTATTGTAAAAGCTTCTGATTCATCAACCACATATAGACTGCTAAAGGAATCTACCCATTGACCCAGATGTGTACAGAAACACACAGACACACCAAACATGTTCAGGATTTCAGGAGATGTCTCCCTATATACAGCTTGATATCACCTTGAGAGGCACTTGTGTGTGTCCCATCAGTCAGGGCAATATGCTGTGGGAGAATATGGGAGAGGGCCTTCTCTGCTGTGGCAACCCAGTAAAAGATGTTGCTGTCATCCAGTGGCAAATGAAAACCTAATCAGTTTTACATAAATCCATAAATGTGTGTGATGTTTGTTTTAAAGTAATTTAACCAATTTTAATTTGTTATAACTTTAAATTGTTTAATATACTTTTAGCCTTTTGATCTCATTTTTGTTGATTACATCTTAAAATGGTCACACTTATTTTAGATAGTGATCTTGGGACAGAAGGTAGGATCTCAATATAGTCATTAATGAGAGCTAGGGGTCATAGTGATCAACAGTGAATGATTGGACATGTGCAGGTTCTAGGCAGGAGTGGGCAAAGTGTTGCCCTGGATTACAAGTGCCCCATAAGTTGCTTTTGTAGACCACCCAGACCCAAAAGGGGGAAGAACTGTGTTTCCTAGAAGCCTTAGAAGAGGCATTTCACCTTTAAAACTGAGCAGGAAAGCCCTGAATAATACTGACTCCTAAGTGCCAAGATGAAGAAGGCTCCATATAACTTCAGTTGCTTAATGTTGAGAGTATTATCCACAAATAACTGGGGGAATGAAAGAAGAAAAGAAGAAAACACTTTGATTTTTTTTTTAAATTCAGTAGGGTGGTATTAAATCCAAAAAATAAACTTCTTGCAACATGTAACTTCTGCTTGTTAGCATTACATTTCAGTTCACTAATTATAAACTCTTATGAGTTTATAAATGTTTACAAAATGTACATGTGGGATAAAGTAAAACTCACAGAAAATGCTCATCAGTCAAAGGGTAGAATAGAACTTAATGGGCTGTGGCTATCTATATTATTTTGCCATCTTTGGGGAACCCGGAACTGAAACCCTGTGGATGGGAAAGGTCCACAGTATTTACTCTATTTGTTACATTTATAGCTCATGTTTCATCCAAAAGATTCAGGGTAGTGTACATATGCACAAGTAAAACTCACAGAAAATGCCCATCAGCCTTCTTCCCACTTATATCTTCACATCTACCCCATGAAGTATGTTAGGCCAAATGAAAACAACTGGCTCATGGGCACCCAAAAACGTGAATCCAAATTTGTCTCAGTCCTAGTCCAGTACTCTAGCTACTATCTCATGATGAGTTACTTAATTTTTTTTTACTTCAGCTTCCATCAACTATCAACTATGAGTAAATTGTGATATTCATTCCAATTACTATTGTTTGACTGATCAATTTATAACATAATTTTCTATGGCTGCGCTCTTGAAATACCTCAGCAATCACACCATAGTTTTGGAGATATTGTACATGGAGTATCTTGTAAAGCCTGGTGCCTGTTTATCAATAATCCCAGCTACATATTGAGAGCTTGAGAAGGAAAGAGAAGACTGTTGCCAGCATCATGTGGTATACAGTAGCTGGAATTGTAAACAGCCATACAGATTGAGATATAATGAATCAGAACACTCAGCTGATGTTTACTGTTGCTCAGAAGGAAGGAGACACTGAAAAATGTCTATTTTTAGGCCTAGTCCTAGAGAATGTATCAACACATTCCGATGTTAGAAAGGATATATCCAATGAAATATTGAGATTGCATATCATTTTCTTAAAATGAGCCCACACTAGAGATGTTTTCACTTTAAGCAGAGGTTTTTTTTCTTTTTTCTTCTTTTTAGGGAGAAGCCAAGGACCCAAGGATAATCCCTAATGCATAAGAGATCCTATCATATTTGAAGGCAGTATCATACACTGAGGTTTGTATATCTGGCCATGTTTTCTAAATTTAGCTTACACATACAGTCATTGGTAGCTCTTGGAGTAAGAATTTCCTAGTCACATAATTGTCAAAGATATGATTTGTAACATTTTACTTTGAGATATATTATACTATCAGTCAGTCATCAATTGATTGGCCACTGTAAACAGATCTCAAAATAAAACTGTTTCCAGCTCACTTCATGTGCTTTCTTGGCACTGGAAAAAGAAAGAAAAAAGGAAGTGATTCTCTTGTATGCATAATTTCAGGGCTGGTGATTAGAATTAATAACCAGATACCCGTAGTGGAGCCTTTATTATAAGCATGAAATTTACCCTTTAAAAATCTGGAACATGAACATGTTATTACAAGAATAAGCTATTATCAGATATGCTAATTTAATTTAATGTTAATAGTAGGAGGTAAGTGACAGGATGTGCTGATCCTCACCACCAAATTGGCTGTTTCACTAACAACACTATCATCAGACATATAAAAGAACAATTGAGATAAAGTACTAAGCTAAGATCAGAGAGATGTGGGTTTGAATCCTCACTCAGTCACTGATATCTCTGAGGATCTCTTGCTCATATCATTTTCTCACACTCTACGGTCATACATTTGATTTTTAAGGGTTCTTTGATGTGCTCTGTTTTGTGCATTCCTTAATGAATGGCCAGTCTACCTCACAGGGCTGTTGTAAGGATCAAATGTAATAAATCCACCTATAATACCACATCTTTAGGATAAATATGGAAGATGAATATGGAAAAAATATCTCCAAGTGAAGACTATACACACATTTTCCTCCTAAATGACAGTGTGCTCTTAATGACTTTTTGGGACAAGAACCAACTTTTCATCATTTTTTTAAAGGACCAAAATGCTCCAGAAAAATAATGCATTTTTCCCTCCAGCATTGTTCAAAATGCTAGTATGACATCAGTGACATCTAAAAGTTTGGAGAGCTATAAATCTCCTAATATTATGCATAAAAGCCTCTTACAGTATTAGTGTGGGTAATATATAATGGAGGAGACAATATATATCTAATTAAAATCAAATCAAAATAATACCCTCTTTACTCTTCTGAGAGCCATCTGTTATGCATATTAATGTTATATAATAGATTACACTAATGCTGCAGAAGCAATTTACTTTTTCTGGAGTATCTTTAAAATATTACCATGTATTATTAAACCAGACACAATTTATTTCGGGTTGCTTTCATAATTATATGAAATTTTAAAAAAAGACAGCTTAGCCTCTGACAAGTTGTGACTGACTGCCTGATGTACTGGCAAAGAAGATAAAATATACATTTTGCTGTTGACAGAAATACAGTGATTGCTGGATCAAGGAAATGTTACAAATATGAGCAAGGTAATTTTCAAATGCTACTCTAACAAGTCAACTATTAGCCTCAGAAGGTGCTCTTCTGAATTCACTTCAAAGAGAAGCTGGCAGATATTGTCTGTATATAAGACAGCTAATAGAGAAAGAATTCAAGCCTTCACTAAACTTTCAAGCCAGGATAGTTTAACACTGCACACACAAATTAATATCTGAAATATACTACCAATATGGTATATAATGAGGCTAGAGTAGAAAGATGATACACTTCCCAAGGCCTTATATCTCCCTCCAGTTGTCTGGAGGGGAGAGAGGAGACTCATACTGATGATACTGCCTTGAAAAGTAAGTATTGGTATGTGTGTTCTTCATTTGTTCACTGTTTTTATTTGACTTGTATACTCTGCCTAACTATGGTTGATTCTTGATGTGGCATGTACAAATACAAAACAACCACAAGAAACTGCTCTTTATAACATCATCATGGTCAATCCCAAGTATCAGGTTTTAGCCGCCAAATCTGGGCCCCCAACTGTGCATCAGTTTTAGGAAATCCAAAGACAATAATTGTAAAAAGAGGAATTAAAATTGGGAATATTTTTGAACCTATGTTTCATTTGACAATCTCCCTCTGAAATATCTCAAATCATTCTTCTGTTGTTGAAGGGGAGGGGGAGTCTATAAAAATCAGAAAAACTAAAAAACAAAAAGAGAGTCTCATTTTCAAATGATGAATGTAAAACCATTTATGGAATTACTTTATTGTCAGGCATTCATAAAATTATTGAAGTTTAAAATATGACTTTTAAAGAATTATTTAGTCATGAAAATTTTAACTGCAGTAATTACTTAGTTTAAATCACAAGCAATGCATCACTGGTGTCATTTAAAAATAATGGTAGAATTAGTAATTCATTATTCACTGAAGTTATTCTTTTTAAAAAATTAGAATTGAAATTGATTATTTTGGAAAATGATTTAAGACACAGAAATGTTGGCATTCTGGGTAAAGTTGCTACAAGGTAAAAATGACTAGGATAGACTTTGGGGACCCAGCCCTCAGAAAAAAAGAGCTCTGTTCGTTCATGACTCAAACCCGCAGGCAGTCTTCATTTCAATTAATGGGAGGTGTGCCTTGCACAGCTGATATATAGCTCCACTCATTCAAACAAACCCAAATAAGATACTGTTAGACCATGTGGTGTTTTCTAATTGTTTCTTTTTTCTATTTAGGCTTCTTTCACAGGTGAGACTAAGGTGCATTACAAACGGCCATTTAGTACGTGCTCTGCGCGTACTAGGGTTAGAAAGGGGTGTGCTAGGGTTACGAAGGGTCTTACCTTCCTAACTGGCCCTGTTCCTAGTACGCGCAGAGTGCATAGTAAATGGTGGCGCCTGTCCACATGGGCGCCGCCATCTTTACATCTCGGACGCATAGCGTCCGGACGTGGCGCAGCGGAAGTGACACCGCGAGTGCGTGCCTCGCGACACCACTTCCAGGTGCCAAGAAGAAGCGTGATTTCAGCGCTTCTTTTTAGCTGCACCAGGATGCCTCACGGTCTGGCCACTGGAGCTTCTCTGTGCAGCTAATGACGGTGGCGGCGGACTGCCCGCTTTTGGGTGGTCTGTAACGCACCTAAAAATCTTTAATTGCAACACAGATTTTTGAACTTCAGAATAAGGTTAATGCAACTATAAATATTCACCTTAAAGCCCTACACAGCTTGGGCCCAGGATATTTGAAGGATCATATATCCATATATGAGCATGGCTGTATCTAAGATTTTAGGGAAGGACCAACCACATTTCCAGGCATAAGGGAGAGGAACTTCTCAGTGTCTACGTCAAGACTTTGGATCTTCCTTCCGAGGGAGATGGTTGTGGAAAGTTTCTTTTTACAGCCGCATAAGGGAGAAGCTTCAGACTCAACAGCCTGAGAAAGGGGCAACACAGGTATAAATGCTGTAGCAACAGCAGATGAGAATGCAAGGAATATTTGAAACTATTTGGGAAATTCTAAAAAAAAGTGTTTCTCAAGTGTTGTTAAAATCCTGACAAGAATCCTGGAATAATGAAATTCTGCAATTCAGGACTTTTTTTTACACAAAATTCACAAATAGGGTAACCAGACTGGTTAATAGACAAGGTTCCTGTACCTTTAATGGTTGTGGTTGCTTGACATAGAACATCTGCTGGAATTCATTCTTCTACAAAATAATTAAAGGCATAGGCACACTACCCATTTTTCTATCTGCCTACCCTATTTCCTTATGGTTGTTTTGCACAGGAAACACTGTGATCTATATTAGAAACAGTATTTTCTGTGTAGCAAAAGTTGAAGTTGAGGATTTATTTAGCACAAAATTCACGTATACCAGAGGCAGAGGACATAATTTATGGATTTCAGCTATGTCCCATGAGAACTATGGGGTGCGTGCATGCAGCACGGTGCAGTGTGCGTGCCATGGGCACATGCTCCCATTCATTTAATTCTACCACAGCTTCAGCATAAGCTGAGAACTATGGGACATAGCCCATATTTTCAGAAACATGGCATTTCTTGCCAAATTTCTATGCAAACCTGTCATTTTGAATGAAACGTTGTCATTTTTTTTAGTGGAAAAGGAAAAATGGAACTTTTGCCACACTGTACAGCCAGTGTGGCATAGTGGTTTGAGCACTGGATTTTGACTTTGGAGACCAGTGTTTAAATCTTCACTCAACATGGACAACCCACTGGGTGACCTTGTACAAGTTACATACTCTCAGAGTCAGAAAACCTTGAAGTAACATGACTGCAATAAAAATCTAAGGAACTGCCCAGACTTTCAGTCCCCCACCAAATCTTAAAGGTTTTTTTAAATCTCTCCCGATCTCTCTCAAAACAGTCAAAGTGCATCAGAAACACACCTTCAGGTTTCTGATCACAGCTTGAGATGTGTATTTCGGTCAGGGGATCTTGGAGAATATGATCATTGGTGGTTACTAGTCCAATTTCAAAAGCAAAATGTTTTAAAATACTAATTACCAGGGGACTCAAGAAGGAGGGTGCTATTGTACTCATATCCTACTTCTGGGCTCCCCATAAGCATCTGCCTAGACACTTTGGGAAGAAATCAGTCTTTATTCTGATCCACCATGGCTCTTATGTACTTCATTAAATTTAGATAATATGAAGATGGATATTGGAGCATATGTTGTATAATATGATTGGGGGCAGGCCTTTATCTTTCAAAAAATGGTACATCCAGTGCATCAAGCATAGCTGTAAAAAGAAACATCTTGCCAGAGCTGTTACCTAAATATTAGGTGGCAAACCTACTCCCTTAAGGCAGGATTAGGATATGCATATATTATACTTCTGCATCTACAGTCAGCCTTTCCTTACGCGGGGCATCCATTCCACCCCCAACCCCCGTGTAAGGGGAAAACCGTGCATGCTTGTACCCCATTTAAAATAATGGGGTGCGTGCATGCAGCATGGTGCAGTGTGCGTGCCATGGGCACATGCGCCCATTCATTTAATTCTACCACAGCTTCAGCATAAGGGAACCTCGCATATGGCGTGGGCTGACTGTATTATGCTTCTGGACATTAGATGCAGAGACAGAAAAAAACAAAGAAAAGGAGGAGGAGACTGTGCACTACATCTCAAATGTCATTTTAATTCAGAATCAAATTTTGCACAGTATTAGTACAACCCAGTATTGTGTAGTGGTTTGACCATTAGACTAGGGCTTCTGTAGACCAGGGTTCAGTTCCCAGTTCAGACATGGAAACCCACTGGGTGAGTTTGGTCAGTCTCTCAGCCTCAGAGGATGGCAATAGTAAACCCCATCTGAAGAACCCTGCCAAGTAAACCCCCTAATTGGTTCACCTTAGGGTCACCATAATTTGGAAACAACTTGAAGGCACACAACAAGAACAGCACTGCAATTAAATAGTTTACTTATGATGGAACACATCTCACAACAACAACAACAAGAAAACAGGTTTGTGGAAACAATTTTGATTAGTAATACATTTCAGAGAAAGGTTTAACCCTTTCCTGTGCACTATTTATGTATTGAAGATTGTACATCTCTTCCCAGTGCTACCATTTGGTTTTGAAGGTGCTATTTGCAGCCAGCAACCACTTGTTCAGAGTGGGATTCAGGGAATGGAAATGACTACTACATAGCCCTGATCCAAAAAACAAACAAACAAAAACCTATGGCTAGTCTATTTAAATAAATATTGAAATGTGTCATTTTGTCCCCAGATTATAAAAAAACAACAACTAAGTATGTGTGCAGAAACAATGTCATTTCAAGAAACTATATCTAAATACCTAGGTTAGAGAAGGAACATTTGGCAAAAGGGGGAGGGGTATAATATGTTGCCTGTGCATACCCAGATTGCACACACTTTTTTCCTTATTAAACAATCTTTTCCTGGTCTGCTTTGCTATAGGGAATAGAGATTTTTTTTAAAAAAAGTCACAATTTGCCTGTCTGTTTTAAATAAAAGTCAGTTTTCCCCATCAAGTTTACCAAGAACAGCATAATTTTTAATTCATACTTCACCATATCCATAATGCATTACTGGATTCACCTTCTTGACTAAAAGACTTCCACAGTAAAGTCATGCTCTGGTTACAAAACAAAACTCTGAAGAGTTATAGATGTGCATTACCATGGAGAAGTGAGTGGGAAATAAAACACTGCTTTTTATACAATTGTGGCATCAGGAAATTCAAGAAAGTTCTAAATCAATCTTTCAACATAAATACATAAATACTTCACTGGAAATACCCAGCACACATATATACATTTTAAAATATCAAGACAGAAAATGTTTGGTGCAGAATAAAAAGAACATATCAGGATATATCCAGAGTGTGGAAGCAAGCCAGTTACAAACTACAGTGCGCCCATGTTATACGCGGCTTTCAGCATATGCCGAAAGCTGCGAGGGAGCCGCCTGGGGTGCAAGGGGTGGTGCATCCCATTCAGATGAATGGGTTGCACACCTGAGGCCGCCACATGCATGAGCCGCATTACTTTCAATGGGGCTCAAGTATACACATTTTTTTTGACGTGGGGGCAGGGTCCGGAATGGATCCCCCGTGTAAAAAAAAGGGCGCACTGTACTAGTTGCAGTTCCTTTTCCAGTACTGAATCATGCACTGAGAACTGCTTATTTTTATTATTGTAATTTAACAAAGGTTAACATGACCCCTTTTGTGGATGTGCAGAATTCTAATTCAAAACTCAAACCACTACATCACATGTATTACAGAGTTCAGTTCCCAGTTGATGCTGTGCTTCATGCTCTGTTGAGTGTTCAGGGGACAATGAGATAGATGAGGCAGATCTTTCTAAATTCAGTTGTCATGAACTTCAGTGAGATGATATGAAAACAGCTTCTAATGAAGTCATATTTTTAAAAAGATGTTTCTGGTATATCAGTCACTATTACACTGTTTAGGGGGAAAAAATAGTCTAAGGCCCTATACAGACTGGAACTTTGTGCTGACCTGTGGGCGGAGTTAGGGTTCAGCATCCGCACTCTGGATTCCCTAACTCCCCTCGTAGGGTGACATTTTGGCATGCGCTGGTCTACACAGTGCACACCATCATGGTGCAGCTCTGGCGCTGCATCATAAAACTGTGCTGCCATGTCTATGGTGCACCTTGGAGAGCACAAAAAGGAGCTGCTTTTTGTGGGTCCTTTTTACGCTCTCCAGAGGCTGGATTAGAGTGATGGCATGAGGCATAAAATAAGCCTGGATGCCAGCTGGGCTGTATATGGGCTGTATTAGCCCTGGCATGGGTGAATGCGATAACACCTGTTTTGAAAATGAAATGTGCCTTCATTCCATCAGGGATAAGGCGCATTAAAGCCAATGTGTTAATCTCCTTAGGTCTACAAAAGTTCATGCAGCCAACTTCTTTCTTTCAGTTAGTCTCAGAGGTGCTACAAGATCTCTCTACATACTGCTTCTACTGACTAACACTGCACTACATAATAATAATAATAATAATCATATAATAATAATAATAATTAATATTTCTATTATATTACGCCTTCCAAGATCAAGGCGGTTTAACAACTAGTTAAAACATCCACATGCAATTAAAAAAAACCGACATAAAAACAGGATAAAACACAGTTACATTTTCCCCCAAAGAAATAAAAATCCCAAGCCAGCTTCCAATGCTGTTGAGAGGTGAGGGGGGAGTACTTCAGGGGTCAGGGGTATGCCTGCTGGAACAAGTATGTCTTCAACCCCTTCTTGAATTGGTCCAGCGAGGCGGTCGAGCGGAGCTCGCCGGGGAGCGAGTTCCAGAGCTTGGGGGCCGAGGTGGAAAAGGCCCTCTGGATGGTGGTAGTATATCTGGCTTCTAGAACCCTTAACAATTGCTTCCCGGCTGACCTGAGTGTGCGAGGCGGATTGTATGGAGAGAGGCGGTCCTCCAAGTACCCTGAGCCCAAGCCATTTAGGGCTTTACAGGTAATAATCAACACCTTGTATTGCGCCTGGAAGCGAATAGGCAGCCAATGAAGGTCTCTAAGGACCAGTGTTATATGACTGGTCCTGGAAGTACCAGTGACCATTCTTGCCGCCATATTCTGCACCAATTGCAGCTTCCGGGTATGGTACAAGGGTTGCTCCATGTAGAGCGCATTACAGAAATCCAAACGAGAGGTTACCAAAGCATGTACTACCGTTTCAAGGTCCTCCCGGCCCAGGTAGGGACACAGCTGGCGTATCAATCGAAGCTGATAACATGTGCTCTTGACCGTCGCATCCACCTGTGGTGTAAGGTGGAGCGACGAGTCAAGGAGCACCCCCAGACTGCGAACAGAGTCCTTCACGGGAAGCGTGATCCCGTTCAGGACAGGTGGAAACACCCCAATCCACGGGCCCGGACAACCTATCACTAGCACTTCCGTTTTCTCTGGATTCAAACTGAGTCTGTTTTCCCTCATCCAGTCCATTACCGACTCCAGACAGGCAACGAGAGGAGAGATGCCACCCCTGGTCACTGAATCAGTCGGGGACATAGAGAAAATTATTTGGGTGACATCAGCGTACTGATAACTCCGCGCCCCATGTCTCCGGATGATCTCTCCCAGCAGTTTCATGTAAATGTTAAAAAGCATGGGGGACAGAATGGCTCCTTGAGGGACACCAGATGTAAGGGCCCTCTTATCGGAGCACACATCCCCCAGCTGCACCATCTGGAACCTTCCTGAGAGGTAGGAGCAGAACCACTGGAGCGCAGTGCCCCCAACTCCTAACTCTCTCAGGCGCTCCAGAAGGATACCATAGTCAATGGTATCGAAAGCCGCCGAGATGTCCAAGAGCACTAACAGGAACACGCTACCCAGACGGAGATCATTGACCAAGGAGACCATGGCAGTCTCAACCCCGTAGCCCGCCCGAAAGCCGTTTTGAAATGGATCTAGATAATCCGTCTCATCCAAGATCGATTGAAGCTGGATTGCAACCACCCTCTCGATCACCTTCCCTAAAAATGGCAATAGCGATACTGGCCGATAATTATTATGCATCAGGGGGTCGAGGGAGGGCTTTTTTAGCAATGGTTTTACAGTGGCCAATTTTAAGCTAGATGGAAATTGCCCGTCCCTCAGTGATGTATTAATTATACAGTGTAACATGGAAGTTACTACCGTTCCCCCCTGAGCCGCTAGCCACGAGGGACAGGGATCGAGGGAGCAAGTTGTCTTCCTAACACTTCTAAGGATCTTGTCCACTTCCTCGGTACTAACAGACTCAAAATGATCCAGTACAACCAAGTCCATGGACGATCTGGAGACCTCTACTCTGGTGTCTGTGCTAATACTAGCATCAAGATCAGCCCTTATCCGAGAGATTTTATCCACGAAGAAGTTGTTAAATTGGTCACAGCAGGCCTTAGATGGTTCCAAGATAGGTTTCGGGGCAGGAGGGAGCCGAGTAAGCTCCCTCACTACCCTGAACAGCTCTGCTGGACGTGACTCCGCGGACGCAATATGGCTATATCTTTGTTTTGTTTTGTTTTTTTAAATTTCAGAGTGGCATGGTGAATCTGTCACAGTTACGGTTCTTTCTCCATGGCTTCATCCATTTATTTTTCATTCTCTTCTTCACTGAGATTTCTATATGATGAAATCCAAATAACATTATTGAATGAAATTTTGTTTACTTCAAAAGTGTGGATGGATATGAAATTTGCTATTTGGCTATATCATACCAGATAAGACATATAGAGGTGGCCAGCACCATTGGTGGTAGATTAGGTTATTTGGGGACTGGGTTACTGTGCATAACTATTTTCTACTTTTTCATGCTCTCACTTGAAATACTGTGTCATTGACATTAAGACTGTGAGGCGCGTTACAGACCGCCCCTTTGGGGCGGCCTGTAGGCGCATCTTTCCCTGCCGGATCGGGGCCTTAGTGGCCAGAGCAGCAGCCGCTGAAGCCCCGATTCGCCGCTTTCCGGGCTGTGGGGAAGCGGCAAAAGGCCCCTTCCCCGCAGCCTGGAAAGGGGTGTCCCTGGGGCTTCAAGCCCCAAGGACACCCCGCGGTGGCAGGGAGAAGGAGAAAGGATCCCTTTGACCCCTTTCTCCTTTGGTCCGCTGGGCACAGCCATCTGAAGGCTGCGCCCAGCGGACCAAACCAGGAAGGAGCTCCGAAACGGAGCTCCTTCCAGGGTCGCGGAAAGGGCACCCTAGGCGCCCTGGCATGACCCCAATATGTCACAACCGCATCGCCTCGTTTGGAGGCGGCGCGGTCATCACGTGTCGATGGCGGCGGCCGTGTGGAATGGCCTCCACCATTTTGTGCGCGCACAGCACGCACTAGGGTTAGAGCGGTGCGGAAGCACCACCCCCTCTTAACCCTAGTACGCGCTCCACGCGTACTTTTTAGCCTGTTTGTAACGGGCCTGAGTCTGCAAATAATGAATCTTTTTCTTATCATGGGAGCCTTAACCCTATTTGAAACCATTCTGGGTCCCAACAGAACCTCCTTCAGCCTTTGGGCCAATTTCAACTTCAAAGAAAATTTTGGTGAGGAGGCAGCATTTCAATGGAGGGTGGGGCTGAAGGCAAACAAGTAGGACCAAAGTCTAAGAATGATTTATTCTAGCTCTTTTATGGCCAAATCTCATACTGGCTTTGCCAATAACAAAGCCATAGGAGAACTATTATTTGGCATTTTGGAATGGGAGGAAGCTTTGCAAAAGATGGGAAGCCAACAAATGATTTCAGCCCAGGAAAAGTAACATGGTGATCAGGGAAACCCGAAAGGGTAAATTGGAACTTCTTGTCCAGATCCAGTCCTATAGAGAGAACTGAGAGAAAGGCAATTTTGGGAGAAAGGTAATATATCCCCTTTAGCAAAGGTGGTAAAAAGTGGAAGGCTAGGGAGTCACATTAGCCCCTCAGGGATTTTTGCAAGGCCACTGAACTGTCCAGAAAAAGAACTGTAAAATCCCCCCCCCATAATGTCCCCAGATTCCATCTCAGAAGTGATAGGAGCATTTTCAAAATGCTTTCAAGGCCCTCAGGCCATTTTAGGCATAAGCAAGCTCTGTTCCAACAACAGAGTCAATCTCTTCCTCTTCAATTCCTGTTTTTAAAAAGGCCCCCTCCTGGGACTAAAATGGCCTGGGAACACACACACATATAGCGAAAATGTTCCGCATGTCCCATAGAAGGCATTTGGGGACAAAAATGTTTTTGTTTTTTTTAAAATTGGCCTCTGGACAGCCCTTGGGGGACAAAAACAGCCTTTGCACACCTGCTCTATAGTACTGAGAGAAAAGTGGGATGACTGAATGAATGATGGAATTAATGTGTCAGAATACAACCTTGACAACATTTTCGGTAAAATATATGCATCTTTAGTGACTCAGTAATATCAATATTAATTGAAGTTCATTGTCTTGTCTGTACTGCCTATCTTTCAATTCATTAATACATGGCATCCCTTTAGAAATACCTCGTAAGTATTCAGCATAGGTTCATAATGACATAAAAGCAATCAAAATACTATTTCTTATAACTTAAAACAACTTCATTCATAACAGCATGTATGGTCAGAAAAGTTCTTGGAAAGTGTAATGGAAACACAAGACTTTCTTTTTCTAAGAGAGTGGAATAACAACTTTATGGCTCCAGTTGCAGATTAGTATCTTGAAAGTTTACATTTGATCTAAAAGTGGAAAGTGACATTAGTACTTGAACACTTTATCACATATGTTCACTTTGTTTTGCTTCACTGGTCATTTACTCTATGCTAATTTAATTGCATTTTCCTTAAATGAGTGCTGCAGTATAAACAACCACTCAACAATTCCAGGTTTTTTTCTCTTGACTTGGAATGGTGGCCCAGGTGGACTACATAGGACCCTTCCAGCCCTCCCAGCAGTCATTTCTTTGGTCTCCAAATTCTTTCTCAAAGGCTTGGGTCTAGAAGGTTTTACCATATTTTGGGTGGAGACAATGGACATTTTAGCCTCAAAGGGGGCCTTTTAAGAAATAGGAAGTGAACTTAAGGTCACTTTCTGTTATAAGAATATTCCTGTCCTGAGCTTAAAATTGGCCAGAAGGCCCAAATACAATGCAAAAATGACCCAATGTAGCCTAAAGGATGTTTGGGGCATTTAGGGGTGGAAATTAATTTTGGATGTGTGTGATCTTCCAAGGTCTTTTGGGGACCAGTACAGTCCCCTGCCCTCTAACAATTGTCCACCCCAGTCTAAAGGGTTCTTCTATATACATTCAATTGGTCATGCAAGCAAGCCTTTACGCAGATGGAAACCCTAAATGAAACAAGGTGCCTGATCATACACAGGGTTCTATATAAGTCAAGTGGCCATGGATGCACACACCCACAGCCCTTATTGACATTACAATTTCCTATTCAGGTATATCTTTTATCTCAGTCCTGTCTCTGACAAGAGTCAAACCTATCCACCTTAATTTTCCTAGTACTTCAGCAACAGTGGTGGGATAGAAAAAGGAAAAAGTCTTACTTGTCTCATCTTCCTTCATTCTATCCTTTCTGCTGCCAATCTTTTCAAAGAAGCAGGGGAGAAAAATGAGTTGGAGAGAAGGACAGGGAGAGACCAAGGAAGGAGGAAAGGTGGGGAAGGTGGGTGAAACAGGGAAGGTGTTTCGAGAATCACATATGGAGGCAAGGGAAGCTGAATCCTGAAGGCTCCTAGAGACCAGCACTCATCATCCACCGGCCTCACCCTTCTGCTCTTCTTTAAAAACCTTGCAGGCAGAAGAGACTGAAGGAGGCAAGGAAGCTGAGGCCTGAAGGCTCCTAGAGAACAGCACCCATCATCCATTGGCCCTGCCCTTCTGCTCTGCTTTAAAAACTTTGCAAGCAGAAGAGACTGAAGGAGGCAAGGAAGCTGAGGCCTGAAGGCTCCTAGAGAACAGCACCCATCATCCATTGGCCCTGCCCTTCTGCTCTGCTTTAAAAACCTTGCAAGCAGAAGATACTGTAAGGAAGCAAAAGAGAGGAAAGCACCTCAGTTTTTTATTATTGTTATTATTATTGTTTAATGTTGAATGATGATTATATTTTAGTTAAGGAATGAAGGATGGAATTTTAATTTGTATACGTTATGTACTGTTTAGGTATTTTATTTATTTGCTTGAGTAAATCGTTTATGGATTTTATGTAATTGTTTTTGTAATTTTGTTTAATGATGATTGTGTTTTAGTTAAGGGATGAGGGATGGAATTTTAGTTTGTATACTTATGTACTGTTTAGGAATTTTATTTATTTGCTTGAGTAAATTGTTTATGCATTTTACGTGTTTTTGTGTAATTTTGTAAACCGCTTTGATCTTTTTGAAAAGGCGATATATAAATAAATTTCATAGAATCATAGAATAATAGAATTGGAAGAGACCGCAAGGGCCATCCAGTCCAACCCCCTGCCATGCAGGAAATCCAAATCAAAGCATCCCCGACAGATGGCCATCTAGCCTCTGTTTAAAGGCTTCCAAGGAGGGAGATTCCACTACACTCCGGGGGAGTGTGTTCCACTGTCGGACAGCCCCTACTGTCAGGAAGTTCTTCCTAATGTTGAGGTGGAATCTCTTTTGCTGTATTTTATTATTATTATTATTATTATTATTAATGCAGAAATAATTGGATATCGTGTCAGACTACCATATATACTCAACTATAAGTTGATCTCATGTATACTGTACATCGAGGGCAAGTTTTGGGGCCAAAGTTATGGATTTTTGTATGACCCGTGGATAAGTTGAGGATAAAACTTTGAAGTTTCTCAGGTTCATGGTTGCTCTTCAATGTTTCTCCGGCAGTGGACAGAGGCTGTTTCTCTCCTGCAGCAAGGAAGCACCAAAGAGCCATGGCTGCAGCCATTTTTTCCTTGGAGTGAGTTTAAACAGTCACAGGCACCCTCTGCCCCTTCAATCTCACCAAGAAACCTACTTTTATAGTAGACTCTTCCCAGAATGGAAGTTCTTACTGCTGACCCATCCACAGTTGTCTGCAGCAGCCGGCTTGTCTTCTCACAGAGGGTGAGGAGAAGGCAGGGGTGAAGAGTCAGTTGTGGGAGACCCAAACAGAAAAGGAGCTAAGGCAGGGAGGCAGAGAAAGTGTGTGTTTGTGCATGCATGCTGGACTAGGGAAAGGGGGGAGGAAGGTGTGTGTGGGTTTGTGACTGGATCAGCTATTGTTCCCATAGAAATAAAAATTGACCTGCATTTTCTTTGCAGCCCATTCCCAGGCATGGAGGGAAAGTGGGGAAGAAGGTTTATGTGTGTGTGTGTCACTGAATAAGCTGCCATCATCAGCATTACCATATTGACCCATATATAGGTTAACCCAGGATTTCGGGGTCAATTTTTGGACATAAATTTCTTGACTTATAGATGAGTATATACAGTAAATTGGGTTGTTTTACAATTTGGGATAAGGGGGAAAACAAATGAGTATATACAGATATATATATCAATTAACAAAGTAAATATACATTGCTTCTTTAAATCAAAATTTGGTACCAGATAGAAAGAATGTGTATAGGTTCCTACATAATAAAAAAGAGCAGTTCAACATGTTTCAGCAAACTTTTTACTAAAACTAACAATATGCACATGTGATGTGAAACCAAGGCCAGCTAACCCTTGCATAAGTAAGCACATATATTTTGAATCTTCTAGAAACCACGTGAAGGCTTGTTCCAAAATGCATCTAGGAATAACTTTTCTCCCATCATGCTCTCCTTTTCTTATGATTTCCATTTTGGTTACCAAATTAATAGATTAATGCTTTTTTTTTTTACATTCTTCTGCTTCTGTAGTTGGGGCATAACTCTGGGTTATGGTTATTTTGATGGGCTTTACCTGAACTCTTATTAATATGATTTGATCAGACTTTACATTCTGTCCTTTGATTGCTTTTGCAACATGTCTCCTCACTATTAATGTCACCCTATTTCTACTTATATTTTCATTTCCTGAGTAATACACTGGGTAATTATCTGACTCAGAATGTCCCATTCTGTCTACTTTAGGCGGGTTTCAGACTGCCGAAAAGCGGCGGTCTGCTGCCGCCGCTGGTTACATCATCTGGGAACCACAGCAGCCAAACGGTGCGGTTCCCGGACGCTGCAAAGAAGGAGCGCGAAAATTGCGCTCCTTCCCATGCCCCGGAAGAGACGCCGCAAGTGCCGAAACACGCACTCACGGCGTCATTTGCGGGGTGCACTGTGCGGATGCAGTGTGTCCGCTACGTCAAGATGGGGGCAGCCGTGTGGAACGGCCGCCGCCATTTCGTACGGACTCAGTCTGTACTAGGGTTAGGGGCGTCTGGAAGAGACGCCCCTTTCTAACCCTAGTACGTGCTGAGCACGTACTTTTCTGCCCGTTTGTAACAGGCCTGAGTTTGCTCATCTCAGTTTCTTATTTTACTATGTCAACCTTCCACTGATCCACACTTTCCCCTGATCACATTCCATGTTCCTATGATGTGTGTTATGCAAGCTTCAGATTTTCCTTTCACCTCTGATCATGTCAACAGCTAACATCCTCTTGGCTTAAGTCCAGTTGAATAATTAGCCACAGCATTACTTATAGTTGTTCTCTGCTCTACCCCAATAGTTTGCTGAGTGCCATCTGACTTGGGAGTTGCATTTTCAGGTACTCTTTGTTGTTCCATTTTGGCTTGTCTCATCATACTGTTTTGCTGGTAAAAGTATTCAAATGGAGGTTTACAATGTCTCCTTCTGCACAGTACTCACAAGCATTAGCTATGGTGCCACTGTCATTGTCTCCCAGAGATCCCCTGCCAGTGTCATTTCCCACTGCTGCTACTGCCCAATAGCTGTTCACATTTAGTATGGCTCTTCAGCAAAAGCCTGTCTGATATGGGACACCCCAACAAGAGCACAACTACCATCAACATAGTCTTCTACCTCATAGGAGCATGCAATCTCACCACCATGGAAAGGTAGTTCCATTGGTGGATAATGACATATGTTGTACACCTGGGTTAATTTTTGGAAAAACAATTATCAGTGGATGAACTGAAATTAGTTTGAAAGTTCAGAACACTAAGCAAGACTGGCATTGTTATTTGGTGCCAGAGTGTTGGGCTAATTACATTTGGATGAAGGAAAGATTGGCCTGGCAAATACAGGAACAAAATTCCTTTCAGTCATGACTAAGATCTCAGTGAAGAGTGGAAGTTGATCCTGACAGTCACTGTTACCATGATGTGCTATGTGGGTATTCCACAGTAGCAGCGGGGGGAGGGGGGTCTAAAAAAGTTATTTCCCCAAGCCATGACAACTAACTAGAACTTCCATGTTCAGTAGCACTATACAACCATAGTAGGCCTTGTGAGACATTTATGCTTTAGTATGCAAGATTCCTTGAAACATATGACTGGCCACTGCATTATTCTCTAGTTGGACCTGTGATCTCACTGAACAAGTCTCTTGGATCTACCTGTTTTTAGGCATCAAGATGAAGATAATATTTCTAGAAACAAATGGAAGACGTGTTCTAGGGTTTTCATCTTTGCATATGGGTATGTTTTTCTTTTTATCCAGGTGTTTCCAATAACTCAGAGAGCCCTTTCCCTTCCAATGATTTGATATGTAATCTGTTCAGCTCATATAAAGCTGTAGTTCTGCCAACCTCATATTGCAGTAACAAGAAAAAGACACATTATTTTTTCTTTCATAAATTGCTTCTCGAGACTTTAGAAACTTCGTGAAAAGCTGCTAGACAAATACTTAATAGGAAACCAGTAGCTTTATCTCCATTTTATCAAATTAAAAGCACCCTTTGTTAAGTGACTCTTTGTTTGCTGAACAAGAGTCAATGGAAATTACTTTTAAGGGCTGTCCACTATACTATTAGGAAATATCTGGGATAGCTAGCCTGTCCTTTTTTGAACTCTTGCTGCTATTGAACACCAGAATCACTTTTTCTGATACTATAGTTTTGCATGAGCCACAAGATTATGTCTCCCTACTCCCTGCTAGAATTTTCCCTGACCGATGGTTCATGGAGGGACAAAATGGAGGGACAAATATCTCCTTCTAGTTGGTCCATGAATTATAAATGCTACCATTTTACCAGAAAATATGCAAACTAGCAGGGGTGAGAAGGATTCATACCTGCTGAAAATCTACAGTTGATCTTAAGTGCAGTCATTCCCAAACTCTGGCCTTCTAGGTGTTTTGGACTTCAGCTCCCAAAATCCCAGAGCATTGACCAAGATGGCTAAGGCTTCTGGAAGCTGAAGTCTGATACACCTGGAGGACCAAAGTTTGGGAATCATTAGCATAGTGCATAGGACCTGCATTTTGGAGAATCTCTGAAAATCCCTTAACCTGAAAACTCAGAGGCAGGCTACTTGCATAATATGGAATATGTTCCAGATTCATTCAACAGCCTCTCAAGCTCGCTAGTCAGGAGTATTGGAAATACCTCTTGCCCTCTCTCCCCCTTGCTCTTTATAGCTGTTCTGGAGGTACTGGCAAGAAAGATAAGGAAAGATGAATGAATACAGTTTAAAGATGCAAGGACATCAGTTTAAGATAAGAGCCTTTGCGGATGACATGGTGCTATTCCTGGATGATCCAAACAAAAGCATAACCAATCTGATAAACATATTAAAAGAATCTGGCGATCTTTCAGGCTTCAGAATAAACAAATCTAAGAGCAGTTTATTAATGAAAAATATGACAGATAAAAAGGAAGAGGAACTAGGCAAAAAAATCTGGCTTCAAAACAGAAAATAAAGTAAAATACCTGGGATTGCTAATAACAAAAAGGGACTCTGAATTATATCATAACAATTATAAAAAGACTTGGAACACAATAAAAATATCAATTAATTGATTAATCATTTATCATTTATGGGACGAGTTTCAACAATTAAAATGAACGTGTCACCAAGAATCCTCTACTTCTTCCAGAACTTGCCAATAATTACTAATGACAATAATTATTTTGGCAAGAGAAGAAGCCCAGAATTAAATTCAAAGTATTAAAGAACAAAAAGGAAAGAGGTGTCATGGGACTACCTAACATGAAAATTTATTATCATGCATGTGGAATGTCTTGGATAAGAGAATTGATAATGATAGAAAACAAAAGACTGCTGCACTTGGAAGGTTTCAATATAAATCTTGGATGGCATGCCTTCCTATGCTATAACAAAATGAAATCAAACAAAGAATTTGGAAACCATTAAGTGAGAAGATCATTATAGAATATATGAATGAATTATAAAAAATGTATGTGTCAAAAAATACCACTCTAGACCTTCCCACATGAGGCATTCCAGAAAAAGGAAGACCTATATAGAGATAAGTGGTTAACTTACACAATACTATTACAAGAAAAATAAGGGAAACACCAAATGAAAACAAGGGAAGAACTCAACCAAGGGAATATAGTATGCCACTGTCTTTTATACCACCAACTAAAAGAAAGATTTAAAAGAAATGAGAAACTTGAAGGTACCGAGACAAGAAAAACAGAATTAGAACAAATACTCAGCTCAGAAAATAAACAAATTATCAAAAAAAAAATCTATAACTTATTAATGTCATCCAAGATGGAGGAAGAAACGATTAAGAACAATATGGTAACATGGACACAAGATATTGGCCATCCCATACATTTAGAACAATGGATGAAATCAAGCAATGACGTTAAAGAAAATTATTATAAGCTCTTCTATAGATGGCATTTAACACCAGTGAAGCCAGCCAAAATATATAATAAGCCAAAAAAACAACTGTTGGAAATATGGGCAAACGAATGGCACTTTCTACCATATGTGGTGGAAGTGTGAGAAGGCCAAAGAATACTGGAGGGAGATATATAAAAGAATAACAGAAACATTCAACATTAACTTCCCTCTAACTCCAGAAATTTATCTATTAAATATGCCAATCGGTTTAGAACATCAGAAAGGGGGGGAAATTAGTGTATTCTCCTATACGCAGTAACAGCTGTGAGAATGGTTTACGCTAGGATACGGAAAGATCAACAAATCCCGAATATAGATGAGTGGATCTTAAAACTAATGGAAATGGCACAGATGGACAAATTAACAATGTACCTGAGTAAGAAGACACTATAAACTTATGAAAGTGAATGGGAAAAAATAGGTAATCTGTGGGAAACAAAGGCGGGTTACACACCACCATTAACGTACGCACGGGGCGCATACTAGGGTTAGGGAGGTGCGGTGCTTCCGCACCTCCCTAAACCTAATACGTGCGGAGCGTGTAAAAAATGACGGCGGCCGTTCCAGACGGCCGGCGACATTTTTACGTAGTGGATGCTGTGCATCTGCACGTGTCGCGGCAGCTATGACATCGCGAGTGCACCAGCGGCGCTTCGCGGCGTCATAGCCATGCCGCGAGAAGGAGCTCCATTTTGGAGCTTCTTTTTTGCTGCACGAGGGAGTCGCGCGGTTTGCACGCAGCAGCTCCCTCGCGCAGCAAAGAGCAGTGCCGGCAGACCGCCGTATTTCAGTGGTCTGTAAAGAGCCAAAGTGACAACGTAAGTTATACCTAAGTAAAATAAAGATGCAGAATTGTGTACATTTTTAATTGTGTATACTTCTGTAGTAAATGATGATGTTATAGTTTTTGCCAACATGTTAGCAAAGAAATATATGTATGCATAACATATATACATTTGAGGTGTGCTTCATAGAAGCACCTCTGAAGATATTTTTGCATCTTGATCTGTTTTAAAAGTCATCAATGCAAACAAAACAAAACCAAAAACACTCATTTGGAATTTAAAATCAGTCAGCCAAACAGTAGAAAACTTTTTTTAACAATTAAAGGAATCTTTCAATGTCTGTTTTCATTAATGAGTAACAGTTACCTATGGTTATATTTATAGCCTTATTATATCAAAGCACTAGAACATAGGGCCCATACAGACAGGCCAAAACAAAGCCGCTTTGGGTCACATAAAGAAAATATAACAAGAGAATATGTATAGGATTAGATAGCAGATGTTAATATGACTATAAGATTGCATGGATATGACTGGACTTTGTTTACTGATGTTATCTTTTCTTCTTTTTCTTTTTTTTAATAAAAAAAGAAAAGAAAAAAGGAGTATTGGAAAGACCTCTGGAGAACTTCTGCAAAATGGAACAGATAATATGGGGCTACATGGTCTGGCTTGTGCATTGCCATTCAACAACAGACCATGTAAATCACTTCCTGTCAACCAAGGATCACACAGTATATATATGTACTTCACTCACTTCCATGCCAGCATCTTCTGAAAATTCCAGCCACTGATGCTGGCAAAATATCAGGAATTAACTCTTCCAGAACACAGTCGCTTAGCCTGAAAAACCCACGAAAACTATGGATGCCAGCCGTGAATTTCTTCGACTTCACACAAGTCTGGATTGATTTGGAAAAGACTTGGAAAGTAACTAGTAGCCGTGATAGTTCTAAAGCTACTCAAATAATTGCTTACCAGTAGAGTAACAATGTTGAAATAGAAACTCTTTATATACCATTTCACAACATAAGTTAAACACTTACCTTCAAGTGATGTCAGAAATTTCAGTACTTCAAGCTATGAGCATATGGTACAAAACACACCTAAATATCAATGACTATTAAACCAGGAAAGTGACAAAAAACCACAATTACATTCCAAGAGGAGTGAAATTATCCCTCATTAAGTTACAATTCTGAATGAATGCCATTGACCCTGATTGTTGAGGGGTATGAATTAATTACAGGAACCATGTCATTTGTCACATATTTATGTATTCTAGCTTTCTCACAATATGGGACCCAAAACCTAATTTCTGTCTCTGGCTTTGGAACACTACTGGCACAGCAAGCATTATATTGGTGGTCTCAGTCTCAAATTTACATTCATAGTAGCATGTTGATAGTTGAAGACAGGGAAATGTGGCTGTGTTTTGTTTTTGTTTTAAATAAAAAGAGAGGATTCTTTTTCCACTGGGAATTGAAATGGATCTCACAGTGAAAGCATTCAAGAACTGGCCCATGTCATGTGTTATTTCTGCATTTCATAGCAGTCCAAATCCATTGAGGCTTAACACAGTATGATGATGAGTTCTATTTAAATAGATAAAATGGTATGTTTTTATTCTTAAATATTTTATGATAAACGGCATTTATATTTTAGAATCCTATTTCTATGTCTTGTATAATATTAGATTTTCAACACCTTTTATTTGTTTTAAGATGGGAGGAAATTACACCTTTAAACCTCAGTAGTGAATAGAGAAAATTAAGGAGAAGTGTAGGTGTGTGATGCATGGCTGAAATAGTTTCCTGTCTCCAGGGAAGTGAGGTCACTTTTGAACTCTTGAGTATTCCAGGATTGAAAAGTGATAAGTAGCCTACATAAAATAAATGAACTATTTCTTTCTGCTGATGTACAGGGATGACACAGATATCATCCACCGCATTTCAAGGAAACATGGGGAAGATGGTTGTTATTGCATGCCTTCAAGTCATTTCTGACTTATGGTGACCCTAATGTGAATCTATCAGGAGTTTTTCTTGGTAAGATTTGTTCAGAGGGGCTTTGCCTTCTCCTGAGGCTGAAAGAGTATGACTTATCTAGAGTCATACAGTGGATGTCCAAAGTCAAGCAGAGATTGGAACTCTGGTCTCCCAATGTGCGCATTGTTGTTGTTAACTGCCCTCAAGTTGATCCTGACTCACAGTGACCCTGTGGATGAAACATCTCTGAGACCCCCTGTCTTCCAGTGCTCTGCTTAAGTCCTGCAAATTCAGTTCCCTTGACTTCCCTTACTGAGACTATCCATCTAGCATGTGGTTTTCCTCTCTTTCTACTACTTTCTACTTTTCCTAGCAATGGCGGTATCCAGACCAGCAGATATGGCACCCCCGTCACCTGCTAGGGGTTGGCTGAGGATGCAGTGTCCATAACGGCCTCATCCCTAGCACGTGACGGGGGCATCAAAATGGCGGCGACCTGTACACATGGGTGCCGCCATTTTGATGTAATGGCTGTGTCGCGTCCAAACGGTGTGGCACGGCCGTTACGTCCTGGCGTCACTGAAGGGTGCCTGTGGTGCCCTTTCAGCGGTGCCGAAAGGAGCTCCAAAATGGAACTCCTTTCATGCCGCATATCGTTGGCATGGCCTTTACACAGCTGCTCCAGCAATACTGAAGAGAAAGGGGCTGAGCGGCCCCTTTCTCCCTCTCTCTGCTGCTGTTGCATGAAGCCCCAAGGACACCCCTTTCCAGGCTGTGGGGAAGCGGCGTTTTGCCGCTTCCCCAAGGCCTCGAAAAGCGGCAGATCGGGGCCTCCGGGGCTGCCCCGTGGCAGCTCAGGCCTCAATCTGTCAGGGAAAGGGGTGGGTGCAGGCAGCCCCAAAGGGGCGCCATTATTAGCTTTTCAAATGAGTGATGCCTTCTCATGATGTGGCCAAAGTATGACAGCCTCAATTTGATCATCTTGGCTTCCAGGGAGATTTCAGGCTTGATCTGTTCAAGGACCTATATGTTTTTCTTTTTGGCTGTCTACCATATCCTCAGCATTCTTGTCCAGTAAATGAGTTGATTTTCTTCTTATCTGATTTTTCCCTGCCCGGCATTCAAATCCATACATAGTGCTGGGAAATACAGTGGCTTGAACAATTCTAACTTTAGTGCTCAATTGTGTATCTTACACTTTAGAATCCTGTCTAGTTCTTTCATAGCTGCCCTCCCCATTTCTAGACTTCTTTCTTGGCTGCAGTCTCCATTCTGAACAATGTTTAATTCTAGGCACAGAAACTTTTAAACTATTTTGATTTTCTCATCGTCTTGATTGAATTTACATAGGTCTTCCATTGTCATGCCTTTTCACTTTCTTCTGTGACCTTCCTTAATAATTGTTCCAGATCTGTGATTTGGTGTCCTCCACATAGATTTTTGATATCCATCCCTCCTGTTTTCACTTGTTATTCTGTGCCCAACCCTGCTTTTCGTATAATATTTTTAGAGAGCTTTTCCCCCAAACAAGTAAACCCAGCCACACTGCTCCAGTCACCACTGCCACACCACTAACTTTTAGCAACTTGTAGTGGCTGAGGAAATGGATGATGTACCATGTGCAACCTGTGGGCAATAGCCTACTACAGTTAGGTAGGGATATCATCAGTATAGAACAGTGAGTGTATCCAAGTGTAGAGAAGTTGATTATAACTGATCGACCTCATATGGTCTCCAAATACTTTAAAGAGCTTCAAATACCATCTATCAAAGTGCCCATTTGTTATTTTATAATTTAGTATTTCTTTGGGGCAGTTTGCAGTTCATCAGACAAATGGACAAATATCTCATGCCCACACAGCTCTGTGATATCATATTATGGTGACTTAACCCTGTTGTCAAACTGATCACTTCATCTAAATTCTCCATACAAAGAAAGATGTGCTTGATTTTGTAGAGATGAATAGGAGAGGGAAACAATTCACCATTCTTTTGTTTTTCAAACACAATGTTTAAGAGAGCTTCAAAATGTTCACCTCACATTATTCTGGCATAAGGAAAGAAACTAAAAACACTCTCTCCTTTTGAGTTGATTTAGATTGTTCCTGGCTTATTTTCAATACACATATGGATTTACTTCTTCTCCTTTCAACCTTGGAGAGTTGCCAGAATGTAAGCGTAAAAACTTTCCCTCTAGATGGGACTAAAATTCATTATCTGAGCTTTGGGATATCCTTACTTCTGTTACTAATATGGTTGGACACATCTTTGTTCATCTGTGATTAGTGACAGTAGATTCATGTACAATAATAGTTCTGCCCTATATAGTACAAGAGCCTATGAAATAAGATGAAATGGTGACAAAGAATAGAGGTTTTTCTCTCTCTTTTAATGACTTTCCCAAAACATTCAAAATTGCATAGCAGTTTGCTTTCAGTTCTGTTGCTCTTGACTGTGTAACTGGTTCATAAAAACAAAGATATTTTAAGAGGGTTTCTGGGATTAAAAAGGGGGGGGATGTTTTGTTTTTGTAAAAAAAAGGAAAATTTTATAGAAAAAGACACTGGATAGTCTTTCTCCTTCTCCTTCTCCTTCTTCTTTAATGGGTATTCTGTTTGGGGCTTGTTTGGTTCTTTTTGCAAAATTATCTTTGGCTAGAGTTTTGAGAATTTTGATTTCACGCAGAGATAGATGAACATTATTTTATAATGTTCTTTTGAGAGCACTGGTGCCCAACTCACAGGCTTCACTGAAATTGATTACTAAAGAAATTTAAACATGGGGAATGGTGAAGGTTACTTAGAGACAGATCTCGCTGAGCAAAAAGCAACTGGAGGCTTAAAATGAGAGACATTTTTAAGGGTAATCAGGAAAAAAAATATCGATTTTCCCAAAGAAAGGTGGCCATCAAATATTTTAAAGACCGTTTACCTTTGGAAAAGGGGCACCTTTCAGTTCTTTCTACCCATAATTCCCTCTTTACCTTGCTTCATTTATCTAGCAGTGAAAAGCAACTGTGGCTATCTTAAGCATAGAATACCCACTAGCCATTTTCTCCCTTATGCACATTCTTTTTTAAAAATCAAAAACAAAAACACCAGTATTTTACCTAACAATTGGTGTCAGGGGAAATTAGAAATGAGTCTCAAATACAGTCAGATCACACCAGGAAATTAATTTATTATAAATAACTGAACATCCATATCCTATTCATGTTTTTTGGAAGTCCATCGAACAGGACTTAGCATAGAGGCATGTTTGCCCCATCAATGTATCCCTAATATGGAGCTGTTGGGTTTCATCTGGCATGCACTTATACTGCTTCAATTCCCTCTACATCAAAGGGATTCAAAGAGCCTTCATTCAAGATAGCTGTCACAGACATTATCTATTTGATTGTTTGCCTGTTTCCCAAGCTTACTGCTCTATCAACGCTAACCAAACAAATTTCCAGTAATCTTGCTTGGAAATCATCTAGTAGAACAGCAGCCTGGAAAGCACTCAGTACCATTTTTGACTTTACAGCAGGCTCGGGTGTAATCCTGAAAATTGCAGACCTGTGAGCCAAAAAAAAAATATTTTTAAAAAAGATTATTTGAGAAATAAAATTAATGTCAGTGTTAAAAGAATTGAAGATGAATATGATATGATAAAGACAAAGTAGTTCAGGGACTGTAGAAGAAAACTGTCTGTTCAACCTATTAGTATTCTTTGGAAGACTGAGGAAAATAGTAGATGAAAGAAGAGCTGGTGGATATAATTTATTTGGACTTTCAAAAAGCCTTTGATAAAGTCTCTCACAAGAGGCTATTAAGGGAACTAAGTAGTCCTGGGGTGAGAGGTGAAGTTTTGTCAAGGATTAGAAATCGGTTAAGAGGTAGCAAAGATTAGGAATAAATGGTCAATTTTCAACATGGAAGGAGGTTAATAGTGGGGTGCCCCAAAGAGCCCTACTAGGACATGCATTATTTAATATATTTATTAATGATCTTGAGGAAGGGTGAACAGTGAGGTGTCAAATGACACAAAATTATTTATGAGAGCCCAGACTGGAAAACACTGTAAGGAAAACCAGAGGAACTGAAGAAAACTAGGCAGCTGGACAGCAGGTTGGTGCATAAAATCTGATGTGGACAAATTCCAGGCAATGCATACTGGAAAGATTAGTTAGGACTAATCATTTACATTGTTGGTTTCCATAGAAATTACAGCCCTGAGTGGAAAAAACCAGGATATCTCTATGGAGAAGTCAATGAAAACTTCTGCAGTCAAAGGTTTTTTTAAAATCATGTTAAAATGTTAAGCTATTTTGAGAATGGAATACAAGCATATTCTGAAAACATAATCCTTTCTGCTGCAGATTCTGTTCATTTATCTTTGGTCACTTGACCATAATAAAATGAACTAAATAAAATAAAAATTTGTAAAAGAGTAAAACATTATGGTAATGATCATGATTTGGATGAGGGCCAATAAACAAAGATTCAGTCCAGATAAGACAGTAGTGGTGATACTGGCTGTTTCATCTGTCGAGCTCTATTACATTTAATTTAGTTTGAAAGATGATTCATTTCACCTCACTTCACTACACTACACTACACTTCTTGTTTATTGGTTAGGAAGAAGGACATTTTTGGATCTGACATCCACATGTGGTAGATGGAAATGCTTTTAGGAATGGTCCAGAACTGTTGGTTCTTCCAACAAACAACAACATGTTGATAACTGAGACTGTCAAATATAGTCATGTTGTGCCACTCCTCTACAATGGCTGTTGCTTTTGTTCCAGGCCCAGTTTAAGGGGTTGGTATTAATCTTTAAAGCCCAACAGGGATTTGGTCATGTTGTCTAAAGGAGTACCACTTCTCAAGTATCACTATCTATTTGAGGGCCTTCTCTGGGTACCCCAAGCCCCAAGTGAAGTAAGATAGACTGATATTAGAACCAGACTTGTAAAATGGATGAAAAAGGGGCCATTTATTTGACCTATATCCTATTTAAAGCTAAATACTTGAACTTCAACCTTAAACTTCAAACTTCTCTGATAAAATTGATTAAAGTTAAAAGTATGGTGCGGGTCCAGCTGAAGCCTGGTGTCAATCCTAGGCCTCCTCTTCAGCCTTACTTTGGGCACGAACCCTGAGCTAAATCCGATGAATTGGAGTGCCTCATCAGCCAGTCCTAGGAAGATAAACATGAAGCACTCTCCCCCAAACTCCCTCAGCTTTGTAAAGTTGAGTAAAACCCATGTCTACACCAAAGGCAGGTTCTTTCACAACTCCACATCTCTTGACGTGCCTAAGCTGTTCAAGAGCCTAACCTTTCCCCACAAAGGGGTGCCAATGGTGCGTACGAAACAATTATTTAACCCCATATGAGCCAATGAAACCTATTTAGCAGCCACCCCAAGCCAATTACCAGTCCCTGCATAAAGTATGGGGTAGGAAAAAAAAAAAGGAAAGGAAAGGGGGAGAAAATTCCTACCAACCCCCAAAGAGACCAACAAAGTTCACACTGTATTTAGAGCGGGAGGGTGGGCTGCATTGTTGAAAAGAGGCAGGATGGTAGGCGTACTGTCCTTATATACTGACTCCGTCCCCCATCACGTGCCTCAGCTTAGTCCGCTGGACCTTGCTGACATTTGAAAATCCTAGTCTCTTCATGGAGGGTATCAAAGCCCCACTGTGCCTCAACGACTCTGCCAATCATCCTGGTGTGAAAAGTGTTCATGACCTTTGTTGCGTTCCTGTGTCCTTTGATTGTTCTCTGTTCCTACATGTTCCTTGGTTTGTCCCATGGTTCTGGCTTGCTTACTTAATTATTATTCAGTCCTGCTTAGTTGTCTGTACTTCAGTTCCTAGTTTCTGTGTCTGCTTTCTCTTTCAGCGTGCCTGACTACTGACATGGAACCTTGACTGCTCCTTCCCTTGCAAGAAGCTGTTCAGCTCTGAGACATGATCAGTGCTGATGTCAGCAAAGACAAAACTTGATACATTGCATGCCGCCCAATAACAGGTTCATTTTTTGTATCCACATGTTTCTGGCATATGGGAGTGATTAATAAATTATGGACATTTTATTCCATAATATTTTGTGTTGTTTTTTTTATTATTATTTATATACCGCTATTCCAAAGATCATAGCGGTGAACAGCAAGTAAGCTAATTAGCAAGTAAGCTAATTTGCCCCCAACAGTCTGGGTACTCATTTTAGCGACCACGGAAGGATACAAGCCTGAGTCAAGCTTGGGCCCTTTTGCTGGTCTTGAACTCGCAACCTTGTGGTTTTGAGTGAATGGCTGCAGTACAGGCATTTAACCACTGCGCCACCAGGGCTCCATTGCGCCACCAGGGCTCCATAATATACTGTTACTTATGGCTCAAGATTATCACAATAAATAAATTAATAAATAACTTGTATTTTGTGTGTTCTTTTTAAAATTAATATTCTGTTTTAGAGCTATAATATTATTTTTGGCCAGCATTAATGCTATTAGTGGAAAGGTGGGATACAGAATTAAAAAATAAATAAATATAGTGGACCCTTGATATCCATTGGAGTTTGGTTCCCAATGAATACCAAAATCCATGGTCACTCACTAGTGTAGTAAAACTGTGTCCTTATATAAAATGGCAAAATCAAAGTTTGCTTTTTGGATTTTTTTTTTTTTAAATATTTCCAAGCCATGGATGATTCATGGATTCCATCAATGTGGAATCCATGGATATGGAGGCCCAAATGTATAACCCAAGACGATCATCTGGAGTTTAAAAATGCTACAAGTAAATCTTTTGATTTAACTAAATGTGACCAGTTACTTCAAGGGTTTTATGAACTATGCAAAAGGTAATTGTAAATTGAGCTACAGTTCCCGATCTAATAAGAATTTAATTTGCTGAAGCACTAGAAACTTTTTTAAACCAAGAAATCAATGAATATAACCTAAAAATAGATTATCTACATTTACATTTGCACTGACTATTGTAAATTTCTTTACAGTTGTGACTTCTTTGGAAGCATATGCATTGCTGTACACATGCAATAAAGTAACCACTCACATAAGAAAGACTGAAAGGCATGCAACTTTACTGTGTAAACTGAAAGAATCAACATGGTAGCATTGCCTCATTATAATTTCAAAGTTGCTGGTCTCCTTCAAACTCTTAGAGCCAGCGTTTGTTTAGAAAAATATGTGTTGTTGTTGTTTTTTCCTTTTTATACAGATTTGTAAGAGAGAGCCTAGGCTGGAAAGCTCAATGGTGTGTTCATGTCATGTTTTAACCCAAACAACACTAAGCCAATCCTTTATTAAATTTGGCAGTGTGAGAATTGTGGAGGCCATGGGTTAAAGGCCTTGTACATTCAGTGTTTGAACCCAACATATATTTTTATAACAGAATGTTAAACTCTTGAAAAATGAGCTTTATGAAAAAAATGGGAACATAATATAGTCAAGTAGTGCAAGCAGCCATTAACAAACTACATTTTCTTTGACTTTATGTTTGAGAAGGGAGGGGAAAACCCTTTTTCTTCTGAGGCACATAGTATAGCACGCTAATTCAGCATTAATTATAGAACATGTCAAACTGTATTTCAGTCAAAGCTCCCTGTTAGTCTCCAGAGCTTTCTTAATGACAGTAATTATAGGTCATAAAGAAGTCGTCTAAAATTAACATTTCTCTCATGTCTTGATAGGAAAATGTAAATGGCTGCATAGTACAGATGTTTTGATTAGTAAAATTTACACTTCCTTTTTTGTTTCAGAGCTTGTCAAACTTCACAGTGCTGAACCTAAGGTGCTACATTTTTAATCTTTCTGATGAGATGAAGGTGTAGCCAAACTGACTATATGATTTCTTCGTACTTCTCAGTTCATGTGCATTTCTGTGTGAATGATTCAAACTAATTGTTACAAATAAAGCTGCGTTTTCTACCTAAATAAAGGTTAGTTGATCATTGGGGAATATGTATTTTATACTATGATGTCTGGTGGTTTCCAGGTTAGTGGGGTGACAAAACTGCTCCAGGAAGATAGGAAGGAAGATAGGTCTTTATCTTTTAAAAGAAATTAGATCGATACAGTACTACTGGAAAATAAACTATTACAAATATCAAAACTTTACAGAGTGATCTTAGATAGAAATCTTAAGGAAAAAATAGTAAAAGCCTATATGATTAGATGGGCTAAAGACATCGGCAGGGAAATCCCTTTGAAAAGTTGGATGCAAGCAAGATAGCATACTAGGAAGTTTACCAAAAACAAGAACCTATGAGAAAATTTTTACAAAATGGAAATAAGATGGCATTTGATACCAGCTATATTAGCTAAGATTTATAGAAATGATAATTTGGTCTGCTGAAAATGTAAAAAAAAACCCACCTTGGTTTCACATGTGGTGGACATGTCCAGCGATAGCAAAATCCAGGAAACTTCATAAAGTAATTTGTGATGTCTTTGACATCAATTTCAAGCCTAGTTTGGAATTGTACCTCCTGAACACGATCAATGACACACAAATGACAAATAGAAACAAATAATGGAAACAAATTCTATACATTTTCTCAGTTGCAAGAGTCATGACTGCACAAAAAATGGAAATCTCTGGATACACCATCTATAACTAGCTGGATGTTGAGAATGGTAGAAGCTGCTGAAATGGATAAGATATTGGATTCAATAGATGGAGAATCGCAGGAGAAGTATAAATAAAGCTGGCAGAATTTTCTAATATATTGTGAAAAGACTTGGAGTTGTATAAACTAGGAAAAGATTAGAACAAATGGCATTATAAGATTTTTTTTAAAGGAAAATTTAATTTCTTAAAGAATAGCATTAAGCTACAAATTTGAGGGCTGCAGTGGCTTAATGGTTGAGATGCCAGTTCTGATGATCAGAAGGTCAGAAAGTTGGCAGTTCAAGGCCCAAGGACTGCATGATGGGGTGAGCTCCCATCACTAGTCCCAGCTTCCTAGCAGTTTGAAAGCATGCTAATACAAGTAAATAAACAGGCAACACTTCTCAGTGGGAAGGCAACAGTATTTGGTGCAGTCATGCTGGCCACATGACCAAGAGAGCATTGCTCTGATACCTTTGGCTCTTCGGCTTAGAAATGGAGATGAGCACCACCCCGTACAGTTGGTTATGACTAGACATTTATGTCAAGGGACTACCTTTACCTTTAACTGTATAAATTTGGGGAAACTTAGAAACATAATTGAATTGAAAGAAGTGGATAATTAACAAATAATAAAACACACCTTAAAGGCATAATATTTTGGAAGACACACAAGGAGGGGGGATATGGTGGAAGTTTACTATATTCTTGTACTGTTTATATTTGTATCTTTAAAAAATACAAATCTGCTCCAGGTTTTAGTCCACACTTAAAGGAATGCTTTAAAGTTTAGACTAAAACCCAGATCAGATCTGGACTAAAACCTAGGGCTCCATGTTGCTGAAGCTATGTGGGAGGATAAGATTCAGCAACTTGGATGGCTCCTTTAAAATTAGGAGAAGAACAGCTTTCCTCTACTTTCTTGGCTCTGGTCTGCTTCACTTTCATGGAGTGAATCCATGATTTCACTAACAGGGAAGCCATCAGCCACTACTGGTTTATGCCAACTAGTTAGTTTAGAAGATTTCTTGGATGATATATTTCAGCTCCACACAGGGCCCTCAGGGTGGCACCTAATTACAAATTGAAAATAATACAATGATTTTTTAAAATAATAATAATAATGAAATCAGAAAGCTAAAGAGAGAGACAACAGAAACATAATTTACAGCAACAGAATGTGGGGACTCAGATATATGTCTTGATAGAAAGAAAAGTTCTTAACAGAATAATAGGAAATCACCAGAAAAGGAACCTGCCCCAACCCTGACTATATCCCAGTCCTGAAGTTGCAACCAAAGCAGCTCTTCCTGCATCCCACCTAATTAGATGTTGGATGGCAATCTGACTCAGCTGAAATACACTATCCTTCATTCCAGCTCATTTGGGCAAGTATCCTAGCCCTAAACATTCCTGGGTTTCATATTTAATAGTACAGACTACTGTAATGCACTCTATGTGGGGCTGCTGTTGAAGATGGCTTGGAAGCTTCAGGTAGTGTAAAATACAGTGACTTGACTGCTGACTGGGTTACCATATAGACAGCATATAATGCCAGATTAAAAGAATTGCACTAGCTGCCAATATGTTTCCAGTCTGAGGTCATGCAAAGGAAGGAACAGGCAAAACCACCTCCAAGTACTCATAAGAAAATCCTATGAAATTCACACTTTGAAGAGTATCCAGAGAATGACCACAATAGGAATGACCAGAATAAGAATCATGTGGTGTAAAAAGCAAGCCCAGGACAATGTTCTAACATTAATCAGCTGCAGTTTACTTTCTGAGACAGCTGTAGTCATGGAGTGTATGAGGCCACCTACATGGTTGTTTCCACTTGAATTGTCATCCTATGTGATCTTAGGATATTTATTTTGATGACTAATTAAAATTCCCTGCCAGAGACCTCTAATGAATTTCTATGAATTATATCACTAGAGATTGCTGGGACAGAATTCTTCACCAAACTACAAATCCCAGCATATTGTAAGATGGAGCCATGGCAAAGTGTTATCCAACTGCTATAACTGTACAGCATAATTGTACTTTATGTTGCAGTAAACCATTACACATTATACATGTTCATATATTTTCACCTATATAGAATTCATGGAGAAAAAGAGGTAGGCAAAGTCTCTTGGAAAAAAGTCAAGCAAAGGAAATATATATATATATATATATATATATACTGAAGAGAAAAAAAGGTATGAATCATATTACAGCTCCTGAATCTATCTCCCACTGGCCTATCTTTTATTATACCTTTTCAAAAAGAAAACATAAACTGGTGTATTCTGAACTGTCAAAATTTACTTACTTGAAAATGAGGATGGAAACATTCTGGCTTAAACAATGTTAATATCATCAAACATCCAGGGAAATATAACAAATTAAAAGGTAATCACTTCATAGGATAAAAGCCCAACACCTTAAGTAATAATAAATCTAATACTTGACATTCATCTCCCTAGAAAATAAAATTAGATAAACTTTTGCAAGGGCATTCTGAACAGTCAATCCAGTTTATTAATAATTTCCTGTTTCATACAGGAAGCTCATATTATCTGGTCACAGCCACAGTAGACCTCCACAGATATTTAATAAAGCTGCTGTTGGTAATCCTCTCTGATTACCTATAACCTTCCAGCTATAACACACACTGTGCTCCAGCTCCATAGAAGGACATCACACTGTCACCTGGTATGATGTTTGACAGCTTATTCTGCTACATCAAGCAGCACAAAATTACTTTTTCCAAATCCATCCCTAGTTAATAACCAAAAGCAATAATGGTATTCAGCATGCGTAATACACTGAGAAGGCAAAATGAGGCAACAGAGAGAAAAAAGATTAAAGAGAGACTATTATGAAGAGGAGATCAAAAACGGAATCTTGTAACATACAACAATGTTTCAATTATAACATCATGCAGAGAGCGCTGCATATCACTCGACAAAGCCCATCATGCAAATCTAAGAAAACACAAGAGAAAATTCCTATTGTGTTTACACTGGATGCATCCTTATTCTAGTTCAAACAGAGAGCACATTTCAAATTTTCCTTTCTAAATTATGCTCTGAAATTCTCCTGGGAGCAGATGCTGACTTACCTTTAGTGGAAATGTCTAGTTAACAGAAATATATTGCTTTGATCATATTTTTTTTATTAACAAAAACATGCACCTTATTCTGTAGTCAGATTAATACGGTGTTTTGCTTATAGAACAGATCAAAATTACTATCAGCTACATCCATAGAAATACTGGAAAATTACTGAGCAAACCCAGAAAATGTCTAGTACATACATGCATACACACAATGAAAATTAATGTGCTTTTCCTCTGCAAGTTGTCGTGTGTGTGTGTGTGTGTGTGTGTGTGTGTGTGTGTGCACGCGCGTGCTGAATTCCTGCTTCCTTTTGTAAGGAATGGATAAGTGACTTCCATGAACTAGGGGAAAGATGCATTAAATAGGGAACAATAGATTTAAAAAATGACTAAATCTCTTTCAGCCGGCACATACATGCACACACACATACACACACACACACACACACACACACACATCACAAAGAGTATATTTCTGGTAAGAAATACAATTGGACCTTGCTTGCGGATTTTATTATAATTACCATTTAATTCCTCTCACACACATCACAGCAGGAATACCATTTAGAAATTAGGTAGGTGATGAGAAAGTCCTGCAAATTGGAATTCTAATGAATACAGTTCCAATATCCAATTGTATTTTTTTCTCTGAGTTTGGAATGATAATAGAAATTATCAAAGAATTTTTACGGTACTTTACAAGAATCAGCTATTCAAAGCAAAGAATGAATTGGACAAATTCCTAACTGTGTACGTTTGCAAATTCAAATAACTCATTAATTTGTGACCTTTGCATTCAGAGTTTGCAAATCAATCCTCCTTTGAATTTCTGACTCACCATGAGGTATTTCTTAATTTGTAACTCAGTATTTCTTCGGTGTACTTTGCTATTTGGCACTTATATATTCAGTAGTATAGTACAGTACTGGCTTGGATAAGGTTGATTTGTAGCCAGACTAACTGGTTTATTTAACTTTGTCGGCAGGATATATATAACACAGGAACATTTGGGTTCAAGCTGCCAAAGCAAATTAAAGGAAGCAAGTTGTAAAGAAACCTAAATTAATGCAATGTTTTAAGGTGAAATTATTTGAAAGGGAAATTCTCAAATATAAATTTCAGTATTAAAAAGTAACAATTGCATGATATCTAAAAATAATTTCACTATTAAAGTATATCTTCTTTACTCATGTCTCATCCCCCACAACAAAGCTTGATCAGGAAATATCGGTTGTACTATAACATTGTGACTTGCCATGTCAGTTTTTTGCACCATAAGAATTTCTGGCTTTTCAGACTTTCCATGTATGCGGGTTCACTTACTAAGCACCACTGCACATTTTAATCCCTTGAAGAAAAGCAGCCACACAGAAGTAAATTTTGGGCAGGGCTTGACTTAGCCAGCATTGCCAGGGCATTTGAATCACTTTCACACAACATGAAAACAAAACTTTGGACATTCTATACAACTCAAAGTAACAGAATAATAGAATTATGGCGATGGAAGGTTTCAAGGGCTATCTAGTCCAACTCCCCACCAGTAAAGAAATCCAGAGCTGATGTATTACTGAGAAGTGGCCATCCAGCTTAAAAGCCTGCAATGAAGGAGAGTCCACCACACTTCAATGCAGAGAAGAAGCTATCTGTGAAAAACCAAAGCCCAGGCCAGATCTATGGTGAAGCAGCCACATTTGGAAGCAGATGCTACTCCTCTTGAATTTTCTAGCTATTTCTCTCTGTTGAACAGAAAAACTGTACATGCCAACCACTTAGTCAACTTCCCTAAAATACAATTCCCAAGTAACCCTGGATCTGTACTGTGTAGTACAGTCTGAGCTACTAATTTCAGCTGATTTACTTATCAGTCTCCCTCTTTCTCCAAGTAACTTGGTATATTCTAAGTCTCTCACCAAATTACTTTAGGATACTTTAGAAAGGAGCTATGCCAATTAAAACAATGGGAACTGTTTTAACTGTTTAGTACATCTGTACCTACAATATCTCATGATGGAGACAAAAAAAGTACAGTAATTTCATTACAAAACATTATTATTTTAGCTAAAGCTTGTTTCAGTGTTTTTCTCCTCATTCAGCAAATAACCTCAAATCATGTTTGTTTATATGAATAAAGCTTTCTCTCTCTCTCTCTCTCTCTCTCTCTCTCCCCTGTTCATCTGTCTAATGGCTTCTAAACCTGTTTTAATTAACCTACGTTATGAAAGTCATGATCCCTATAGGACCACAAACATTTGAAGAATTTTTTAATAAATAAATCCTTGGACTTCCCCCTTCTATTTACTATATACAGTACCTCTCAGACCATTTTCTTGTTACAGTGAATTGTGATCTATGCAAAACTTTCTATTCAGCAGACCAGAATGCAAAAGATCCCTAAGAGTGCCTGTGGGAAAAGGAAATGTACTGAATTTCTCCTGGAGAAAAAATCTCCAGGATTTTGGTTAGTGCAGGGCTCGCATTATCAAGGGAAACAGCATTACTTCTTTTAAAGTTTGTTGTTTTACTTTGTTACTACAGTTGCACATTGATCACCATTTACATCTTTCACAATCTATCAAAATCAGAATCAGTCTGGAATATTATGATGAAGTACTAGCAAATGTCACCAACATTTGTGATGGATTCTTTAAAGTGGCCTTTACCAAAGAAGAGGTTGCAAAAATGAAAATCACTAGGACTGTTTAACATGTCCTTATCCAATTTAGTGTATAGACTGTTTTGGAGTGATCCACACCTGCTTCAACCTTACTGAGAGTCCATAATGATTGTGATTTGGCGATCTCGACCATCACACTTCCACATTTTTGGAGAATCTAAAGTTAAACTATCTTTACCCTTTCGTAGACATATTTGGATGAAATCTGGAGGCGTGGTAGAATCATAGAGTTGGAAAAGACTACAAGGGCCATTGGGTCCAACCCCCTGCCATGCAATCAAAACACTCTCAACAGATGGAAACCCAGCCTCTGTTTAAAAACCTCAAAAGAAGGAGACTCAATTGTCAAACAATTCTTATCATCAATAAGTTTTTCCTAAAATTTAGGTGGAATCTCCTTTCCTGTATTTTGAAGCCATTGATCCACGTCCTAGTCTCTGGAGCCTTGCAAACAAGCTCACATCTTCAATATGATACCCCTTCAAATACTTAAACATGGCTGTCACATCACTTCTTAACTTTCTCTTCTCTAGGATAAGCCATTCCTCCTAGGGCATGGTTTCCAGACCTTTCACCATTCTGGTCACCTTCCTCTGGATACACTCCAGCTTAACAATATCCCTCTTGAACTGTGGTGCCCAGAACTGGATGCAATATTCCAGGTCAAGTCTAACCAAAGCAAAATAGAGTGGTACTATAACTTCCCTGGATATAGATACTACAATCCTTCTGATCGTAACCCCCGAAGAGGAGAATAACCTTGCGTATTGCATACAATTAGCTGCATGATCAATAGCTTCATGTTTCATTAAATTCCCTGTTGTTTGAAACAATAACTTATCAAGGAAGAACTGTCACTCCCCAAAACAGTAACAAAGCAAATGAGAAGGTAGAATGAAAGGTCTACCTAACCCTATATACAGAATGTAAGCAGGAATTTTGCTTCTGCTGATAGCATTGTAAAATTATTTTTGTTTTGTTTTTTAAAGTAAAATAGATCTTCCAAATGCACACAGTTACCTTACCTTCACTAGATGTCTGGTAGGACTGTCTCAGTGAAACAACCCCTCCCTATAAGATAAACAGGAAAAGCAATTACTGGCACCCAGCCAAAATAGTTCAGAGAGATGTCCCAGTCAAAGTGTACCACCAGAATCACTTTGCTGGTCCACACCAATCATTTTGCTGGACTGAATATGGAGCAGGAAGAATTAAACTAGAAGAAAGAGAAAAATCAGACTCTTACACACACTTTGGTAAACTATATTATTTAGCCACACAAAGTTGTGCATACATACACAGAAAGTCCAGGGGGGAAAAATCAGAAATCCCTTACAAATGCACATAACACACACACACACACACACACACACACACACACACCAAACTCTCTTGAAGTCAATTTGTATCTTTCTTTCCATCCTCTACTAGTTGCCTGATCATTCTGCTCGTTTTCAGCTCCTCTCTATCACACTAAGGAGCATCCGACAAGGGAAGGAAAGCACGTAAAGGATGTTATTCCCCAACACAGCAAAATGTCCACTGCTCTTGAATGAAACTTCCAAATCATTTCAAGAGTAGCATATCCCAACCAAACCCTGACCCTATCATATCAAAGCAGGCTGATCTATTTTGGAGTTCAGCATATGTAGGGTTTTTTTAATGCATTTTTTAAAAAATTAAGACCAGTTCTAATTCTGGAAGTATATTGTTTTGACAGTCCCTTATTCGTGTGTAAAACTAGTGTGACAGAAGAGTCCCTGGTTAACATGTGTCTGCCTCCTCCTCCTTCTCCCCTCTCCTTTTTTCTTAACCTAATTCATTTGTTTACATACTCAGGGGAATCTTAACCCCCTGAGTATGTAAACAAATTCAAGGTTGAAGTGAGTTAAGGAGTTGTTATCCCATAATAAATGATGGTGAAAATAAGTCAATAGTGTAGCTGACAAGCTAACTATCTGGGAGCAATCTAATCAAATCCTATTACTGATTTTCTGTGCCCCTGTTCAGGACTCTGATTGATTAACAGAAACTGCATATAAAAAGATATGTGGGAGATTCCCACATCTCCACAGAATTAATAGTATCATAGAAAGGAAGGGATGGAACAATCCACTAAGTCACTATGTCCATACATGAGGCTTCAAACAGACTATTTATGAGACAATCCATGAACAGGAGAGAAGAGATATTGAATAATAGTCCCCAGAAAGGGTAGTCACACAGAACAGAAGGCATAATGTCCTAGAAAGAAAAGACAGTAGAAGATGTAAAAACGTTTTGTTGTTTTTTGTTTTTTGATTTTGTTTTGTTTTTGTTTATGGTTTTGTTTTGTTTTGTTTTTTTGGTAATGAACTTCTTTTGAGGCATCCTCATATCCCATATAGGGTTCAGAAAATAAATACTCTTGCTGGTTTGAGGGGGTGTTTGTTTGTTTTCTGTTTGTTTAAAAAAGCCTTTTGGATGCTAGAGACTTCCTAGAAATGCAATAACCACAATCCAGTTACTTCTATACTTTGCATTCAGATGCTTTGCTGTGGATATACATAATTAACCCCATTTCAGAGAGTTAGGCGGGTTACAGACCGCCCGTTTTGGGGTGGCCTGCACCGCCCCTTCCCCCGCTGTATTGGGGCCTCAGCTGCCAGACCAGCAGCCTCCGAGGCCCCGATCCGCCCCTTTTCAGGCCGCGGGGAAGAGGCAAAAGGCCTCCTCCCCACGGCCTGGAAAGGGGTGTCCTTGGGGCTTCAAGCCCCAAGGACACCCGGCGATGGTGGGGAGGAGGAGAAAGGGGCCGCTTGGCCCCTTTCTCCTCTGCGTCGCTGTAAAGCCATGTAAAGGCTGCGCCCAGTGACACAAACCCCGTTTCGGAGCTCCTTCTTACGCCACGGAAAGGGCACTCTGGACACCCTCGCGCGGCACAAAGATGTCACGTCCATGCCACCTCATTTGGAGGCGGCGCGGTCATGACATCGTAATGGCGGTGGCCATGTGGAATGGCCACCACCATTTTGTGTGCGCTCCGCGCGTGCTAGGGTTGGAAGCGTCCGGAAAGGACGCTCTTTTCTAACCCTAGTATGCGTGGAGCGCGTACTTTTAGGCCCGTATGTAACGGGCCTTAGTTATGTAGAAAAGAATCAATTACACAGTGATACCAGTTGCAAGATATATGTGTGTGTGTGTGTGTGTGTGTGTGTGTGTGTGTGTGTGTGATAATAAACACAACTTTCACTATCTTACAGTTGCAACTGCTATATGAATCTGCAACAGACTTATACCATTTATGGAGTGAGAAATGCCAAATGAGCAATCTGGATTCAGGAAAGGAAGAGGCATTAGGAATCATGTTGCAAATGTATGCTGGATAACACAGCACACAATAGAATTTCAGAAGAAAATCAGCTTGTGCCTTATAGACTATAACAAAGACTTTAACTTTATACATTGCAAACAGCTATGGATCATTCTAAAAGAAATAGATATGCCCCAATATTTTACTGTCACAATGCATAACATGTACTCAGGACAAGAGGCTACTGTTAGGACAGAATACAGAGAAACAAAATGTTTCCCAACAGACAAGGGGGTCAGCAAAGCTGCATTTTATCATCTTATTTTTTTAACTTGTATGCTGAAAATATCAAACACAAAGCAGGATTAGATTCAGAGGACAAAGGTGTGAAAACTGGAGGAAGGAACATCAACAATTTAAGATGTGCAGATGATACCATACTACAGTACTAGCAGAAAATAGCAAAGACTTGGAAGGATTGTTGAAGAAAGTCAAGGGAAGAAAATGCAAAGGCAGGTTTACAAATGAACATTTACAGCCATAAATGGCTTAGGCCCACACTATCTGAAGGAGCGTACCTCTCTATACAAGCCAGCCTGAGTGTTAAGATTAGCAGGGAGGATTTTCTCTTAGTGCTACCATTGCTGCAAGTGTGGTCGGTGAGTACTTGGGAGGAAGTCTTCTCCATGGCTGCTCCCAGACTGTGAGCAGCTGAAGGTGTGTCAACTTTACTTATGTAGTGTGGTGTGCTATTTTAATGCTTTATCTTTTTTACTTTTTAAAATGGTATTAACTATGCTGTGTTTTAACTTATGTTTTAATATTTGTGTTATTTCATTATTTTTTAACTTTTGTAATTAATGTTTTAGTTTTAACCTTTTCAAATTATTATAAAGCCACTGCAAATCACTTTTTAGGAGAAAGCCAGGATATAAATCCAATAAATAAATAAATAAATAAACATTAAGAAAGCAAAAATAATGACCACAGATGATTTACGTAAGCTTAAAGTAGACAATAGAGACATTGAAATAGTTCAAGGTTTTCTATGCCCTGGCTCAATCATTATTCAGAATGTAAATTGCAGTCAAGAAATCAGAAAACTAGAAGTTGGAAAGGCACCTATGAAGAAACTAGACAAGATCCTGAAGTGTAAAGATATATGATTGAATACTGAAATTAACACTGTCCATGCCATCATATTTCCCATTAGTATGAATGGTTGTGACAGTGAAGAAAACTTATAGGAAGAAAATGAACTCTGAGATGTAGTGCTGGAGAAGAGTTCTGTGAATATCATGGACGGCTAGAAAGACAAATACAGTAAGCCCTCCATATCCATGGATTCTGCATCCATGGATTCAACCATCCACAGTTTGAAAGTATTCAAAAAATAATCATTCCTGAAAGCAAACCTTGATTTTGCCATTTTATATAAAAGACATATTTTAATTAAGTCATTATATTTAATGGGACTTGAGCAACCACAGATTTTGGTATCCACAGAAGGTCCTGGAACCAAATCCCAGCAGATACCAAGGGGCCACTGCAAATGGATCTTAGAGCAAATCTGGACCTAAACTCTCCCTAGAAGCTAAGATGACTAAACTTTGGCTACATTATGAGATGGCATGACTTACTAGAAAAGACAAAAATGCTTGGTAAGGTGGAAGAAAGTAGGAAAAGAGGAAGACCCCATTCCAGATTAATAGACTCAGGGAAGCCACAGCCTAGAGCCTGAATAACCTGAGCATGGCTGATGATGATAGACTGATTTGGGAGATTATCAAACAGGAGAAAAGCTGATTGCTCCCATCCTTAACCCATGGTATTTGTGAGATCACACCCCCACGCACCTATCCCATTCTTCTCCTGTCCATAAAGAGTAATGTACCCATCATTTGGTATTAAAACTCTCTTTAATACCAAATGATAGGTCCATTACTCTTTATGGATGAGAGAAGAATGTGATAAGCACACAAGGGTGTGATAATCTTCCCCCCTGATCATGCGGAAACCATGAGTTAAGGACAGGATAAGGACTCTTTGCCCTTCTATGTGATAATCTCCTTGGGGTTCTCCCTTTCGTAGACTCACCATAAGTTGAAGTCAACTTGAAGGCAGTTAACAACAAAAAACCATTGCAGGATATTGGTGGATTTACAAGTCAAAACCTAACATCTTAAACATAATTCTGTGGCTATACAGCAGATAATGCAGATTCCAGGGCATTTTTAATGAGATCCCTACAATACATATACTTAATGAGGGGGTTGCTGTGAACTGTGTCAATGTCACTCCTGGAATCCATTCAGAATCTAGCCTTATGCATACTATATTACAATTGTTTAATCATAGGAGATAAGTAGATAACAGTGGCAAGGTTAACGACCAAAAGGGAAAGATAGCAATTTCACAATATGTGGAAAAGTAGAAAAGCCAATCTTGGTCATTTTTGTAATACCATCATTTAAAGTATGAATATTGGCATAGAAAACCAACTGGAGTCATGTTCTGGCATAATAAGAATTAGATACTGCTTATACAATAAAAATACACTTTGGATATTCCATATCTTATGCAAGGGTCTCTACAGAAAGATACCCTACAAAATGTCCATCACAAAGTTTCTGTCATTGGTAAGATAATGAACCAGCTCTAGTGCCAGGATTGTAAAAGTTCAACAGGAAAAATTAGAAGAATGGTATTGAGAGAGCACCTTCCAAGCAGTCTCAGAGTGAATATCTTGTAGATACTTTTTTTATAACTAAAGCTGCACCAACATCATTTCTACACACTTGTGCCCCTGTATAATTTTAGGTTCCACAATTAATGGTCTTTCCAAGTCCCTCCTTTATTTCAATTACTTGGGAAAAGACCCCCCCCCCAAAAAATGTGGTCTTTAAGATGTTTTTGTCCCCAGCAAGTTAAAAGAATTGCTCCAAACATTCCCTAGGGGACATGGGGGTAATTTTGTCAGGTCTTTTGGACTCAGAATCATTTTGAGACCTAAAGGGGCTTTGAAAAGCAGCAAGTGAATCAGATGTTGATTTTTGGATGAGTACTGTGCACCACACATGCACACACCAATTCTATGTATTACAGTTGTGACAGCCCTGAAAAAAGACAGGAAGGTCTGTAACATTTGCTACAGTTTATAAGAACAAAATGAGATTTGGCTCTGTTGTGTTGATGCATTCCTCAATGAAGCAAACAATAGATAAATACTTTTTGGTAAATATAGTAAAATAAGCATGTATAGCAATATAGGAGTGAAGAAGACCAGCAGAAGAGGCAGCTCCAAGCCCTTCAAGGATAGGGACCATGCCAACCACATGTCATGGCCCCAATCTGCCTTGAAGCCACCCGAAAAAGGAATGGCAAATAGCCATTCCTTTTTTGGGTGCCAAGAAGACAACTTTTCTACCCATGCCACAGCCAAAAGCCACCTTCATGATGCAGCTTGGGAGCGTGTGGTGTCTGTTTTGCCCCATAGATACATTAGATAACTTAGTTTCTTAGAATCATCGAATCATAGTATCATAGCAGTAAGACATAGTGGGAATTACATTATTAGTTATGCAGTACTGAAACAAAGTTATGCAAGACAGAAGGAAAGAGACTCTAGATGCTTCCAAATCCAGAAGTCATCATATCCTGTACTTAACCTTCTTGTGTTGTCCCCCAGATTTTTCCATCTTTTTCCTTATCTAAGAGAATCCATTAAGGAAGCTAAAATGGAATAACCAGGCAATTCATTTTGTTTGATAACACTGGAGATGTATGAAACTCTTTTGCTTTGCTATCATATTGGCTCTTGTTCAGATCATATTGTCAATTGGTAGCATTTAGGGATGGGAAAGCAGCGATTGATGCTCCCATCAAAGGTCAATCAGCAGTCCTGAACCTTCAAAAAGCCTCGTGGGGAGTTGAAATTTTGAAAGAATGATTGATATCAGCCCTTCTCTACTTCCTACCCCAAGGGGAAAATACCTTCACCTTTTGGAATGAAAAACTAAGAGCCTTATCACACATGGAAGTAAAGCAGAATTGCAATATGATAATATTGCCCCAAGAAAGGGATTGTTGCATCATGTCCTTGTTGCTTGTTATTCTCCCATTCTCTCACATTTAAAACAGACTCCTTTTTAATAGAACAAAAAAATCTGTTCATGATCCCCGTTCCTGCCTCTCTTACACTATGATTTTTCACACAAAAGTTCAATAGCGTTTGAATGGTGATTTGGAGTGGCCAGGGCTGATAAGTGGATGTACTGTGGGTGAAGAAATGCCAGTCTACCAACAATGATTAGGGGAGAAGGAGATGGGGTAGGAATTTCAGTTTGGTCTGTCTTTGGAAGCTCTCTCCACCAATCCTGCTTCTATCATAGAATGCAATGCAAAGTTCAGATGCCTTCTTTTGTAATCCCATGCTCTCCAGTATTTCACAGATGTTAACCAAGACACATGTGTTCAAGCAATTTCAGAGTGTGCTCAAGATAGCAAAAGTTAGAAGAACAGACAATCAGAAGAGGCTGTAGTGGTTTCCTAAACTTTTACATTTTTCCCCCTTTGCAAAAATGTCTACTTTCCCATCCACCTCCACTGGGCCTTCTGGGAGAAGTCAAAACTTTGATCAGCACAGCCCTCCTTTTCCAACCTTGTGCATTACTCCCACTGGGGCTGGGAGAGCAGAGCTGGGACCTGGGAGAGCAGAACTGGGGCCTGGCACAGCCTCAAGTTCCTCCTGTACCAGAGGACTACTCCGAGTCCTCTAAGTCCTCCTCGTGGCTGGCCATGACAATAATACGTCAGAAAGAAACACTATTTTAACTCTAGAAATGACTTGTGCAATAAGGGGCATTAAGTGCTAAAAATGGAGAAATTACAGCTGTCTTTGCAGTATATTTTGAGGAGGCCATCATGATATGGTAGATGCTTTGTACCCACAATCCCAAGGATAAGCAAATCCAGAATTTTGTCCTACCCAGCAACCTTGAGTTCCATTGTTGTGCAAAAGGCAAGATATGAATTGATTGAATGACTGATTCCTAAGTTTCTTTAGAGAAGGAATCACAGAATCATAGAGTTAGAAAAGACCACAAGGGCCATCCAGTCCAACCCCTTGCCATACAGCAACTCACAAGCAAAGCACCTCTGACAGGTGGCCATCCAGTTTCTGTTTAAAATCCTCCAAAGAAGGAGACCTAGCCACACTTTGAAGGAGTGTGTTCCACTGTCGAACATAAGCTGGACATTTTTATTCAATGCATTCTGCATTCAGTTCAATGTTTTGTAAGCAGATTTTTGTGTGAGGTGCCATTGTGCACACAAATATAATTCAGTTGCACATTCAGGTGTATGCTTACTTAGGCATCTTTGACATTCAATACAAGAGTTTTATATACCATCAATGTATAACCTCATATACAGAGACTTATGCTACCCAAACTGATGTGGAATCGAATCCACAGTATTGTAAGCACCATGAGAAATCTCGCCACACCCTACCAATTTTTCTCTGTTATCACCCATGCTAGTTGGGTATATTTTTATGTCCCATTTGAATACTTTGTCCAAGTAGGACAGGTGTAGGGCAGTCTATGTTATTGGACTGCAACTTCCAGTTTTCCTTACCATCAGCTATGTTGGCTGCATTGATGGGAGTTTCTATTCAGCAACATCTGGAGGGTTGCATAATTTCCAACCCTGATGGGAAATGTCCAGTGAAATGAGACGTGTGGGAAAGCAGGATATGTAGTAGAGGTATCCATGAAAAATGTATTATATGATCAGGTTATACAGTTGTACTCGAAATTCATTTCTCAACAATGGTTGTGTCCTTCTGAGCTGTTGCACATTATTCTCTTTTACAACTGACATGAAAAACATGCAGTGACCTTAACAAAGGCCTTTGCTTGTGAGGGGTTCATATGGATTTCAAGTTGTATCAATAATTACTATAGACAAATGGAAACTATACTTCATTGTCCAGTCATTTGATTTCAAATTTTCAAAAGCATACAGTTTTGTGCTATTAACTGGTGTGCTCTCTATATCAAGTAATTCAGTAAATCTGGGCACATTTGCTGTGACTCATCCTGGTCATTTGGATTAAGATATAATAATATATTTGACGTTTAGTTTCGGGGACATGAATGGACTTCTGTACTAAATTCCCTAGTGGGACACATAAAGTTGCTGTTCTACCCAAGAAAATAAGTCCTTTGTAAGTTGCATGTAGAAGGTTTGGTACTAGTCTTCATTTGTCTACTATGAACACATCAGAAGGTGAATTGGAAGAAGACATCATAACTCACCTAATCAGCAGCTTTGTTTGTTGTGAAACTTACAGGAACAAATTCTGCATGGATTTCACAGAACCACACAAATGCCGAATTTTGAGAGGGCAAATAATTAAGCATCCCTGAGAATTTCAACATTTATCCAAGCAAATTTCAACATCAGCAAATAGCTATAACTTTAAGACTGGGTTAAAAATGAGTGTGCATGTGTGTGTGTGTGTGTGTGCGTTTGTATCTGTTTGCCTGTCTGTCTATCTGTCTGTCTGTGCTTGTGTGTGTCAGTCTCCATAGTTCCTAGCCCTTGCTGTGATTAACACAAACAGAACACATTATTAACAGTGTTAACTGTTGCTTACTTTTGTTTATTTAGGCATTTTAAATCAACAAACACTCATACTTCTGATTATAGACCGAACAAAAACTTTCATGATATAGTACCAATAAATGCAGTGGTAAACTCAGATAATATCATACCACTCCAAAATGCAGACAGAGGTAAGTTTTAAAAAAAATAATCCATCATTTATTTTATAGGGGGTTGTAGCGATGGATACAGAAATATAGGTATCTTTGCTTCATGTAAATAAAATACCATATCGCAGAAGAAAGTTTAGAATAGCCATCTCCTTGATGTGTGAGTTCATAATGTACTGGAAGCCTTCCTCATCTGCAGTCTGGGGTGATTTACCACTGTAGTCTCCCACTTCATTCTGCAGTGTTGACTAGATCAGCAGTTATTCTTACAGATTTTATGACTGCTTATAACCAGCCCCTCACTCCTTGAAGCAAGCTTTTTAAAAAAGAGAGAGAATTATCATTTACTACATTTATGGGGCTGCCATAAGGCAACGTGAAAGCGCACACACACACACACACACACACACACACACACACACACACACTGCTGAAGGGCAAATCCAAGACAGAGGGTGAAGTAGACCAAATTCACCCATGAAAATGGGTTAGCTGCCATAGCTCCTAAGGACAGTTTGGGTAGGGGGGGATTTTCACATTTTGAAATGTTTTTTTGTTTGACATCTTGGAGAATGAAGGAAGGCTGGTACTATGAGGTTAAAAACAGTTCTAAGCTGGATAATGGCCTATCCACAAGCAAACACAAAAGCAGCTGGGATTTTGTTCCTTGACACCTTCTCTTCCCTACTCCGAGAGGTTGATTGGTTCCAATAATAGTGTGTGTAGTGGGCTGGCCTTCAAATCTGTCTCAGTAGAGCCAGGATGGAAGTATTCAGTATGAGAATTTTATTTTGATGAATCTCAGTCGTCTTTCTCCTATTTCTAATTCAATGAAAGACAAGAGGTTGCTACTATCCGTGGCTCTCCTTTTTGTCCAGAGTCTTCATATTGACTGCTTGGTGAAAGTCTTTCTTTTCCTGCCTAGTCTTGAACCCTTGCCTCAAAAAGGCTATTTGTGCTGTCTGCAGGCCACCAGCCAAGAGAGCATGAGTATGGCATTCCATAGCACTTGGTAGCTTCCTAGTTAGTGGGATAATAGATCTACTCTGGGGTTTAGATTGAATTTTAAAGGAAACGTCCAAAGTGACAAATGCTATCCTCCTAAATAGGTTCATCATCTTGGGTAGGTCCTTTAAGATTTGGATTAAAGCCCAGAGTGGATTCATCATCCCACTGGCATGGAAGCATCCACCAGTCTCCACTAGCTGTGTGGCATAGGCTCATCTTTTGTCCCATTCTATCTGGTTATACAACACAGTGCTTACAAGCCATATAAATACAGATGACTTCACTTCAAGCTGCACATGTGAGGACCCCAGAGCCGTCATTCAAAGACTGATGAAATGTTCCATATCTTTCCTTTTCCACCATCTCCAGGAACAGATAACAATGATATCAAACTACAGTATTAGCAAAAGAACAAGGCTACTCCAAGTCTATTGGAAGGTAACAGCAAACGTGTCCATCCTTGGTGAAGGACTATGCCATATAAAGAGGAAGGATCCAATACTCAGTATTAATAGACATTAGTTTTCAGTTTTGTAGAGCAATTTGGGGCAGAAACCAGCAGGAACAGCTGGGACCTCTATCTCATCAGGGGGGGGGGCTCTCCTTTCAACTTCTTGTGTTGTGCAGTGTTTGTGAGCATCATAAAGTGATTCAGACATCTGCATGTAGAGATGTCAAGGACTGACAGTAGTAACATGAATGTGGGCTGTGCCATTGGGACTGACACATTTAGTTAATTGAATGGACTCTGATGTGTCTGTGTCTAGTAGGAAATTCTTCTCAGCACTATGAGATCATTAGCTCCCTCCATGTATTGTTTGCATATGGGCTTCATCACTGGCACATGACTTCTCTGGAAGCTGGAGACATGTCTGACAATCATTTTATGATTTTCTGTGCTTTGGGTTTTCCCCTTTCCTTCTGATCTGAGCAGCCTGTTGGTTATGCCAGCTGGAGTTTTAGGGGAGCTGCAGACAAAATATTTCCCATCAGAAAACCATTCTGCCAATGTTTGGGAGCATTCCCATCAGCCACGAGAATTAGGGGTTTTCCAGTTAATATGTAAGAAATTCCCTTTTAGAGTAATGTCAAGAAATCAGACATCAAAGAGGATCAAATAAGTCAGTTGAGATTGTGTCCCAGTAGCATACCAAAAAGATGTCCTAACAATACATCAAAATGCTTGAAAAGCAGAATAATGACTTTATTTCATCTAGGCAGCTACTTTAACACTCAAAATTCCATCCTGCATTTTCAGAAAAAAGTGAGAAATGACAAGCATTTCTGAGAAAGAGGCAGCTCACATATATATGATGATTACTGATATGTATCTGTCTGAACTCTGACAAGAACTTGTCCAGTGTTTCCTTCATAATAACTAAAAATGAAAATTAGCATCTCCCATCTCAGTTTTAATTTCAAGACTGAATTCACTTGGCCACATCAAATCAATCTCTGTTTTTCTATGTCCTGACAATAAAATCATGTGAAAACTTTTCAGAAGGCAGGATGACTCTAGTAAGTAATTCCCATGCCTACATATGAATGCAAACATTTTATACACTGAGAAAATTGATAGGTATGACTCATTGACAAATCTATGAATCAGAAGGCAGTCTGTGGTGTGCTGCAGACAGATTCACATAAAATAAGATATAAGATTAATATCGTATGTATTAATCATTTATTAAACATCAATGGATGCTTAGAAATACAGTTGTCTATTCCAGGTACCAAAACACCAATGTGCATGTATAGCTTTTATTCACCTTCAAATTCTAGCATCTTTAACATAGATCCTTATTTCTTTTATGGCTTTCTATATATGCAACGTCTGAGGGACAGCATGGTTTGGTGGTTTGAGCATGGGACTACATCTCTGGAGAGCAGGCTCTAATCCCTACTCAGCCATGAAAATCCCCTGAGTGACATTCTTTAAGGAGCATATCACATTTTTAAATAAGCCAGCTAGCCCCTGTCACATTGAAGTCTACTTTGAGATGCAGTTGGATATAATTGCAGGGAAAATGCCGCCGATGCCACCGTCCAACTACATCCCACCTAAAGCCCAGCTAGATGACGCACTCAACTGGCTGATTTGCAAAGCTGGGAAGCTCCCAGCTTTGCAAATCGGCCATCTGAGCATGGCTTGTAGGTGGGTTTTAGGCAGGATGCAGTTGGGGGGGCAGCATCAGTGGTATTTTCCCTGTGATAATATTCAACTGCATCCTGAAATAGACTTCAGTGTGGCAAAGATGAGTCAGCTTATTTAAAAATGTGATATGCTCCTTAGTCTCAAAGGAAAGCAATGACAAATCCACCCTGAAAAAAATCTTGTCAAGAAAACCCCTTGATAGGTTTACCTTAAGACTGATGTAAGTCAGAAATGAGTTGAAGGCACACAACAACAAAAGCAAACTGGAGTGTGCTTTGCACTATGTATAGAGGGCCCACATATGGTCCTATGGACAATGTTTATCTTGTGGAACTATCTATGGGCCATATCCTCACTGAAACGGGAGGGCATTTAGGCTGGGGGACAGGAGTGGCAAGAAGTTCATTTCCAGTTTTTACATACACATCAATAACCTATCGTCTCATCTTTTAAAACAACATATTTTAAGACAAAAATAAGACAATACATCTTTCTTTACAGGAAAATAATGATTCCAACAGCCTTCTAGAAGTGATATTGGCCCTTTATTGTATACTGTTTTTTTCCTGGTGGTTGAGGAAATCAATGGGGACTCCAGGAGCCATAAAAATGACCAAATCACATGTGACCTGTGGGCCATATGTGATGCCTCTTGTGTACACAGTCAGGATACCTGTAATGTCTGGGTGTCCTTGTTATTTCTGCATCAGCAGGTGCTCATCCATTTGGTTTCTGTTTCATACAACCATATCCAGAATGTGGAAGTTAGAAGAAGAGATTCCTGAGGTGAGAGTCACTGTTGCTCCACTGTTGTTTCATCATGGAAATATTGTGCAACTGAGTAACAGGTAAACAGGTGTCTTCTCAAATCTGAAATCTAAAGTAATACATAAAGAGATCCTGCCACGGATGTCACAAGAACAAGAGTCATTCACATAACAGAAATGAATTTGTAATGATCACCAGAACATCAATATTTAATATTTATTCAGTGTCCTTTTACAAATGTCCGGCCAGAGAGAGGAGAAGGAGAGGAGCTGCTTGGCAGCCATTTTGAGACCGTGTGCTTGAGACCGTGTGCTCGTTGCTGAAGGGGTGGAGCTTCTGTGAGTCACATCTGTGAGTCACAAGGGGGCGGAGCTAGCAGACTAGCTTTATATACCAACTTCCAGAGCCTTCCAGAGCAGTCCGGCCAGAGAGAGGAGAAGGAGAGGAGCTGCTTGGCAGCCATTTTGAGACCGTGTGCTTGAGACCGTGTGCTCGTTGCTGAAGGGGTGGAATTTTAGTTTTCTAACGGCGCACGAATTTTAGTTTTCTTTAACTCAACTGAACCTTCCCTTTAAGTGTAAGATAGCAGCCAGTGCATTCCTTTAAAGAAGTATTCCCAGTAGATTGACTGTTATATTCATTACTAAAGACTTTTCAGTATGGACAACGAGGGATCTGCTGCAGTCACCTGCAACTCTTGTGGGATGTTTCTCTTCTTGCCTACAGAAGTCGAGAACTTCACATGCACCAAGTGCAAGTTGGTAGCACTCTTGGAGGAGAAAGTGCAGCAGCTGGAGTCCAGAGTAGCTACACTTCAGCATATTAGGGAACAAGAGGATTTCCTGGACACAATAGAACTAACGATCTTGGATGAATACCACGCAGAGGAAGATGCTAGGGTGGAAGAGATCACTTGCCAAACAGAGGAGGCAGACAGCTGGAGGAATGTCACAAAGAGAAGTAAGCCAAGAAGGAATTGTTCGGGGAGCTTGCAGCTAGAGAATCGATTCGAAGCTCTTTCCCTTATCAAGGAGGATGAAGAAGAGCAGCATGGACAGACTTCAGGGACAGAGCAGGGGAGCCTGAGAGTCCCACCCGAGGGAACAGTTGCTGCTAAGCCTCGGAAGAGGCATGTGGTCGTAGTGGGGGACTCCTTGCTCAGGGGTACAGAAGCAGTGATTTGTAGGCCTGACAAGTTGTCTCGAAAGGTGTGTTGTCTTCCAGGTGCAAAGATCCGGGATGTGACAGAGAGGCTGACAAGACTGGTCAAGCCTACTGACAAATACCCCTTCCTTTTGGTCCATGTGGGAACTAATGATACTGCAAGACACAGCCTTCAGAACAGGGGTAGGCAACCCTTTTGAGCTGGGGGCCGGGTTGCTGGCCCTCAGACAACGGGGGGGCCGAAGCCAAAAAATAAATAATTAAATAATTTTTAAAAATTAAATAAATAAATAAACCGGGACAAATGTAGGACAAAAAATTCAAATGGAGGGCACTTTTTAAATAAAAATGGAGGACACGCGAAAAAATTTGCTGATTTTTAAAAAAATGTTAAGATAAATGCATGTTTCTGAGGCTTCTATAGACAATTGCCCCACCATGCCCCTCGCGCGAGACGCCAAAGGCCCTGGCGGCAATCGACGGCAGGACTGGGCTGGGGCCAGTCCCAAGGCCTTGCTGGGCCGCATCCGGCCCGCGGGCCGCAGGTTGCCTACCCCTGCTTCAGAACATCAAAAGGGATTACGAGGCGCTTGGTAGGAAGCTGAAAGGAATGGATGTACAGGTTGTCATCTTGTCTCTTCTACCAGTTGAAGCGCATGGTCCAGGAAGGGAGAGGAAAATAGCGGATGTGAACTGGCTTCGCAGATGGTGCCGTCGAGAAGGATTTGGATTCTTCGATCATGGGCTGCGGTTCCATGAGGAGGGACTTCTTGCAACAGACAGGTTGCATCTCACACCAGTTGGAAGAAATGTTTTTGCCAACAGTCTCAAGAACTTGATCAGGAGGGCTTTAAACTGAGTTCCGAGGGGAAGGGAGGGAGACAATATTAAGGAAGGCGAAAGGGATGGCGAAAATAGTCAAACTGACATAGAGGAAACAAGGCAAACAGTGCAAGGACCCAACAGTGGGAGGCAAAAAAACTTGCACAGGCAGCAAGTAAAAGGGAACCATGGTCTGCGATGTCTCTACACTAATGCACAGAGCATGGGAAATAAGCAAGATGAACTCGAACTCCTAGTACAACAAAGCAAATATGATATAATAGGCATCACTGAAACCTGGTGGGATGAGTCTCATGATTGGAATGTGGAAATAGAGGGGTATAACCTTATTAAGAGAAATAGGCCAAACAGGAAAGGAGGAGGAATAGCACTATATGTCAGAGATATTTACACCAGTGAAGAGATCCTGGACATCAATCATGGAAGCCAGGTGGAGAGCATCTGGATAAGAATCAAAGGGGAGGGAAACAACAAGGATGTTACGGTGGGAGTCTACTACAGACCCCCAAGTCAGACTGAGGAATTGGATGATATCTTTCTAGAACAGATGACCACACAGTCAGAAAAGAGAGATGTAGTAGTGATGGGTGACTTCAACTATCCTGATAATTGCTGGAAGTCAAACTCAGCAAAATCCTCAAGGCCTAGCAAATTCCTCACTTGCCTAGAAGACAATTTCATGGTCCAAAAGGTGGAAGAGGCAACAAGGGGGTCAGCTATTTTAGATCTGATCCTAACCAACAAGGATGACTTGGTTAATGGGGTGCAAGTAGTGGGATCATTAGGTGGAAGTGACCATGTTCTCCTGGAGTTTGTAATACAGTGGAAAGGAGAAGCCAGGCATAGTCACACACGCATCCTAGACTTTAGGAGAGTGGATTTCAGTAAACTTAGAGAAGTATTGAGGGCGATTCCATGGTCAGAAATACTAAAAGATAAAGGAGTTCAGGACGGATGGGAGTTTCTCAAAATAGAGATACTGAAGGCACAATTTCAAACAGTTCCAGTGAGAAAGAAAAACGGGAGGTGTCTCAAGAAACCAGGATGGATGACTAAGGAACTTTCAACCGAGTTAAGTTTGAAACGGAAGATGTATAAGAAATGGAAAAAGGGGGAAATCACAAAAAAGGAATTCAAAGAAATAGCAGGCATGTGCAGGGGTAAAGTCAGAAAAGCTAAAGCGCAGAATGAACTCAGGCTTGCTAGAGAGGTTAAGAACAATAAAAAGGGCTTTTTTGGATATGTCCGCAGCAAAAGGAAGAAGAAGGAAACAGTAGGGCCACTGCGTGGAGAAGATGGCAAAATGCTAACAGAAGACAGAGAAAAGGCAGAATTACTCAACACCTTCTTTGCTTCAGTCTTCTCAGAAAAGGAAAAGGGTGCTCAACCTGAGGATAATGGAGCAGAGGACAGAATAGGGGAATTTCAGCACAGAATAAGTAAAGAGATAGTAGAGGAACACCTTATTAATCTGAATGAATTTAAGTCTCCGGGACCAGATGAACTCCATCCAAGGGTATTAAAAGAACTGGCAAATGTAATATCGGAGCCATTGGCAATAATCTTTGAAAACTCCTGCAAAACAGGAGAGATCCCAGCAGACTGGCGGAGGGCAAACGTTGTCCCCATCTTCAAAAAGGGGAAAAAAGAGGATCCCAACAATTATCGTCCAGTTAGTCTGACATCAGTACTAGGAAAGATTCTGGAGCAGATCATTAAACAGAGAGTCTGTGAACATCTAGAAGGCAATGCCATAATCACAAAAAGTCAACATGGGTTTCAGAGAAACAAGTCATGCCATACAAATCTAATCTCTTTTTTTGATAAAATTACCAGCTTGGGAATGCTGTGGATATAGTATATCTTGATTTCAGTAAGGTCTTTGACAAGGTTCCCCATGACATTCTTGCAAACAAGCTAGTAAAATGTGGGCTAGACATGGATTTGTAACAGGTTGACCGGCCAAACCCAAAGGATGGCCATCTGTCAGGGATGCTTTGATTTGGATTTCCTGCATGGCAGGGGGTTGGACTGGATGGCCCTAGTGGTCTCTTCCAACTCTACGATTCTATGATTCTATGATTCTATGAAATGTAGAAATATCAAAGATTTGCCTTAAGCCAAAATAGCCCGGATCCTGTTATGGACATCCACACATCTGGGTGCCATTTACAGTGTAGAAATAGTGCAGTTTGACACCAGTTTCAGTGCTGTAGCTTCATCCTATGAAAGCCTAGCATTTGTACTTGAACAAGATCATTTGCCTTCTTTGCCTAAGAATGCTGGTGCCACACAAAACTACAAATCCCAGGATTCTGTAGGGTGGAGACATGGTAGTAAAAGTGGTGTCAAACTGCTTTAGTCCTACAGTGTAGATGTACCATGTGGTTCCTTTACACATGTGCATATATTTGGGGGGATGTGCTGTGGGAGGTAGTAATCTCTTTCACCCTCCCCAGCCTCAAAATCTCCCCAAATTACTGAACAGCTTCTCAAGTCCCCACCCTCAACCATTTCCTGCTTTGTGGAGAAGAGGCTGGATTTCAGAAGCATTCCCCAGAGCTACATGCAAAATGTTGACATTACCTCTGAGATCTTCCAAGATCCTCTGTAGCTTTTGGTATTGCTATAATAATTTCACATCTGGCTGTGGGCATTATGCAGATGCTTCTGTAATCCTGCCAGCTCCCCATAAAGAACTGATCTTGAGGAAATTCCAGAAGCTGTTTAGTTGGGGGCTGGTATACAGTTCAGCCTAGTACATCTCCACCAGATCTGAACCAGATAAGAATGCAGCCAGTGGGTTGCATCCTGTATTGTTGTTCCACTACATAGACTTGTAATACTTGCATAAGCCCATTTTCATGTTTCTGAAAGTTTCAAATCCTAAACTTTCATTCTGTTTGTGCGATCACTTGCCGAATTTGTCACACAAGCCATTCACAACTCATTATGACTCCATTCTGTTCAGTCATGTTTGCACTAGTTGGAGCCCTGGTGGCACAGTGTTTAAATGCCTGTACTGCAGCCACTCACTCAAAACCATAAGGTTGTGAGTTCAATTCCATCCAAGGGCTCAAGCTCGATTCAGGCTTGCATCCTTCCGAGGTCGCTAAAATCAGTACCCAGATTGTTGGGGGCAATTAGCTTACACTTTGTAAACCGTTTAGGGAGTGCTTAAGTGCACTGATAAGCAGTATAGAAATGTATTTACTATTGCTATTGGTCCACTCTCTTTTGCACAACAGCCAAAACATATGTTCTCCACGTCTGGTTCCTCCAAATGATTTGGACTTTAGTTCCAAGAATCTATAACAACTGACCATGCTTGCTAGGGCTTCTGAGAGCTGAAGTTCAAAATATCTGAAGGCTCAAAGGCTGAGAAGCCCAGAACACACAAATGTATGGGGCACAGGTTTATTATTGTACCTAGGCTGCTTACATTTGCTACTTCTATAAACTTTAGACTCTCAAATCTGCCAGTTTGTTTCCAGACTGAATTCAAAATGCTGGTTATGACATTCAAAGCCCTATACCACTTGTAATGTTGATCTTGTTATATATATATCTGCCTACAAACTGAAGTCTGCAAGAGGTTCCTTCCTCTGTGTCCCACAGTGCAGGCAACACACAATGACTGGTATCCTGTGAGTGAAATTGTTGTTGTGAGCCTTCAAGTCATTTCTAATGGTGACTCTAAGGTGACCTTATCACAGGGTTTTCCTGGCAAGATTTGTTCAAAGGAGATTTTGCCTTTGTCTTCCTCTGAAGTTGAGACAGTGTGACTTGTCCAAGGCCACCAAGTGGGGTTTTATGGCTAAGCGGGGATTTGAACCCTGATCTCCTGGAGTCCTAGTCCAATGCTCAAAGCAGTACACCATGCTCACTGTCAGGTTAATAATATGTGGGCAAAGTCTTTGTATGTCTTTTTCTCCTTGGTTGTTGCAATTATTGGTATTCTCTTCCACCTGACCAAAGTCTGAGGCAATAATAATCCAAAACTGATGGAGAGAAGAAGGGCTGGAGAAACATCTGGCTATGTTCCCATACTCAAACACAGACAGAGGAAATAATTTCCTGAAACCTCCAAAAGACACCAGAGCATTTTGATGGAAATCCTTCTGGCTATGGGGATATAGCCAGATGCTTCTCCAATCCACACTTGTACTCCCATTCTCCACCAGCAACAGGATGGTCATGGAATAGTGAGTCCTGGGGATGGTGATAGAGGAGCAGTAATGGGTCTTAAATGTGAAATTCATATGCCACACTTAACCATGTAGGTGCTTGACTTGTAGGAGGATATTGAGAGGACCTTCTCTGCTGTAATACCCCAGTTGCAGAATACCCTCTGATTAAATGTCCTTCTGGCACCAATACTGATGCCAAATAAAGACATGACTTTTATTAAACCTTTTGGGACATAATTAATTTTATCCAAATCAGCTCATGTACTGTGGTCTTAATTTGCTTTAAACTGTTTTAACTGATTTTAATTGTTTTGCTTTAACAGACTTTCAATATGCTTTTAGTCCATTTAAGTTGTTCCCCATTGTTTAAACTGTAAAATTTTATAAATTGGTTCAGTTGATTTTATTGTATGCTGTTCTGAGATTGTATGATACAGGGCAGGACAGAAATATTTTAATAAGTGAATAGATCTTTCCATGTAACAATACTTCTTTTGTCCCCAAGAACCTGCTGTCTAAATCTACTGGATACAGAAGCCTTGGCTGGAGATGCTTCCTGGTTGGCTATCCTTGTTCAGCACTCCCATAGGCTTGCTGATGTGTTTGTCATAGAGGAGATGAATAATATTATAAGCTTTCCCTGGCTTGTGATCCCCAGAAGAATTACAACCACAATACTAATACCTAATATATCTAATATCAAGTATAATATCTAGACTTTCACCCAAATCACAGCCTTAAAGGGCTGGGGCCTGCAATGATTGCTGTTCTCATCCCTTCCCTTTCCAAAATCACAACTTCTTTTTCTTTCTAATAAATAGATTATCTTTGCTCTAAAGCCTGAATATGCTGTTTTTGCTGACTTAAGATTTTTAGTGTGTTGTTTGAACTTTTCATTTGATTGTTTTAAGCCCCTTTTGCATCATTGCTCATGTTTCTTCATAAAGTTTCAACTCTGGGGGGGAAATCAAATCATTCCTTGTAGCCAAATGCAGAAATCATTATCAGGCTTTGAAATAAGGAATTATTCACTCATTTTTAAAAGACAGGATGAATTCTCATATGAATGCATCAGGCTTTTCTAAATGGCTTCCACTAAATCTATGAAGGCAGGCAGATGGGCAGAAATCAGCAAGGCTACACAGGGGCCAGCAAAAGCTTGACTTCCTAAGCTGATCCCAAACTTACATTCCTGAATACACCTGTTTGTTTCCTTTCTTAAAAGGAAATGGTTGTCCCTTATCTTCTTCTGTAAGAAAAAGTGAAACACTAAGGCTGCTTTAACTCTGTATTGTTCTGTCTGGGATAGACTTTGGGCTTAGGGGTGTGGAAGAATGCAGCTTGGAGACACTGCATTAGGTTTAGCAGGAATCCTTGCAATATTTGGACTTGACTCTTGCACCTGCTCACATGTGATATAAGAAAAAATTACATATTGGTATGTTCATATTCATTACCTGATTAAAACTGTTCCAACAGCAACCTTATGCAAATAACTGTCTTCTTTTTCTAACTTGTTATTTGCATAAGGTTGCTGTTGGATTAGGGGCAGAATCCCAGAGTGTTAGCACCTTTCTGGGGAAGATGAAGACTGGTTCAACAAAGGGACTCTCCAGATGGCACCAAAGGGGCAGGCTGGAGGCACCCAGTTTTCCACCAGAAGGACACTGCAGCAGCCACACCACACAGCCTCCAGATGAAAAAGAACCTGGAAAAAATGAATTCTTCTTGGCGCGCGCAGATTACATCATCAGTGCACCATTACTGCAGTGACAGTAAGGGCTGTTCAACCATGGAATACACTCCCTCAGAGGTCTTTGGAGGTCCTTGGAGATCTTTAAACAGAGATCTTTAAACAGAGTCTGGATGCCCATCTGTCGGGGATGCTTTGATTGAGAGTTCCTGCATGGCAGGGGGTTGGACTGGATAGCCTTTGTGGGCTCTTCCATCTCTACGATTTTATGATTCTATGACTCATTGCTGCATTGTGACATGTCCATGATACAAGCACAGCACCTGGAGGTGCGGACGCGGCACCACACTTACGTCATACATGCATGCCTCGTATCGATGGTGCTGCATAAAAATGATGCCGTCCATACATGCTAGGGTTCTGGAGCGTGAGGATGCTGCGTGCTCCAGAACCCTAGAATTGGCCCTAGGCCACCACAAACCATCGGTCTGTACGGTGCCTAAGAATCAGTCTCCTTCAGCACAGTATGTACATGAAAACATTAAATCTCTCATCTCTCTCTGAGATTAGCTTTAGCAAACTAAAGCAAACAGCAGAATGAAAATACTTAACTAAAAACCTTTACAAGTCACATTGAAATTCATGCTAAGAAGACTGACAGACAGACAGACAGACAGACAGACAGACAGACAGACAGACAGACAGACTAAGCCTGGCAGACTAAAAGAAAGTTTTAAGTAAAGGATCAGCTCAGCAGAGCTGGCACTCACTATTTTGAAGAATGAAGAACATTGAGATAGAGGAGCCTTTATGCGGCCACAGACACACCTGGAAATGGTATGGCTGGTTAAATACATGGGCACACTGATGACCATTCATTTCAACTGGTGAGCAAATGGGAAGCCAATGCTTATAGCATAGAGACATTCAAAAACCATTATACTGCCTAAAGCCCCATTGTCCTAATAGCAAAGGGGAGAGTGAGTATAGAGAGAATGCTTGCTTGAACAGCATTTTCAAAAACTTGCATTAATAAGGGAAGTAAAAGAATTCAGCTATTTCCCTCCCAAATCATACAGTTTTGATTATGGAGTTCTGCTTTATATAAAGTCATGAATTAATTGTACTCTATGAATACACAGAACATTGTGACATTCCTTTAACAGATGCCCCAGATGAGAAAATTCCTTTCAGTCGTGGCTCAACAAGTTCCATTTAGCCTGGGCAGGTGAATGAGAAAAGATGTAGATAACCTTGGGCAAAACAAGTTTAAAAGTTTCTTGCCAAAATTCTCCACTGAAATGACAAATGCAGTTACCTCTGCCTCCATTTGGGTAGCATGGGACTTCTTAAAATCAGTTAAAGTCCCTTCTTCATACCATTCCCAATCTAATCTAATCTATTCATTACGACACCATTCAAGCAATTAGTATTACAGAGCTCTAGAATTGTAAGTGGAGTTTCCTAGAAGTACTAAAGTTACTTCTCTTTCTTATTTTTCCTATATTTCAAAAATAACATAAATGGTTATTTAAAAAAAAAACACCTATCTGAATGGTATGCACCATTCGTCTTTTGCACAAAATTCACTTGCCTTGGCATTGCCTCAGAATTCATTACCGAGCAAAAGCCAGCATCACCAACCAGCATTTGAAATGTATGGCATTTCTGCTCTGCTTCTGAGACCATATGCCCATACCTATAATAGTAACAAAAGCATTACATTTAACCTGCAAAAATAGTGACACTCCTTACTGAGTTACACTCGTAATGTAGTTGTACGTTAGTTATTTGATAAAGGTATTAATTACAATTAATGTATCTGTAATTTATCATATAAGCCCTTTTACAATCCATATCTCTTTCTTCTGTGTTCACCTAGAAAACATGGTATGCATGTTTTTAGAGTTAGCTATTTCAATGGGTTTAAATAAGACCAATTTCAAGAATGTATGTTAAGAATGTATAGGTAGCTGTGCCCTTCCATTCAAAACTCTACCTTTCAAAGGGTTTGATATTGTTAGGATACATTTTGGTGTATTGTTGGGATACAGTCTTAAATGACTTCTTTATGATACTTTGATATCTGTTACCTATCATTTGTTGCTATGAATTAATGGAGCAATTTCAGATTCTAATGGGTGGTGAGATATGCTGCTACTACACTGATAGAATGGTTCCTATGTTTTAGAAAAGTTAAATGACTCAAAAAAGGTACTTAGAGTAAATAGATGAAAGAGATTTTGGCCCTCTACCTCAATGGTTCCCAACCTTTGGTTTTCCAGAACCAATTTCTGACTGTTGACCAAGATGGCTAGGATTTCTGGAGTCTGCAGTTCAAAATAAATGGAGAACCAAAGGTTGGGAACTACAGTCTAGGTG
>NC_056525.1:210581195-210628328 GCF_019175285.1 Sceloporus undulatus | reverse complement strand
ACATTCTCTTCTTACTATAAATAATAATAATAATAATAATAATAATAATAATAATAATAATAATAATAATAATAATAATAATAGCTTTATTTTTACCCTGCCTTTCTGTCAACGAGACAATCAAAGTGGCTTACAATTAAAAGGAAGACATACAGTACTCAATACCCAATTGTTCCCTCCCTCCCCTAAAACATTAGTAAACACATTAACCATTAAAACACTACATTAAAATAATCAGAGACGGGGAGTGGGGCCACAAAATACTGAGAGAGATGGTAGATTCAATTGGTGGCCAAATTACTATTCAGGAAAGGCCTGCCGGAAGAGATCCGTCTTGACAGCCTTTTTATAGCTGTCCAAGCTGGTAATATGATGGATCTCCTCCAGCAGGCCATTCCATAATCTGTGAGAGGCTGAAGAAAAGGTCCTCTGGGTAGTAGCAGTCAACCTGGTCTTTATAGGTTGCAGTAGATTCTTCCCAGAGGACCTGATTGTGCGGGGTGGATTATACGAAAGGAGGTGAACCCATCGATAGGTTGGACCCAAGCTATGTAGAGCTTTAAAGGTCATAACCAACACCTTGTACTATGCCCGGAAACTAATAGGCAGCCAGTGATAGGTGTTATGTGGCCACTTGTGGTTTTTCCAGTGTCCAACCTGGCTGCCATGTTTTGAACTAACTGAAGTTTCTGGACTAGGCATAAGGGTAGCCCCATGTAGAGCATATTGCAGAAGTCGAGTAATGAGGTGACCAGCGCATGTACCACAGTTTCCAGACCCCAGGTGAAAGATCAAATTTTGGTGAAAGCTCAGATTTTTAATATATATGATGAAATCACACATTCTGAATATATTCTTTGGATAAAGCAACTTATTCTACTAAATGTTTTTGTGCCAATATTTCTTAGTCTGATAATTAAAACCAATATATATTAGGGGAGTTTGTTTCATCCTATTATTACATTACTATATATGTGTAATCATTGTAAATCTATGGCAGCAACTGAAGTTTTCAGAAATTTCACAGGCATATGAAACATGAATCACTCTAATCATGCTGCTCATAGACCAAGAGCACAGCTGAAATATTTCCATATTCTTGAAATATTTTTTTTTCCTCTCGGTATACTTTACACTCAATTCCTTTGTCATCTGTTTTTGCCATATTCTGGCCTTAGTATTGCTGTTAATTAGAGGTGACTGTAGTTTGATTAATTGCTAACATGTGCCACATATGCACAATATGAAGAACTGCAGTCTAAATTTTTCCACTTATTGCATGCCTGAATACAGTGGATTTAGGCCAAGCATTTTCTTTAAATGACTAAAAACCTAACCTTATCATAGTGAACAATATGGATGTAATCAAAATAAGACACTCTAATCCACTTGAAGTGTTAAAAGTTCAGAGAAGTATGCAATAACCATGGGCTACATTTCACAATGTAATGCAAGCTGGATCACAGTGAACAAATATAGCCCATCTGAATGTCCTTTTTCTGGCTGGGGTTCACCACATTTGCTTTCTGGTTGATGGTGAGATTTTGAAGTCTCATAACTTGCTTTTCCATATCATAGGGTAGGCTTTGATAACAGAGCTTCAAAAAGTTTCTTTTTTGAACTTCCTGGGGCCGTTGTAGTCAAAACAAAAGTAGGAGCATGCACTGTTTCATGGTCACATCAGAAGCTACCTTAGACTAAGCCAGAGATCAGAACACAATATGTTACTATTAATTACTTTGTAATACTTTGTGTGTGTAAAAACCACTTAATAATGCAAAGCACCCTTTTCCCAAATGAAACTGAATGTAATTTATAGCAGTGCTTCTCATGCTATATGATGTGGGGAACTAGTAATTCCCCCCCCCCCCCCGTATGCTAGGGACCAGCACTATATTTGTGCCCACTGGGTACAATTGTGTCTTTATTTCATGGAAAAGCAGCCAATGGAACAGGGACCAGGATCGGTCAACAGACCACCACTTTGAGTAGCACTGATTTAGAGAATATTTACTAGGGAGTGATGGGGCGAGTTTTATTAGTTACATTGTTTCCCTATTCTTACTCCTTCTTCTGACATGCATACTAGAGTTTTTCACTCCATGGTATGTGGAAATGAACAGCAACTGTAATGAATGGGGAAGAAAAGAATAGACAGGAAGAAAGAGCACAAAGAGGAATGTTGTGGTGTGGTGTCTAGTAAGAAAACATGCAAACAGGGAGAGGGGAGGTGTTGCAATGTATCTGTGAGGGAATGAATACAGAAATGAGGCCAAGAGAGGAGAAACAACAGAGGAAGTAGTGGGCCTGAATGTAGAAGGAGAGGGATGAGAGGAGCTTGGCAAAAGACACACAGACATTCACATTTAGGTGGAAAAGAAAGTCCACCTCAGTGTTAGGAAGAACTTCCTGGCAGTAAGATCTGTTTGACAGTGGAACACACTCCCTCAGAGAATGGTGGAGTCTCCTTCTTTGCAGGCTTTCAAACAGAGTACTTTGATTGTGAGTTCCTGCATGACATAGGGTTGGACTGGATTATCCTTGGGGTCTCTTCCAACTCTATGATTCTATAATTCTAAGATTCTACATAAACACACATAGAGAAAGAAAGAATAACAAACTTTCCAGAAAAATATATAGACCCAGTGGTAGATAGTTGTGAACAGTAATGACATACTGGTCCAAAACACTCTGCAAAATAATCCAGTTTGAGACTGCTTTAACTGTCCTGGCTCAATGCTAGGGAATTCTGGGAACTGTAGTTTTGTGAGACAATTAGCTTTCTCTATCAGAGAGCTCTGTTACCAAAATAAACTACAGTTACCAGGATTCACTAGGACTGAGCTAGGGCAGTTAAAGTGGTCTCAAACTGCCCTATTTCTGTAGTGTATTTTGGACCACTGTCAAAGAACTTCTAAAAGAAGGACAAAGGAGGTGGAGAGAGGCAACAGGACACCAGAGAGGGACAGTGATGATAACCTAGGCCCTGTACAGATGGGCCATTAAGCACATCCTGGCGATGTACTAGGGTTGCCTTGGGGCATTGCTTATATATGCCCCGCAACCCTAGTATGTCGCCAGGACATCAAAATGGCAACTCCCTGTCTACATGGGTGCCGCCATTTTGACGTAATGGCTGTGTTGCATCGAAATGGCATGGCGTGGCCAGTACGTCCTGGCGCCACTGCAGGGTGCCTGTGGCGCCCTTTCAGCGGTGCCGGAAGGAGCTCCTTTCATGCTGTGTGTCACTGGCACAGCCATTACACGGTTGCACCAGCAATACAAAAAAAGGGGGCCAAGCGGCCCCTTTCTCTCTTTCTCCGCCACTGTTGGGGTGTCCTTGGGGCATGAAGCCCTAAGGACACCCATTTCCAGGCCACAGGGAAGTGGCGTTTTGCCGCTTCCCAGAGGCCTGGAAAAATGGCGGATCGGGGCCTCTGGGGCTGCCGCTGTGGCAGCTCAGGCCACGATCCATCGGGGAAAAGGACGGGTGCAGGCTGCCCCAAAGATATTTCTGAAAATATGAGAAAGAAGGAGAGGGAGCAGCAGAGAAAAAGCAAGAGCAGGAGAAAATAGGAGTTAGTAAGCATGATAGGGCCAGAAATAGAGAGCAGTATATCAATTGTTTTGTATCAATTGTTTTGTGTGTGTGTGTGTGTTTTACACTTGCAGCTAGCAAATGGGGGTAGCAAGAAGAAAAGGAGATTGCAAGTTTATTTTGGGCCAGAAATAAAAAAACTAATAGGAAATCCCCCCCCCTTTTTTTTTTTTTTACAGTCATAGATATCCCCAGTTTGAAAGTTTCAAAGAATATACATTTTTAACATTGTTGTTGTTAAGGGTTAATTTTGTTGTTACGGTTTGATGTTGTTGTTAAGGGTTAATGAGTACTTCAATGCAGTATTATTAATTATTGTGAATATAGTCCGCTTGCTTTGTTCAAATTAAACATACTGTAAATCCAGTTAAGAAATTATAGATTCATCCGAACGCATGCTCAGTTATTAATTTCAACAGCAGGTGCTTCAGTTAGTGCAGATAGATACAGAATCCTCACCTGCATTCTAACAAGATTTCTAGTGCAATAAGGTAATAGAAAATTTAAATTTAAATACCAGGTTACAATTGACACTTTTAAAAATATCATCTCCTTTTCATGAAAATGTGAGTTTTTTTAAGCTTTTTGGTATAAATGCAAGGAGGTGCTATTTTTTCACTGCCTTTCCTTTTTCTGGTTAGGCCATAGGTCCATCTAACCCAGTAGAGTCAACACTTACTGCCTTGCCAGTTTTTCTCTCTGTTTTCTTTCAAAGTCCTTACTGGAGATTCCTGGTATTCCTTGGTGATTGCCCATCAAAAGGGAAACCCAGTAAGCCTAAGTGCACCAAGAGTGATCTGGTAGCTTCTTCAAGCTCTGTTATTATTAATCTGGATTTTATTTATTTTCCCTACACTATCATTGCAAAAAAGGTGATTTCTGGAGACAACCAGATTGTATGCTAGTTAAGGAAGCTTGAAAAAGAAACAATTTCTGTTGGAAATGAATATTACTAGATACTCCATGTGCAGAAGAAATATATCTGGAAACATCTGATAAATAGTAGCAGTGGCATCAGTGACTGATTTATGAGAGGCCTCTGCCAGAGGAAATGCAGTGCAGACAATGACTGGAAGATGGAGTTAATTTATATGGCCAGTACTGACTGGAGGAGGAGGAGACAAGGTGCATCTACACTGTAGAAATAATGCAATTTGAAACCACTTTAACTGCCATGGCTCATCCTGCAGATTCCTGGGATTTGTAGTTTTGTGAGGCACCAGCACAAAACTGGTGGCAGAGAAGGCTAAACACCTTGTAAAACTACAAATCCTAGGATTCCATAGGATGAAGCTACAGCACAGAGTGGGGTCAAACTGCATTACTTCTACAGTGTAGGTGCACCCATAGTAACACAGATTTATGTCATGATGTTAAAAAAAAAACATACTGCACATGCCCAGGGAGATTCAGAGCATGAAGAGTTTCCTGAAAAGGAATTAAGAAGCAAAAGCTCCACAAGAAGAATACATTATTTAAAGACATAGCCATGTTCATCTAGATGAGTATGCAAAGGGATATTTTAGCACTTTTGACATTAACAGAGAAAAAACAGTTTGTAGTGTAGGCTTTCATAGTATAAGACGGCTTATGCTACAAACCTTTTCCTCTCTGTTAGTATCAAAGATGCTACAATATCCTTTGCACTACATCTTGTATTCCTCTCTTCACCCATGGTGAGTCTTTCTCTCTACTTCCCACTCCTCCCCACCCCACGCCTCTCTGCTTTTATATCCAAGCTATGCTATTATCGATAAACAGATTGTATTTCAAGAATACATAAGCATGGTCTTTAAAATGTTTTTATTCATGTGGGTAATATTACCAATGGTCTTTATGCATTGTATTTCATCAAATGAATTCTGTTGTCCAAGAATAAATATTAAAAGGGGGGAAATGTTTTGGACCCAGAAAGCTCCAAGCTTGGTACATCCAATAATGGGTCTCAAAGGCTGAAAATTGGTGGGCAAACGTGTTAAGGAAAATGCAACATGGGATATACAGTAGAAGAAATAAAACATGTATGTGAGAGTCACAGTGACTAAGCAAAAGCAATTAAGAAGCCACACAGGTGTAAAAGCTAATGTAATTTAGAAGGCTTGAATGCCAAGGACAGAATTATAGAATGTACAATTGAAAACACCTGAGATTCATTAAGTGTACAAGGTGAAATGATGAAATCCCTAAGTATGGGTTGAACTATGTGAACCAATCAAAATGAATGTACACGCCCACTGGGTGGAAACTGACTAAGTGGGTGGTAATTAACAATGGCTATAATAATTGCTATGATTGCCTATGTATTTTGTGGAGTAGTTTGGAGTAGAGTGGAGTAGATTGGGTAGTTGTGGAGTAGATGAGTATTGTGGAGTGTTTTGGAGATTGTAGAGATTGTGAGGGCATATAGTATTTGTATATAGTAGAATAAAGTAGATCTTTTGTATAAGACTACTGAGTTGTCTGGTGTCTTGACTGAAGATACAAGAGCCAGCAGAATCCTGGAGAAGTTTAGAGACTTCTGAGGAAGAAGAGTGAGAAGGCTTGGAGAGTTTGTCAGGGTCTTCAGCCTATTCTCTGAAACTCTGCTGCTTTGGAAGAAAAGCATTAACCACTGACCAAAGCTGGTCAGCTCCGCTGCATAACAAGGTGGTGAGTTAGAGCCAGAGGTGAAGAGCTACAACTCCCATCATCCCTGACAAAACGTCCATTTTTCCCATCATGTTTGCACACAATGATTTACTGGCAAAGAGTACCTGTATGCTATTACAATTAAGAAGCATGACAGCAAAAGACATAGAAAACTTACTGATGTTCTAAACTAAGCTAGGCTAAGCAGGAACAGGTAAGAAGAAGAACTAACCTGGTTTATCTTTTATAGAACTGAAAGAATAAAAGTAGAGGCAGAAAGAAGAGGTGGAAGGATCCCTAAAGATATCAGTCTACAGAGAAGTTAGCACATGGGGACACAATATGAGGAAACTTTAGGTCACTGAATCACTATTCAGCCACATCACTGCTTCCTTCACTATGGGCTTGACTACACATGGCTATTCCCATAATACCTTGGTCCAGGAGTTGCCCTGGATTCTCCCTGTGCATCCCACTGTGTTACCCAGCACTGCCACTACTGACACAAGTTGCTCATTCTGAGATCAGAAATAAGATGCCCAGCAGCAATCACATGGCTGGACACCTTGTTGTGACCTCAGAAAGAGTGACTTGCACTTGAAGTGGTGGTGCCAGGTGACATAGCAGGACATGTGTGCCCAGTATGACTATGCAGTGCTCTGGATTTTCCTGCAAAATCTGGAGCAAAAGGTGAGAGTTTTTGCACTGATTCAAGGGATCGAAAGAGTGGATTTGGCATGGAATTGGCCTTCTATCATGAAGAAAATCTGCACTTGAACCAGGGATTTGTCTCCATGTCATGTGGACAGGTCACTATGAGGATCAGGAAAACTACTTCCTTTGGCCCATGCAGATATCCCATCAAAACCTTCCTATTCAAGCAGGCATTCCCCGATTAAATATCCTGCGGGCCTCCCTCCTCTTCCGTGGCCATGAGGATGGGCTAACGGGGCTTTTATTGTTTTTTAGACTATGTATTGTTTTGATTGTTATATGTTTTTAACTTTGTATTCAATTGCACCTGTTGCATCATTGTAAGCCGCCCTGATCTTTTTGGAAGGGCGGGATATAAATAAAGATTTTATTTATTATTTATTATACTCTTTAAATGCTGAGAATTGATCCCGTTGTTCTTGTTTTACCCTGCCTTTCTGCCAAGATTGGAATCACATGGGCTTACAAATTAAATCAATTACAATATAGTTAAAGACATAGAAAAAGTCAGCATTAAGCTAAACTGTTAACGATATTAAAACACGTTAAAACATACACTTACTAATGGGTAAAAGTAGCTTTAAAATAAGTATAATTTAAAACAATACAGCAACCTCTTAAAATAACCTTCCTCAAAACCTTGAATATTAAAAGCCTATTGGGTTTTTCACCTACTGGAATGACAGGAAGGAGGGTGAAACTCTATCCTCCCTATGGAGGGAGTACCAGAGTCTAGAAACAGCCACTGAGAATACCCTACCCCACCAACCATATCTCCACCCCACTAACCATAGCCCCTCCAATGATAACTGTGAAGATGGTAGGACTGCAACAAAGGCTTGTCCTGAGAATCTCAGGATCCAGGCAGTATCGCACTGAGTGACATGGTTTGTCAGATAGTCTGGATCTAAGCTATCTAAGGCTTTATAAGACATAACCAACACTTTGAGCCAGCATAAAGTGGGGGAAGAGAACAACAGGCCACCCCACCACCCCAGGAAAAAGGTGTATACTATCTGCTTGCTGCTGTGTGGGCTACCTGTTTGCTGCTTGCCTCATCTCACCTGGTAGATTAATAGCCTCAAAGATTGCTTCCTGTCAGGCCAAGGCACCAGGTAACCAGCAAGGAACTGGATGACGCCTTTCTAGAACAGATGACCACACATTCAGAAAGGAGAAATGTAGTAGTAATGGATTACTTCAGCTATCCTGATATTTGCTGGAAGTCAAACTCAGCCAAATCCTCAAGGTCTAGCAAATTCCACACTTGCCTTGGAGACAATTAAATTGTCTAAAAGGTGGAAGAGGCAACATCAACATTAGGAGGAACTTCCTGACAGTAAGGGCTGATCAACAGTGGAACAAACTCCCTCGAAGTGTAGTGGAGTCTCCCTCCTTGAAGGTCTTTAAGCAGAGGCTGGATGGCCATCTGTCGGGGATGTTTTGACTGAGAGTTCCTGCATGGCAGGGGGTTGGACTGGATGGCCCTTGTGGTCTCTTCCAACTCTACGATTCTATGATTCTAAGGGGACTATTTTGGATCTGATCCTAACAAAGAGGAATGACCTAGTTAATGGAGTGCAAGTGGTGGGATCCTTAGGTGGAAGTGACCATGTTCTGGAATTTGTTATACAATGGAAATGAGAAGCCAGGCATAGTCAAACACGCATTCTAGACTTTAGGAAAGCTGATTTCAGTAAACTTAGAGAAATACTGGGAGTGATCCCATGGTCAGGAATACTAAAAGAAAAAGGAGTTTAAGATGGATGGGAGTTTCTCAAGGGGAAAATACTGAAGGCGCAATTTCAAACAGTTCCAATGAGGAAGAAAAATGGGAGATGTCTCAAGAAACCAGGATGGATGACTAAGGAACTTTCAACTGAGCTAAGTTTTAAATGGAACATGTATAAGAAATGTAAAAATGGGAAAATCACCAAAGAGGAATTCAAACAAATAGCTAGCACGTGCAGGGATAAAGTCAGAAAAGCTAAATCGCAGAATGAACTCAGGCTTGCTAGAGAGATTGAGAACAACAAAAAGGGCTTTTTGTTGGATATGTTTGCAGCAAAAGGAACATATCCATATGCATGCAGAAGATGGCAAAATGCTAACAGAGGCCAGAGAAAAGGCAGAATTTCTTAACACCTTCTTTGCTTCAGTCTTCTCAGAAAAGGAAAAGGGTGCTAAACCTCAGGATAATGGAGCAGAGGACAGAATAGGAGAAATTCATCACAGAATAGGTAAAGAGATACACTGCTCCCTCGGGTTACGAAATTAATTCATTCCGCGGCCGCTTTCGTAACCCGAAAAGCCTTCGTAAGCCGAAATGCCATAGGCGCTAATGGGGAAAAGCCGCGATTCCGTGCGAAAAAGCCGAAAAAAGCACCAAAATTTTTTTCGTAACCCGAAAAACATTCGTAACCCGGAACAATTATTTCCTATGGGATTTTTTCATATCCCGGAAATTTCGTAACCTGGGTATTTCGTATCCCGAGGTACCACTGTAGTAGAGGAATATCTGGTTAATCTAAACAAATATAAATCTAAAGGATGTGATGAACTACATCCAAAGGTATTAAAAGAACTGGCAAATGTAATATCGGAGCCATTGGCAATAATCTTTGAGAACTCCTGGAGAACAGGAGAAGTCCCAGCAGATTGGAGGAGGGCAAACATTGTCCCCCATCTTCAAAAAGGGGGGAAAAGAGGATCCAAACAATTATTGTCCAGTTAGTTTGACATCAATACCAGGAAAGATTCTAGAGAAGATCATTAAACATAGAATCTGTGAACATCTAGAAAGCAATTCCATAATCACAAAAAGTCAACATGGGTTTCAGAGAAACAAGTCATGCCAGACAAATCTAATCTCTTTGATAAAATTACCAGCTTGTTAGATGAAGGGAATGCTGTGGATATAGTATATCTTGATTTCAGTAAGGCCTTTGACAAGGTTCCCCATGACATTCTTGCAAACAAGCTAGTAAAATGTGGGCTAGACATGGATTTGTAACAGGTTGACCGGCCAAACCCAAAGGGTACTCAACAATAGCTCCTTTTCATCCTGGAGAGACGTGACCAGTGGGTTGCCACAGGGTTCTGTCCTGGGCCCAGTGCTATTCAACATCTTTATCAATGGCTTGGATGAATTGGGGGCATACTTATCAAATTTGAAGATGACACCAAATTAGAACGACTAGCAAATACCCCAGAGGACAGGATCAAAATTCAAAATGACCTGAATAGGCTAGAAAGCTGGGCCAAAACTAATAAAATGAAATTCAACACGGAGAAATGTAAGGTACTACACTTACGGTGGAAAAATGAAATGCACCGATACAGGATAGGGGGCACCTGGCTGAATGAAACTACGTGTAAAAGGGACCTAGGAGCTCAAGTAGACCACAAGTTGAACATGAGTCAACAGTGTGATGTAGTAGCTAACAAGGCCAATGCAATTTTAGGTTGCATCAATAAAAGTATACTATTTAGATCAAGGGAAGAACTAGTGCCACTCTGTTCTGCTCAGGTCAGGCCCCACCTGGAATATTGTGTCCAGTTCTGGGCACCACAATTCAAAAGGATGTGGAGAAACTGGAGCGTGTCCAAAGGAGGGCGACTAAAATGGTGAAGGGTCTGGAAACCATGCCCTATGAGGAACGACTTAGGGAACTGGGGATGTTTAGTCTGGACAACAGAAGGTTAAGAGATGATATGATAGCCCTGTTTAAATATTTGAAGGGAGGTCATATTGAGGAGAGAGCAAGCTTGTTTTCTGCTGCTCCAGAGACTAGGACCCAGAGCAATGGATGCAAGCTACAGGAAAAGAGATTCAACCTCAACATTAGGAGGAACTTCCTGACAGTAAGGGCTGTTCAACAGTGGAACACTCTTCCTCGGAGAGTGGTGGAGTCTCCTTCCTTGGAGGTCTTCAAACAGAGGCTTGATGGCCATCTGTTGGGGATGCTTTGATTTGGATTTCCTGCATGGCAGGGGGTTGGACTGGATGGCCCTTGTCATCTTGTCCAACTCTGCGATTTGATGATTCTATGAAAGAAATAAAGAAATAAATTGAATTGTGACTGAAAACAGACTGGCTAAAAGTGAAGCTATTGGAGCTGTATGATCCTTGTAATCAGCTCCAGTTAATACTCTGTCTGCAGCTCTTTGTACCAACTGAAGGCGCATTACAGAGCGCCGAAAATGGGCACTCTGCCAGCACCACTGGTTGCTGCATCCGGGAACCGCAGCGGTCAAACCACGCAGTTCCCGGACGCACCAAAAAGAAGCCACAAAATGTGGCTTCTTTTTGGGCCCTGGAAGTGGCGCCGCAAGTGGCCAATGGTGCACTCTCAACGTCACTTCTGTCGTGGGACGTGTGGACACTATGCGTCTGCGATATCAAGATGGCAGCGCCTGTGTAGAACGGGCGCCGCCATTTTGTACATCCCCAGGACATACTAGGGTTAGGGCCGTGCATAAAGCACACCCTTTCCTAACCCTAGTATATCCTGGGGACGTACTTTACACCCGTGCGGAATGGGCCGAAGTTTCCAAACTCTCTTCAAAGGCAGCCCCATGGAGAGTGCATTATAGTAATCCAAACAGGATATAACTAAGGCATGTGTCACTATGGCCAGATCAGGAAGCTCCAGGAACAAGCAGTTCCTTTAATTGTGCAAATTCTCTCCTGATCACTACAGATACATAAGGGTGAATCAGGAAATACACCAAAACTGTGAACCTGTGTACTAAGGCAGAATATAAGCCCACCCAGCAAAGACTGAATTCACGGTTGCAATTCTAACAGTCATCTCTGCAAAGACCTGGGCAAACATGGTGTATAGTGCAGGAACTAGACATAAAGCTTCCATCCTCTTTAAGTACTATAAATACTGGGTGTTGGGGAAAAGATCCCTCCCCCCCCCCCCAGAACACTGTGCCTGTGCTAGGATAGCTCCCTAAGAATGGATTTTGAGGGCAAACAGCAAAGAAATGTTCTTGCAGGACAGATATAAATGTGTTTTTTTCCAATGCACAGAAAAAAGATACTGCTGTACTAGAAATGTTACACTCTCAGAGAACAACAGCAACAAGAAGAAACAAGTTTTCATTTGTTAGTGCTGGCTAATTCTTTTTTAATGTACGACTTTTATATTATACAGCCTCTGGTAGTAAGTGAAATATAATTCTAATTAATTTTTCCTATGGCTGTATACAAATCAATAACTGTAAGTATCCCAAAGAAAAAAGCAAGCAACATGGTCCTCCAGGTTCCTAATGAATGCAAATAAGGTGACCTTTTCTTGACAACTATGAATATTGTTTCACAAATTTACCACTAAAATTGCTGTAATCAGCAATTCATACTGCAAATATGAAGCCAATAATAGTTCTAAACAGCTGTTCATTATATCAAAGCAGAATGTAAATTCCTACTAAACTCTTCCAAACTTTAAGCACAAATGAAATCACTCAGGAATCAAATATCGAGTTCCTCATCATGGAAAACAGTTTTGTATGCAGTTGTGTATGCAATTTTCAGTTAATAGGGATCTCTCCCCCTCCCAAACACTCCACCAATTGTTTAAGAAAAGTGGGATAAAAGTGATTATACATATAATCTGTTTTTCTCTATCATATTATCAATGCACAAGAATGCATATGTTGATCAATATAACAATGAATTAAAATAAGTCCCCACTTCTTATTGACATTTCCAATAACTGTTATTTCCCGTACCATACATCCTGGATATTTTATATAGGGATAGATACCAGTAAAACATGATCTTATAATCTAATAATATTTCAGCCTAGTACTCAAAACATACATAAGTGTTGACTTATCAAGTTCCTGTTAATTCAGCATGTCTTCCTAACAGACTAAAAATTGGCCAAGTGTTTCACAATTATAGTGCTATTATTCCATTTTAATGGCCTTTGCCAATGGTATCTTGGGATTTGCTGTTTAGGGCGCACATTTATAATTCTGAAACAAAAGGTTCTAGTTCCCCACCAAAGTACAAATCCCAGGATTCAATAGGATGCAACCATGGCAGCCAAAGAGGGATCATAGTGCTGTAATTGCAAAATGCAAAAAGGGGCCTGGTATGGGTTGCTGGAGTTCCAATCCTTGCTTATCCTGGACACAGCAAGCATTTCATTGGACATGTCTCCATTCCTCAACCTGTAAAGCCCATTAATGACACTGAGCTCCTTGGCAAAAAGGATAGAATATAAGATGGCAAATTTATCAATGTGAGTTTTGTCACTCTTTTGCATACAAACAAATTGTGCTGCAATTGTCCTATGTTTTAATAAGAAGCATTAAAAAAGCATGTTATTTAAAATGGTTCTATCTGTTTAATAGGCAATTTTCTGAAGTCTGTTGTGCAACAACACCACATTTTTAAAAGTTTCCTCAAGACAGATTCAGCTATCCTACTGAAGCATATTGGATCAATTTTCTGGGAGCAGTCTAGAATGATAGAGCAGATTCTTACTTGCTTATGATGGAAGCAAGCAGGTATTACTTAATATTCCATAGGGAAGCTCTCCCAATGAACAATTAGTACATGAGTAATATTGGGCATGGTGATTAATGTCACTGTGAAGTATATTGTACATATTCTTGAAGTAATCTATTCTTTACAATCATATACAAGTATAGGACTATGGGCAGGAGCAGACTGAAGGGAAAAGTTGGCTTACTCCATGGTTTCTTGATTCATGAAGAGAACCTGATGACTGCATCGCCAGTTCTCACAATGGCATTACAACTGACACAGTCTGCCCAGCCTCCTCCTGCTTTGAGGAAGGACCTGCCCTAATAGACTATTTGCAGATACAAGCTGCTCCATGCCATCCCCCCCCCCAATCCCCCCCAATTCCTTCATGAATACATGTGCACAAGCACACAGATGCTCCAACAGTAGCTGGCAATTGTCCCTGCATCCCATGCATCTGCTGGCCTATTGGATGCCTTGCATGACCAGCCATTCAAAAGCTATCCGAACGGTGTGTTAGTGTATCTAGTGAAGCATTGGCACATTTTAAAAGACATAATTTAAAAGGAGATGTATTACAACTTTATACAAATGTTATTCTACTCAAAAACACCATATTGAAGTGGGGGAAACAGCCATAAAGGATGGGGTAGTATTTGGGGGGGGGGATAGAATGTTATGCTTTTGTATATTTAAGTAATTTTTAATTGAATTATACAACTTGGAGCACTGTAGACATTTTGGACTACAAATCCTATTGCATATCCTTGACTATGCTCACTGGGGTTTAGATGGTCATAGTACAAACTATGTGGAGGTCACTAGACTGAATAAAGCTGTTGTGCAGCAACACCACATTTTTAAAAGTTTCCTCAAGACAGATTCGGCTATACTGCTGAAGCATATTGGATCAATGAAAACAAAAGAGAAATTTGACTAATGCCTACTGTGCATATGACACATATGGTGTTCTTAAATGAGCTAAACAATCTCTTCTTGATGACATCTTAAAATACATCTCAACTCTATAATACCTGCAATTCTTTCATGTTCCGAATGAAACCCTACTACATCTCACTCAATATTGATCTTTAAGCCATGTCTCCCAATCCTTTTCCCTGTGTGGTCACTGAACAGTATAAAAGTTCAATAGGAAGATCAGCTGCTCATCCACTTTTTGCTAAAGCAATTTGTATTATGGATTTACTTTAGCAGTCTACAGTGGCAGTTGCTGTTTTTACTATTTAAATGCTTTGATTATCTGACCTTGCTTACTTTATCTTTTTAAGCGCTGTGCATGGGCTTTAAAAGTTGATCAATAACAGGGGATTCCTCCACCACATTATCCAGAAATCAATCCTGTTTCGGACAATTTGTATTTTACTCTTACTGGTCCATCTATCTACATTAATTTTCCATTTTCTTTTTTCCCCCCCTCTTAACTAATTCAGACCAATGGCATGGAGCAGCTTGTATCTGCAAACAGACACTCCTAGATCCCATAGGAATCCAGGAACTATGATTGGTAGCAAAAGTACTAATGGAAGAAGTTGTTCATAAAAACTACAGAATAAATTTCCCTAGCAGAATTTAAGATGAGAAAAAGATGAACATCTGATTTGTGTAGCACAGGTCTACATCTCCTAGTGCCATAGAAATTTGGACTAAATGATGCAAGGGATTTCTTTTAACCTTCTCATTATGATGCGTCTAGTAGTTTTCTTTTTAAGACAGTTTTTTAAAAAAAAAAATCAGTGTTAGTTCTACCTACCGTAAATCCAGTGAATTTTAAATGATAAATTTGCAAAACACATAAATAATATTGCTTGGATCTCTTATGACTTGGACTTCACATTGAGGGAAAACTAGAACAATGACTGAGACCAACACTTGTTCAGCTTTGATGGATAACTTCTATCTTCTTTAGTCTGAGGATGCAGACTGAATTTAAACCAACCATTTTTTTGTCAGACTCTTGCCTATCCTGACTGATAATAGCTGTCAAAGATGGGCTATCCAATTGGATGGTGGTAACTTTAATGCTTCTCCCCAACCTCGTGGTCTGGGGAGGGGCTTTTGTTGGCCTCTCATTGGAGAGACCAGAGATTCAAATAGAAATGGTGTGCTTCACAGCCGTTAGAAGGGTTGGGAGCAGGGCTTAGCCTATTTAAGGCTCGCCTGCCCAAAACCCTGTCAGTTGCCTCAAAGGCTGGCCCACCTTCCCACCTCAACAACAGTGTGAGATTAATTCTGGTTGTTTCAGGGCTGGGTAGGAATTTTCTCCCCCTTCTAAGGGTTTTTTGCCTACCCTACACTGTTAGTTGGGGATTTGGACAATTGGCCTGGGGTGCGGTCATAAGTAGGTTCCACACATAGACGGGAGGAGATAGAGTTTTTGGTGAATACCTTGACACCCTCCTAAAGGGTGAAGGTAAGTCTCTGGAACTGAGGTTTATGTCTGACAACTAAACGCCTTGGGGCTGACCTAAGATTTAAACCCTCACTTAAATCTTGCAATTTAAATGGGGGAGTCTTGGGTTGGCCTTCTGGATGGGGGCCAGCCGGGGAGCAACCCACTTCTGGATTGCACTTGGGGCTCAGGTGTTTTCGCCTAGGAAAAGGTGGGGAACTGGTCTAGGATCAGACCATCCTCCAGCTTTGACCGCACAAGGTTCTCCCCCCTGGTTTTGCAGTTCTCGAAGAAATAAAGTTTAAAAAGTTGAGTTAAAGTTGCCCATTTTATAACCCATTTTTCTGTATCTGGTGTCGTTATTCAAGGAGTTGGTCAGCAAATGCTTCTATGAACGAAAGATTAGCTTAGCAGCTTGGGTGTGCTTGTGGATTTAACATTGCTTCATTAATGCCATACATCTGTTGCAGCCAGTAGTACTGCCTGGCATGCTCGCTGTATTTCTTTTTGGGAAATATTATTATTATTATTATTATTATTATTATTATTATTATTATTATTATTATTATTATTATTATTATTATTATTTCTTACCTGCCTCTCCCCATGGATCAAGGTAAGGAACAACAACAATTAACAGACACACCACATCAGGTAAAACCCATCAATTAAAATACACATCAATTTAAAAGGACATGCATACAAGGTAAAAGAACAAGTTAGACACATATTAAAACAATTCACATTTAAAATTCACCATTTAAAATTCACAATTTATAAATCATTGATTAAAAGATACATGTCTAAATGACTTCTCATTTAGATTATTTCAGTGTGCTCTTGGTGGAGCTCTCTTGAAAAGTGTTCCTAAATTAAAAGTAGTGGAAAAAGTGGAAGCTGGGGTGGTGTCTTTTGTGTGCTTGCAGACAAAATGAAAATCATCTTGTGTCAGCTTCACAGATTTCCAAGCCCAATTCAAGGTGTTGGCTTTTCCCTATATAGTCCTAAAAGCTTTAAGACATTAGCAATACAATAGAAACCTTCTCTTATCTGCTGATATTTTCAATACTGATCAGAGCAGTGGCATCATGAACATTGGTGTCACTCGGCGTGTGTGGAGCAGGGAAGCAAGCATGCAAGCACTTTACATTTCTATACTTCATAGTGAACAAAACACTCTAAGCAGTTTACAATGTGTTAGCCAATTGCCCCCAACAAGCTGGGTACTCATTTTACCAACCTATGCAAGGATGGAAGGCTGATGACCTTATCACTTGCAAAAATAAAGCGACTTACCCCTTGCAGGATACAGTTGCTTAAGGGATGCAGGATACAGTTGCTTAAGGGATGCAGTCGGGAATTATCACATGCTCAGCCAGTGCAGCTGAGCAACTGCATCCCAGCTGTATCCAGGCTCCCAGCCATGCTCAGTTGGCTGATTTACAAACACGGGAGCTTCCCGTGTTTGAAAATTGGCCAGCTTAGTGCGCATGACAGCTGGGATGCAGCCAGGATGCAGGTATCCCGAATGCATTTCATAAACAACTGTATCCCAGCAGGGGTAACTTGCTTTTTTATTTGCCATGTGATAATCTCCTGAGTCAACCTGGAGCCCTGTGGGATCAAAGTTACAATGTTGCAGGTGCAGTACCAGCATTTAACCACTGTAACACTAGGGCTCCCTGCCTGCCCACCCAGACCATTGCTGAGGCAACCATCCCCCACAAGCCTTCTCTACTGGCTTGTTCAGCTTTGGTCTGGTGGCAGCAGCTTTGCTGGACCCTGAATGCACCTGCCCTCCCTCAAAGTCCATCTTGGCTCCAGCAATGCCATACCCTTGAAAGCATCTGCCCCCCACAGAAGCCACTTCTGTAGCCCCTGGAGACCCTTTTTAGAGATCGGTGCAGCTGTTGGGAAAATGCCCTTTCTCACTTACCCAATAGCCATGCCAGTCCCTCTAGGTGTATCACCCCACCAGGCAACACCCCCAACTGGGTTGTCATCAGGTGTGGTCTACACCCCCATGCCCACGTAATGACACCACTGGCTCATAGGTCTTCTTCTATGTCCTACCACTAATCCTGCCACTAGGACAGGCTAGATTGATGGGGACAGGCAGGAGCCTTGTCTTGCAGCACTTTAACTATGGAACTCCTTTTCTAGAAAAGCTAAGCCATCTGCATCTTTGTCTTGATTAAACCATGTTCTGTTACACTGGTGTTTTGATAGATCTGCTATTACTTTCTGGCTTTTGTTTAATTGTCTTCATTTTACTTTTAATTGGTTGTTTGGGATATTTATTATTGTATTCTTGTCTTGACATTGCATATCACCCTGAGAACCCTGATAAGGAGAAAGATGGCCTTGTAATAAATTTTGTTTTTTAAAATAAATAAATAAATAAAGAGGTTTAGACACCATTTTGATTTTTAAAAAGACATAGTGAAATCCATAGATTAAATTTAGTCTTAGTCCCATCTATATTAAACTATAAGCACTCTCAGGACATCTGAGAAGAAATTATTAGATTGTGCAAAAACTAGGTTAACAACTTCTCACAGAGCATTTTCCGCCATAACCCCCAAGTTATGGAATGTCTTGCCAGAAGAGAGCCGCCTTATTACCACCTTAGATGCCTTCACGAAGGCACTCAAGACGGATCTCTTCTGGCGAATCTATCCTCCATATTTGCTGTAAAATATCCCACCTCCATTAGTACTGTATTTTTAATTAAAGTTAATTGTATTTTATTAAATTTATTGTATTGATAATATGCTATTGTTTTTATTGAATGTATTTGATATGTTTTTATTGCTGGAATAATTTGTTTGTTGTAATCCCACCTCAATCCGCAAGGAGAGGCAGGAAATAGAAATTATTATTATTATTATTATTATTATTATTATTATTATTATTAGTCATTATTTATGTAAATCCCATTTACATACATGGGCATACTCTAGGTGGGGCTCACTTTAGGTCAATATTTGCAAGGAGCAATGGTGTACTTTATCTAGAAATAAAAACTAATGCAGGACAGAAATTAGGACCTAGAAGTAAATAATATAATCAATAAAAACTGAAATGGAATCAAGACTGGTGAAAATTAAGATCAGCAGGCATATTTTCCAGAGAAAAAAAATCACTAAATCCAGCAAAAATTGAATTCAAAAAGTAACTTCTCCTGCGGTATCAGAAACATCTCTCTTCATTTCCAATATGGATATGATGTAATTTGAAAGTAATCATGGCTTTTATGGAAAAGCACATAGAAGGCACTGCAAAAGAAATATTTTTCATCCATCCACAAATAATTTTAACATTTCCTCATCGTAGCTCACGAATAAAACAGGTGGTGCAGAAATGGGAATCATGCAGCCCAACAGACATCATTACATTGCACTCCCCAACATTACTCACCATTGGCTATTTTACCTTGGGTGGTGGGGAATTAAAGTTCAACAATTTCCTTCTTAAGTACCATATTGGGAGACAGGTGGAATATAAAATAAGTACACAAACAAACATAATCTGTAGGGCTGAGGAATCCTCACCTGCTCAAGTCAGTAAAAAGAAGCTTTTTAAAGGTATTCTGCAAGATGCCTTCCTTCACCTCCATTTCCCTCCCTTTACTTTAGATGGGTTTGGCATTTAGGGCAGGTCAAAGCCTTTGTCTGCCCTCAAGCAGAAAGATGAAATTAAGGTGATATCATCCCTGTTACACATGCACATAACACAATCATAAGCCAACTAGACTCAAGAGTTCACTCTTACATGAAAGCCCTGCCAAGGAAGCATCACCTGCCAAGTTTAGAGCAAAGATAGGAAACCATGTGACACACACACACACACACAGAGAGCTGTCCTCCAGTAACATACCACGACTCCTCATTCTCCCTAATGGGAGGGCCAGACCAGTCTAAGTTGATCTAGTTCTCTTAAGTAGTCCATAAAACTTTTCTTACACAGCTTGTGGCTCCAAACTTTTAAAGGATTAAGCAAAATTCATGTAGGATGTGTTTTCCAATGGCTATTAGCCATGATAGTTAAATTCTATCTTTATGTCCAGAGTCAAAATCTTTTTCAGCACCAGGTGCAGGGGATAAATAGAAGATGTTCGTCACCATCACGCTTTCTTCCAAGTTTCCAGATGCATCTTGTTGGCCACAGATTGCTACACCAGACTGATCTTTGCTCTCATTCAAGCTGTTCTTTTGTTCTTCTGGTGTTAGTGCTAATATTTAAAATTCCAAGTTTATTGTAAATTAAAGGGAAATCATTTATTACACATTAGATTAGTTTGAAAGAAAACTCAGCCAAGTGCATTGTACATGATGTAATATAACTGATGTAACCACATGATGTAATTCTCATAGTTTGCTCCTTGTTCTAAGCAAAATATAATGGAAGCAGATGCTAAAGTTAAGTATTGGTGATAGAAATTTAGAAATGTAAATTTATATGTATATGATTTTAGGAAGTGGGGTTGATTCCATGATTGCTTCAATTAAAGTAGCTCCACATCAAGGAACTTTTGTTATTCGATGACAAGGGTCTCCATATCAATGTCATGTAATGCAATTGACAAAAGAAAGCAGTCTGAAATTGATTTACTCTGCATTCTACATCTAGTACTGCCTCAAAAGCACTTGCAGGGATTTGCTTTGAGTTCAGCTCAGCCCAAACCACTAATAATAATAATAATAATAATAATATTTATTTGTATACCACCCTCTGGCAAACCAATCCGGGCGGTTAACAACAGTAAAATATAAAATATGACAATTAAAAACACTTTATCCCTCCCCCCCTTAAGACAATATTAAACAGTATAACATATTAAAAACACAATGTCAATGCATAAAAACAATATCTAGTGATCTCAGAACTTTTGGATCAGCTGTGAATTTCAGCAGCTTCATTAAAAGAGATGGAATGTGCTATTCAAAATGTTGGTTTGTGTGATGGGATTTTTAGTCCATATCTTTCAAACTGCAATCCAAATTTTTAAAAGATGTTAAAAGTGATATTCAACAACATTACATGAGATGACTTGGCACAGCCGTTTTATTCCATCTGATTCCTGTAAGAACTACAATTTCTTCTGGTGCCATTTTTTTTTCATTTTTTCTTTACCCTCCTCATTCCCCCCTTTTTTTCTGTTGTATCATTTAGATTATAAATCAGAGGACAGGCGATGTCTTGGCTTTTTTTTTATCATATATGAGTCACTAGAAGACTTTTCACTTAAAGTGGAGGGATAAATAATGCTTTAAATAAATGCATGGTAAATAAAAAGGGTTAAAATATGAGAATCTGATTTCATGAGCATATGTAATGCTCACTGATGTAAGGATGAAAAATATTGTGAAAGTACATAATACTCATTGTAACCATGAAAACAATAAAAACTTGCTTCTCACTGATTCAGTAAAAGGATGATGGATTGCATTATAGCCACTGGAGCAAGATTCTGTCTTGTCATAATAGTTCCAATGTTAAAGCAAAACTCTGTTTTCATCAGAATTCAGCAGTTGCTCTACTGCAGCATATAATATATTGCTACTGTTGATTTCTAAAAGGAAATAAAGACAATCTCCATCCCACCCCCACACACTTTATTATATATTAGAAAAGACAATGCCATCAAAAAAGGACTAGAATTTTGTATATAGCACACAAAAATATTTACCAAAAAAAGCACACACAACATTAAATAATACAATAATGGTTTATTTTCCTTTAAACTCAGTTCAGTGAAAAGTAAATAGCTAATGGTATGACAAATTAAAGTTTCTGGCATTAAAAAAAAACCTGTTGCCAATAGCTGTTAAATATAAATAACAGCTTTTCCAGGAGACTTGTGTTTTAGATTTTCAATGTTTCTTTTTAAAATAAATTTTAAAAAAATAAAATCAAAGGTTATGAAGAACAAAGGCTAATTCCAGTGCAGTCATTCCTTTTTTGTGCTAAACGCTTAGTTTTCAATTACTAATTAAGCAAAAGATAGTCATTATTGCAGATCAAGATTTAAAAAATGACAATAAATTGGTTAGTTGCAAGAATTGTTATGTCTCCAAATTGCTATCCCTTATATGGTAATACCTTTAAATGTACAGAATTGAAAAAGAGAGAGAAGGCATCCTGCACAAAGTATACACAATCACTCCTAGGCCAGCCCTGAAAGAAACAAGTCCATACTGTTTATCTCAAGTGGGTAAATGTTAAGAGAGAAGAATCCAAGTTTCATGATGCAGCAGCACAAAGCTGGGAAGTGAAAATTATGTTGCAGCAGAGTCTTGAAAATATGACTGTAAAAGTTAATCAATAAAATGTCTATTCCTGTCTATTCACTAGGGGCCCCAGCTGCATAGCTTCACACAATCAATACTACAAATTATTACGATTTCCAGGTTCCCACTGGACATTCTGAACAAATCTTTCTAGTGTAACAGGCTTACATAGTGGGGTTGTTGTAGCTGGGTTCGCCTTCCCCCTTCAAACTTTACATGGAGCTCATCTGCAATAAGTGGCAATAAAAATCTTAAAGCCTGTGGATTTTCTACAGCTGTTAAATATTTTCATTCCACCTTATTCTTGCCATGTTTTCTGTTTTCTTCCATTTTACTGTAACAAAAGAAATAAAATGCTACTTGTTTTCCTTTTAGGAACTTGCAATGTCAAAGCCATGGAAGATATAACATTGAACATTTGCTTTTGCATATGTATAAATATGTCAAACTGTCTGGAACAGATTGTTGATAAATCAGAGAATAAAGTTTATAGAATATTTTTTAATCTACCTGTTCTCTGTGTTTTGAAAACTCTTTATGTTTCCCTTTCCTTACCTTCTTGTTAGCTAGTAAGATTTCTCATGTCAGGACCCACCTCCTCTCCTTTAATTTATCATTTCAGAAGTCAAAAACACACCCAAAAAGGGCAATCCAGAAATAGCAGGTTGATTAACCCATGCCCCCTCCATGTCCCAAAAAACCTGGCAGCAAGGATGAAGGATGAACAGATCACTCTATTTCCAGACTGTGTCAGTGTCACATATGTTCAAATGGCTAAGTTTGTCCAATTAATCAAACTGTGAATTTTGAAAACACACACACACACTTTTCTTAACAAAATTTGCAATTCTACATTCACTTGCTCTGAATATATACATTTTATCCTAACGTGTATTTGGCATGCATTATCTCCTAAAACATTCATAGTAATATGCATGCTGGTATGCTGTCTGAGCTAACAGCTTTATTGCAATATTGGGAAACACAGAGAAAGCAAAGGATAAACTGTATTCCAACTCTAGTATTACTCTAGGAAACACAAAGCAGGTTGGTTCACTTAAAAATGCAGACTGACCAAAATCCCACAAGCATCCCTATTCTCTGGCTACCAATCAAGTCATGAAGCCGATGTTACCACAGCCATTGGGACTGCAGAGAAATGTAGGGTAGCATAGCTATGGAAGCATATCCTTTGTTTCATGGCCAGCTGCTACAAAGAAAATCTTCTCATGTGGATAGAACTACAGTTTAGTGACTTTATGGGTCAATTGAAATGTTACGGTCATAACATATTTTTGGCACTGGTGAAGACTTTAAAAAAAACAAGCTTTTCAGACTTAACTGTTTTAGTCCTCTTTTAGATCAGTTGTTCCAATGTTATTTTTTATTTTGAAAATATTGCTTTCACATAAAATTATGCAACCATTTTTCATTTTATGGCTGGCTTGTTTTTTAACTTGTAAACCACCCAGAAACATTTTGTTATTGGGTGGTGCGTACTTGTTTCAAATAAAAATATTTATAAAGTGTGTAGAGATGCTCCTTGCTTTGAGATAGGAGGCAAGAACACATGAAGGACATTGTGACGTGGCTTGTAGTAGTCATATGCTGAGTTTGCATGCCTTCAGCACACATTTTGGGTAGCTTGCAGGCACTGGCTTGGAGATTCTGCACATCAGTGGAGAATTCAGCGCGCTAAATAAATTTCAGATGCTGTAAACTCTGAAGGGAGATATTAATATGCATACCCTAGGAAGATATGAAGCTGCTTTATACTGAGTCTAATTGCTGTTCTATCTACAATACTGTAGCCCAGTAGCAACTGACGGGTAGCAGCTCTCCTGGTTTTGAAACAGAATTCTTTCCTAGACCTATATGGAGGTAACATGGTAGTTTTACATCCAAGAACTAACCAGGTCTTTTATCCTTGGAAGTCATTAGAATGGGTGGCACAGTGGCTCACCAGGAGCCCTGGTGGCACAGTGGTTAAATGCCTGTACTGCAGCCATTCACTCAAAACCACAAGGTTGCGAGTTCAAGACCAGCAAAAGGGCCCAAGCTCGACTCAGGCTTGCATCCTTCCAAGGTCGCTAAAATGAGTACCCAGACTGTTGGGGGCAAATTAGCTTACTTGCTAATTAGCTTACTTGCTGTTCACCGCTATGATCTTTGGAATAGCGGTATATAAATAAAACAAATTATTATTAATTATTATTAAATGTCGAGAGTGGTGTTTTGTGGCATAAATCTTTCTAGAAGAGTCTGCCTGAATCAGTTTTTTCAATAGCCATCAAAGAAGCCCTCATCAGGCATTCCAAAGTTGAAGGGTATGGGGAAATGGGATGAACATTCCACCCCTACCCACTCTGCATGCAGCATGTCCATGTTAATTGGCAAAACTCAACCTGGTGGCATAACTCTGTTTACCTGAATGCAGTTACCAACCTCTGGACATCAGAAACCTGAGAATCAAATCCAATTACATGTACAGTGGGCCCTTGTTATCTGCTTGGACACCCCCCCCCCCCATGAATAACAAAGGCGCAGTACAGACCACCAAGAAATGGCAGCCTGCCAGCACCAATTTTTACTCCGGAGGGACGGGGCAGCCCCCAAACTGCAAGCCATCACTCTGGAGTAAAAAGAACATGGTATTTCTGGGGTCTTTTTGTGGCACCAGAGTGACATCGCAAGTGCGCCAGTGGCACACTCACAATGTAAACGACATGTGGACGCTGTGCATTGCTTACATCAAAATGGCAGCACCCATATGGATGGGATGGTATCATTATTGCACTAGGATTAGGGACCGTGCAGATGGTGCAGTCAGCGTGAGCATGGCACTTCATGTCCGTTTGTATCAGGCCAAAATCCGTGGATGCTCAAGTCCCTTTAAATGCAATGGCATAACAAAATGGTATTCCTTATATAAAATGGCAAAATCAAGGTTTACTATTTGAAATTTATACCTTTTTAAATATTTTTAAGCTGTGGATAACTGTTGTTATTGATTTGATTTGATTTGATTTCTATCCCACACTTCTTACTATGTAAGATCCAAGGCAGAAAATCCACCTTGGATTTTTACATTTTACAGCACTTCCTGGTCAACATGGAAAGGTTGCAAATGAAGAAGGTAGGAGTAGAGCATGTATCCAAACTCCCCTATTTACTTATAAGTTTTGAATGTTCAACAGAAGTAGAGTATTATTCTGGAAATAACTAATCATAGGGAGCTATTTACTTACTATGTTCTATATTTTTTCAAAAAGCACTTGGAAGTCCTCCATATTGCCCTGCTATGTGGAGAATTTTCCTGTGCTTCAGCAAGTGTGCAAAATAAATCAGAAGAATGAGAATGCACTCTTGGAAGTTGCTAAATGGCAAATATTTGCCTATATTCAATCTCCATGGCAAAGGAAAGCCTGTGATCTTTGTTCTCCAATGGTATCACTGGCATCCACATAAAGCAAATTTATTATACTGCAGGGATGAGCAAAGTGCAACCTGTAGGCCACCTCAGCCTCCAGATCTTTTTCTGTGGCCTCCTTTTCACTCATTGCTATGTAGATCACCCTAGATTTTTTTTCAACAATATTGCAGTCTGTTGCCAAAATTTCAATTGCAAACTACCCAAGGTATTATATTCAATGGGGAAAGCACTGTAGTCTATAGCATGGTCAATATCCTAGCCAGAATCCAATTCTCCACTGAATATCATAGTAAAGTCTTTTTAATTAAATAATAAATGAAATGAAATGAAATTGTCAGTGAATTTTGAATGATTCAGGTGATTTAAATGTTTAATACTAACAAACTTCATTATTCTGATTAAATCTGAGAGGTTTGGTGATGATTTTTATTTTGTAATCATGAGCTTAAAATGTGTAATGAAATAAAAAGAAATTAATTAAGTGGGAGTAGTGGGGGTCCTTTCCTTTCTTAGCTCTTAGAGAAGTAATGAAAGCATTAAAAGTACTTACTTACTTACTTACTTAGCTGTTGTTAGAGCAACCTTTTGGTGCTTCACCAGAGTGAAAATTGGTCCTGTCCCTGGAGCCATTGACCAGCCTGACTTTACTCAACTTCAAAAGCCTAAATTTTGGCTTTAAGCCTAAAACAAGAAATCACTTATACAGTCAGCCCTCTGTATCCACAGATACTGCAGCCGCCCGTTTTCCCTCTCGAGGGAGCTCACAACAACCAAACGGTGTGGGCTCCCTCGGCTAAAAGCAGGTTCTTTTTCGTGCCTGCGGGCACCACCATCAGTGCACCATTGCTCACTGTGTCATGACATGCAGATGCGCCACTGTGCTTGCATCATCGTGGTGGCCCCCATATGGATGAAAGGTCACCATGATGTTGGCATCCGTACGGACTAGGGTTCGGAAGCATGAAGTTGCTGCGCACTCCCAAACCCTAGAATTGGCATGGGCATGCCACTTCCTGCCTGTCTATCTCGGGCCTCAAGCATCCACAGCTTGAAAATATTCAAAAAATATATAAATTCCAGAAAGCAAAACTTGATTTATCCATTTTATATAAGAAACAGAATTTTACTATGCCACTGTATTTAATGAGGCTTGAGCATCCACAGATTTTGGTATCCACGGGGGGTCCTGGAACCAAACCCCAGAAGATATGAAGGATCCACTGTATTAGAAGCACACAGATAACTGTAAGGAAAACTGAACAAGATCTGTATTGTTGTGTAGCTTCAGGTCGTGACCTTCACAGGATTTTCACGTAATGGCTTTCCATGGCTGATGTTCAAAATTATAGTCCAACTTTCAAAGCACTACACCACACTGACTGTGTATACTATACTATAATTATAATTATAAGATATGTATACTAGCTCTTATTTGAAAACTGAATCTAGCCACTAGGGATCAGAAAAAAGTAAAGATGGAAAGGATATTTGAAAATATTTGATAAAGGTTTGAAAAACATGCTTTTCAAGTGTTGAGAAACCCTGAGGAGAAAAATCTTAGATGGAGAAAGAACAGTTCAAGATTTATTCCTAGCAAAATTCATGACTGATGTTTTGTACATATAACAATATTTTCTGTGCAGCATTTTCTGGGTAGCAAAATTTTGTTCCCTATGCAGAAAATATTGCAGTTTCAGATTTATTCTGCACAAAATTTGCATGTAGTTAATTTGCAAAGAAAGAAACCTCTTATAACAGGAAACACCTTATCCCATGCATAAAATAGTATTTACGAATAGAATTTCTTCATTTTTGTGCAGAAAATTCTGTTTCATGTGAATTTTGTGCAGAATAAGTCCCAAATTGCAAAAAGGCCTCAAAAATGTATGGGGGTTTGTTTGTTCATATGTTTGTTTTTGAAGGCTTTCTCTCAAGGGAAGAAAATTGCTAAAAATTATTCATTGCTCCAGCTGAGAAGAAAATTAGTGAGGAATTATGGCTCTAATAGGAGAACAACCCAAACATAAGATAAATATCTAGAGTTCTTAAACCATCAACAAAGGATGTATCATTTATACCAATATACTAAACTGTATGTTTATTTCATTGTGAGTTAATGAAGTCTGGTTTTTCTCATTTATTGTATTCCACAAATAAAGCATGGCTTTCACAAAAGTAATTTATAAAATCTGTGAACTTTATTCCCACATAACAAATATCAAATTTACGTAAATTTACCTGTCACATCAGGTCCAAGGGATAGTTTAATTTCAATAAATAATGCAGCATTATAAAATTAAAACTGAATTTTAAATCATTATGTTAATTATGTACCTTCAAGTCACCTTCAACTTGTGGCAACCTTCTCATATGGTTTTCTTGGCAAGATTATTCAGTGGAGGTTTGCCATTGCCCTCCTCCATGGCTTAGAGAATGTGACTTGCCCATACTCAACTTGTCTGAGTCTAAGGTCCAAAGCACACCACAGAAATAATCAAGTTTGAGACTGCTTTAATGGCTGTGGCTCAATGCTACAGAGTTCTGGGAACTATAGTTTTGTGAGACATTTAGCCTTCTCTATCAAAGGGCTCTGGTACCACAATAAACTACAATTCCCAGGATTCCCTAGCACTGAGCCAGGGCAGTTAAAGCAGCCTAAAACTGGATTATTTCTGCCATGTTTTGGACCTTAGTCCAGCACTCAACCACTACACCATGTTTGTTCTCTATATTATTATGAACCCTGATGATATAATTACATTGATATAAAATTATCTCAAGAGAGGTTTAAAATCTAAACAGTTTCAATTGTTAAGGGCTCCCCTCTTCCATATGCTTTGCATCCCATATGTGCCATTCATAATCCGTCCCATAATACCAATTCCTCCAAGCCACTAGGTCTAGTATGTATTCTACAATGGCAATTAACCTGTAGAATTCCATGCCAAATAAAATTTCTCTGCCTCAACACTCTGCTATTGGTAAACACTTGGTTTTTCTAAAAGGCTTTCAATTATGCTTGAGCAATATTTGATTTTATTTATTTTGTTTTATTAGAAATGGTGGCTGTAAAAGTGATTTTGTAAAGGAAAAGAACAACAAACCTACCAACATCTTGCTGGGCATCACACCATGGATCCTTTCACATTTCAGAGTTAGATTGCTATGCTTCCATTTTAAATATCATGGCAACATCCTGTGGAATCTTGGGATTTGCAGATCAGGGAAGAGTATTTAAAATTCTCAGCCAGAGAGCAATAGTGTCTCACCAAACTACAAATCCCAGGATTCCATAGGATGTTGCAATGGCAGTTAAAATAGGCTATAGCACTATAATAGAGTAGTGTGAAAAGGTCCCGTATGTTCAAATGGATAGTGAAGGCAATAAAGGAAAAGCCACATGTGCTGCAGCTGTGAAAGAAGTAAAGCACTGGAAAAACAGGCAGCTCAAAGTTAGTAGATTTTGTCTGCCTTCCTTTGCCACCCCTATGTGACCTTGGAAAAAGTGCAACTGCTAGTATACTGTGCCAACAGGATTCCAGACAGTTTGTGATTTCCCCCCTCAAAGGCTGGCTGCCTTGAGTTTGTTTTGGTTTTTGGAAATAAGGCAGGGGGAAAAATTGTAGGATAAATAAATGTGTAAGAGGCAAAAATGACAAGCAATTTAAGTAGCTTCACAATCTGGCCACAATTTTAGTGGCCATAAAGTCAGGCTAAGAGTCATGTCACCAGAATGGTCCTGTAAGGCTTATCCTGGCAAGTTTATTACAATGGTGGCAACTACAATCATAACAGGCTTTTTTCCCCTTCAAACAGAGGATGGTAAGCTATTTAGCTGGGATCCTAAGGGTCCACAGTTTTACACAATAACTTTGGATGCTGTTTACAAATCTGACGTAACAGTGTCATAACAGATCTGAATAAATCGTGGATTTGGTTCTTTCCACAAGTTTTAGATTAATAAAGCACTTTGCAATCAACCCATCACTTTAGGAAATGTATGTGTAAAAATTTTGACGTTCACGTTTATTTTGTGATATTACAAAGCAGTATGAGAAAGCAGCCTAAGTCAAATGCAACAAATTCATCAAAAAGAATATACAAAGCGTGCTCTGTTTGTGTAAAATGTAGAAGAGACAAAAGCATTTAGCCAAGATGAATACCTTTCATAACAGTCATTTGAAAACTGAACAATAGCTCATAAACATGTAAAAGCAAAAACCTCTTTGAACATTTTAAAATTTCCTTAAAGGAAAAAAAGGGGGGAACCTATTAGGATTAGTACTTGAGTTCATTTTAGCAAGTTCATATGTTACTTGTTACTCTGCCTAGAAGCTCAAACACTTAAGTTTGCTTTAATTTGGGAACGTCTTGCTTTGAGGCAGCTTCTTGAACCAAAAAAGACAGACAATAAGAGCCATATGTAACCTTCAGACCCCCAAAAAAGAGAGGAAGATGAGAATGCCACTGGCAGATAGACAATAAAGAATACTATTCCCCCTTCAGTACTGCATTTTCACATTTTCTGGGCTGGTGGGAGGAAGAGAAAAACATTAAAAAGACTGCTAGTTAACACAGTTTGGGGGGGGAGCAAGAGGCTATTTTAAAACTGAGTTATCAACTACCTAATATTTGAGTCAATGAATAAATTAGTCAAAAGACATTTACAAAACACAGCACCTGAGGAAAACAAACCCTACAGCAGAATGCTAAAGGCATTATTGCTGAGTTCTGGCTAGCCTAAAACATCAAAACAAACAGTAACTCACTTGTAATCACTACTTTCTTCATGAGAATCTATAATGCGTTCTCTCAGTGGCTTCAGCTCTGTCTGTGATTTTCTACTGGTCTGTGCAAATGGTTTCTGCTCTTTGCTCACTTAGCTGCTCTTGACTTGCTTTCAAGCTGGATTCCATTAGAAGTTTTTCATCCTGACTGGCAAATTCTTGGTCTGAAAGATAATAAAGGGATTGCAGTTTCCAAAGAAGCCAATGACATTTTTGTTTCATTTTTATATTTAACGCAATGTTTTAAGCCTGAGCTATGTGAACTTGCCAAAATTATACTTTTTACCAAAGTCTTTTTACCCTTTTAACCAAAATCATTCTGTTTCCAATTATTAAACATATACATGTACCATTAATTGGGTAGCTTAAAATGAATTTATCAGTGGCCAAATTTTTCCCAGTCTCTGCTAGCTTTGCAGACATGTACCATTATGGAGCAGATTTTCTCAAAAGCAGGTAAGATTTGTTTCATTATTTCAAGAAAGAAATTTTATTTATTATTCATTGTCTCTCTTTATCCAAAAAGGCACATATCTACACTCTGCATCTCGAAAAGAATTAGGATAAAAGACAAACTTCTGCTTTTTTGTCTCCATTGTGTCGGTACCCCATAGTATAAACAAAATCTCATCCAAGGTCATCCAATAGATGGCACTCTTTCATTAGACCAAAGAAACTAGGGCAGTGTGTTTCAGCCTTCTTCAGAAAAATAGGCAATTTAAGACAAAGACATTTTTCCTTTGTTCTTTTGTTGACCATATTCTAAGAAATATACATACATAGGCTTTCATTTAAATATGTGTCCTTTAGCACAGATTTATAGCTGCCTGCTCTTAAAAAAAGTCTCTAGCAAATATACATCTCTCAACACTTATTTGCTAATATTGTCCAAATTTAATGAGGTACAGAATTAAAATTTCAGAATAAACATTAATCAATGAAGGCTGCTTTATTTCCAAAACTGACGCCTGTTAGTCAAGACTGTGCACATAGGTCAAACCTTTAAAAGAGGGAAGAGGAGAAGGTAAAGCACCTTGCTGGGAAGGCATCAAAGAGAAAATTAAGAAGGTCACATATTCATAAATGGCAAAGCTCTTCAAATATCTCGCTTTTAATAACCCTGGTTTATGTCAGAAGGATGATGTGTAAATTAGGCTTCAATTAATTCGGAGCAAAGGGACTAAAGCCGTATAAAAACCAATATTGTCATAACAAGAATTGGAAAACTAGTCTTTGCAAACAGCCTACATTTGTCTTACATATTTGAAATCAATCTTAGTTGCCCTGATGAGCTGGGTCTAAATAAAAGTATTTAATAAACAATTAGAAGCATCTGGAATATTCAGGAGCCACAATGATTGCCATCGACCTAGACGTCTTGTACAGAAAAAACTGCAGTACTAAAAAGGTTTTATCTTGGCACGGTCCTATTTCAATAAGCATGTGTCTGAACTCTTGTGTGTATGTGTGTCTGTCTGTTTGTTCAGGATGGGAGATATTATGTTCTCCCATCCAAAACACCCACATGCACGCAGGCTCAGACATATTCTTATTGAAACAGAACTATTTTACTATAAAATGTTTTTGAAGCATTACATTATTATACGTATAATGCTGCATATTGAACCTATATATCTGGAGAGAAAGAAAAAGAGAGCAGGAAGGAACTGTTCTAATGGACATGTTTATATATTGGTTTTACAAATTGTAAGAAATTTTGTAGCCTGCAGAGCAAGATCACCAAGGAGCGTTAGCTACAACTATTTAATAAAATGATAGAATACAATGCACAGAACAGACTGTTTTAAAGCACCAAAAATGCAAATAAATCAGCAGCTGAGTGAGGAACGTTACGATATCCTTCAGTAAGTCTTAGCAATTTGTTATTTTGTTTTACAGGATTGGTCTTGGCATTAGAAATGCACCCTGCCATAAAAGACTGTAAATGCAATATTACTTCCTGCATATAGAAAAGCTTTGTTTTGATTTGCTTGTTAGAAAAATATAAGGATTCAAATCAAAAAAGGGTTTTAAAAACACACACACACACATATTAATATTGATCTTTGTAATTTCCAAATACAGACAGCTAAAAAAAAAAATCAAGTGTAGTTCAAATGTAGGCCATATATACATGAACGATTAGTTATCCCAAGATGAAACTAATTTGAAATATTGCATTTTCCCCCAAAGAGCAAACCTGTAGATATAAACATCAAGGTATGTGTGTGCTTTCTGAGAGACTTGCCCTTTCAAACCAATAAAGTCCATTTATTTTTCCCAATTCTCTTAAGAATCTATTCTATTTCACAAAGGGTTAAATTATTTTAAGTTTACCTATGCCTTGGACTTGAGCCTTGGCTGATCCCAAGCCAGAGGCACTAGCAGCTGCATGCTTTATTTACAATCCCTTTGTCAGACTTACAACTGCCTCAGGCTATAACATAGTGTACCTAATGTTCAAACTGGCAGGTAATCTTATGTCAAACATACTTCTTTGATTTAAAGTGATCAATAGATTCTTGTAAAGAGGTAATTTCTCTGATGTTTCCACCTTGGCTTTCTTACAGGTGATTCACACAAAAGCCTGCTTATATGATGTACAAACAATAAACAGAAAGCTATAATCATGTTTTTTCAGATGTTTCCGGTGCACAACGATTTTGGATCAATACCCTGTGTAATACAATTATCTGCAATGATCTGGTTGTATTGAAAAAGAATTTGCAGCAAACCTCTAGGGGGTTTTATCCAGAAACATGTGTCTGACCATGTTGTGAATAGTGGAAGAGAAAATTAAGGGTTTGACACAAGCTGTCCATTACCTTCCAAATGATTTCATTAATATTTTATTTGTTAAAAATCATAGCTTTCAAAACTTTACTATCAGGTGGATCCATAATATTATAGGATGAGAATCAGGTCATGTCTCTTTGGTATCGACTGTAGCCTGGAAAACACCTTCTAACATAGTAAACAAGATGCCAAGGCTCCAGATACTAGGGTAGAAACTATGGAAAGGGAATTTGGGGCTGTGTGGTACCGAATGCTCTTTGAACGCCTGGCAAAATGAACTGAGAAATTGTGTGTGTGTGTGTGTGTGTGTGTGTGTGCGCGCACACACACACACACACAGCTGGTTCCAGTGCATGTGAGAATAGCTCTTTGTTTTCCAGGGATTCAAGCAAGCCTTTCTGAGCTGTAAGAATTTTATACTGGCAATTAATTGTGTCACTTAAAAATAACGATTACTTCCAAATATACTAAATATCATACATATATAGAAACACCAAGAGAAACATCTCTCTCTTTATCTGTGTCTGTGTTTTTGTAATCTGTTAATTCAAAACATATACAATCAGTAAGTGTACCAAGCTTTCTAAAGCAGAAATGGTCTCCCCCCCCCCAATATATATATTTTTTCACTATTCCATGGCATGCAGAAACAAAGGGACATGGTTGTGTTTATTTCTGTTGATGAAACTGCTTTCTCCAGCCCTAAATTCTCCCTAAAGCTGGACAGGGAACCTTTTGTGTTCATTTGATTACAGCAATCTTTTGTCTGTATGATTGATATTTCTATTCTATTAGCCTGTGCCAAATTCACAGTGCAGTAACGTTACTATTTTCATATGTGATTACCTCGTCCCTCTGCAATGCTCCCTTGCTCATCCTCCCAGCTCCTGTTTTACCTGCTGAATCTGAGGTCTAAATATGATGGCTTTTCTTGCCTTCTGATTCTTTCTTTCTGTGTGTCCTGGATACTTAGCGTTCAGCTTCTTGACCATACTGTCAAAGTGCTCCACCTCAGCCACTTTAGCTTTGATATCTTCCATCGCCTGCAGGAGAGCCACTCTCTCGGAAGGTCATCTCTTATGCGTATTGCCTCTGAAGACAAAAAGCATTCCAAGAGTACCTTTTATGATGAACTGAGTTTTTTATTAAAAAGAAAAAAGTTGCATCATGCTCTTTTGAGGTAAATATTAAAGGAGAATATATATATATATACACACACATACATACAGAGAGAGAGAGAGAGAGAGGGAGATACACCTTTTTCTCGTTACTGATGAGGTCATGTCCTCATATGTCCTCAAGGAGCAACAATTCCACACATTTTGCTCATTATTTTTTTTAAAAAAAATCATTTGACAGAAAATATTATACCAAACAATTATTAAACATATTAATTAATATTTCAAATGAAACTGTTCCATATAGCACTGAGAGGAATTGGGAGATAAACAGGAAAACCACTGTTAGATTTCAGTATGTGATAGAGGTTTTTTTTAAGGTGTTGAATAAAATAAAATATTAAGATTGGAACAAACAGCAACAAAAACTCTCATTCAGCTGGTAAGAAGGTCAATGAATGTGTAAAAGCAAACAGAGTAAGATAGACACTCGTTCTATTTTGTAGATAACTTAAATATTATTTCTTGAGACAAAGAAAATGCTGTCATTCTAATTCAAATATCATAACTGTTTTTTTAAAAGAGGGGAATCCCATAATCAATATCATTTTTAAAATACTAAAACAAAAGGAGAATGTTTAAACTTCTATTTTGTTAAGCTGACAACATTTTAGTTATAATTTTAAATATCAGTATTTAAAATATATTTAAATAAAATATTAAATATTTAAATTAAATTATTTTAAATACACTTTTAAAATATATGTTCAACTTGTTTCCAATTTACTCATGAATATGCAGATCCAAATAAGCATGACAGTAAAAAAGATATAGAAGTTTAGCCAATACATTTAACTTTCTCATCACCCAGATCTGATTTCTCACAAGCATCTGTGCTTCATTGGCTTAGTGCCACACCTTGATTCTCTATCATGCTCCATCATGCTTCTTTTAATCTGAATATTTAGTACTCTTTCATGTCTTAATTACAGCAAATTGCACACAGTTGGCACCATTGCTTGAAATTAATCCCAGAGTACTTTGTTTCTGTCAAGCACAGTCAAAGCCTTAGAGAATAATAGTAAATGTTATTGCAGATCTAAATTTAAATGACTGTCTATGTATTTAACGTAAGCCTTTAATTATTCGTGCTGTACTGTTTTTGGTTCAGATGTTAAACATTCTTCATTGAGAAGGCAAAATTGCTCCAGACAACTTAAAACCTGCAGATATGTTTGGCTGTGATGTTAACATGACAATAATTATTTGTATTAACATATTTTTCAGGTGTGTAAAACTGAAGATGGTACACAATATCCTGACATGATTCCATTTCACTTGTCATTGTTATTTTTGTAAAAAGATTTCAAAAAAACTGTCAAAGTTATTTTTAGGGGTTTTACTTCAGTGTGTCTGGATTTTTAAAAGATAATTATTCTTATTTAAGAAATTGCAAATACTTAAAATTATATTTCTTTACCCAACATGTTTCTATAAAATATAGGTAGCATGTCTCCAGGGAAGCTAAGAAAATACAGGCTTTGTCACTCTGCCGTTTGGATTCTGCCTTTTCAATCACTGTCCGAATAGCCACTTTAACAAAACAGAAGTGCATAGCAAGGCTGCAAAAATGCCACCACCTGCTTAACATAATGAAATCTTTATGCAATAGGTTCCAGAAACCTCAGTGTGGGGTTATTCTCTTCCACCCCTTTGCCTGCAAGATAATGCATATCATTTCCTCTTCCATGTATGTTACACAGATTTTTGCATGACTATAGCATAAAGAGCTCCAGTCCTCTGTATGTTTTTATAGAGGAAAAATGCCTCCAGGTTGGTCTCTGATATTGGACATAGTCACCGCTAAAATGGGAATTGTGCTTTCTAAATCGCTACAGACGTTTACAATGCTATGTTCATTCTATTTCATAACAACATGCTTTCCATGGTGGGGGCAGGGGTGGATTTGTTATCAAGAATGCAAACCTATCTTGAGTGTTGAGACAAACACCAAAGAAATGGGTACTTACAAAAATTTGTGATAAAATTGTATAGCATTTTCCCCCAGTTCCTTTCCTTTAGTATGTGTGTGTATATATATCTATGAATGAAGTGCTGCACATCCCAGCTTCTCACATTCTCTTTTGCAATTCGATTTTTCAAGAAGATAGCTGTTTTGCTCATTTTTCTCATCACAAGAGTGTACCTGATCTTTCCGACTACAAAGTTTCCTGGCATCTGCAAGGTCCCTTTCAAGCTGCGTTATCTGCTGTTCTAGCTGAGCAAGTACCATTTCGTGTTTCTGCCAGAAAGCTATTACATTCAGATGCAACAGCTGCAGAGGGTTTCCCTAGATTTTCTATCTTAAAAAACAGTCTCCTTTGGTTATGAGGTATATTAGCAGTTTCATGGTTTTGTTCCTGTAGGCTCCGATTCCTACTTTTCTACTGAAGATGCCTTATATATCTTTGGTTATATTTTCCCTTAGAAAACTGTTTTTTAAAAAAAAATCATATATAGTTACAGAAAATACAGTTGACTGTACTTTATTCCATTAGCTGTTATATAAGAATATTCATGACAACAAAGACTCAGAAGATGAACAAATGAATATAACATATTCTGATGTGCAGTTTCCCAAAAGAATTAATGTTTTCAAAGTTTTTTCTCTGCAACTTTGATTTCAGAGATCAAACTCTCTGTACCAGGCTGGGAAAGGACACAGGAAAATCCACATCAATTTCAAGAAAAAGGACATCTTGGGGGAAAAACATGGTCAAAACAGTCATGATATACAAGATCTATGGCTTGGTTTTCTAGAGTGATTGTTTCCAAATTTATAACAGTCTGGAACATGGGACAACTCTGATTCTGATTGGATCAAAAGTGTCAGAGAGGGAATGTTTAACCCTTTTGCATATACCATTGCCCCAGACAAAAGAAACATTCACATGTATACATGAATATTAGATTTAGAGTTGAAAACAGGCATAGCCACCACTCCCCCACTCCTTGCAAATGCTTTGAGAGAAGATTTAGATTACAAAAATGATAGAAACATTAAATGCCCCTTCCTTTAGTCTTGCTGCCCCAATAAAATCTGCATTCCTGGCACTGTTTAAAAAATAAGCCAGAAAAAGTGTCTTGTGAAATTCCAGAGGAGTAATACTAACTGTTTCTGCTTTGATCAGACCTTGTATAGAATACTGTGTCCAGTTCTAGACACCACAGTTCAAGAAAACGGAGATATCAGTAGTGGGTGCAGGAAGTGAAGACAGCACTAGGTGACACCTAAAAGAAGGGTGAACACCTGTTGGGGGGGCCACTCACTGTCTGTGCCAGGACCCCCTCCCTGACCACCCCCTCCACCAGCCAGAGCACCTTTGCTGTCCATTGGCTGGAACTGCTTGTGGGGGTGGGATGCTGCTGCCACACAACAGTTCTTTCCAGTTCTGCAGGATAGCTGGCCAGGTGAGAAAAGGGTGGCAGTGGTGGTCATGGTGGTAGCAGCCTTGGCAGCAGGGATGACCATGGACCTCTTGCCTTCCACAAAAGGAAAGGAGTTTGTGGCTGCCACAATCTTTGCCGTTTCTGACTCAGCCAAAACCCTGCCAGATCCAGAAGGGGCTTCCAGGCAGCAGCACCCCACTCTCATCAGTGGCCATTGTTGGGAATGGGCTGCCTTCTAAGTCTTCTCACCTTCCAAAAGGGGCTGCCACGTGGCAGCAGCTACTCACCCTCTACCAAGTGGGAAGGGACTGTCTTCCAGATCAGGTGGGGATATTGGCTGGGTAGTAAATGGAGAGAAAGAGACATGCCTAATGAAATAATGTATACCTGGGTGCAAAATCTTTTAACCCCAACAACCATCCCTAATAGATAGATAGACACATAAAATTTCTCTCTCTCAAGCTCCTGCACATTTCCACAGAGAGGATTTGTGAAATTTAAGGCTCCTTTCTATAACCCCAAATGAAATCAAGAGATTGCTAGCAGGAGAGCTGGAAGGAAACTTATCAACCTCCATCACCCTAGGAAGATGTAGTATAGTGGGCTCTTGGTATGTGCAGATATTTTGTTCCAGGACCCCTTGTGATTACTGAAATCCATGGATGTTCAAGTCCCATTAAATACAATGGCACATTACATTTAATATGCCATTGAATATTACAGTGGGACCTCAGTATCTGCGTGAGAGCCATTCCAGATCCCCCACCAAAGGATACCAAAATCTGCAGAACCTCAAATCCTGTTTTCCGCAATGCCAGTATGGGCATGTGGCCGTGCTGCCATTAGGGACAATGGGACTTCTGGTGAAGTTTCATTGTTCCTACGGCAGCACAGCTGCATACACACACCACCAATGAGGAAAACGGGGCCTTGCAATTTGTGGATACTTAAATCCATGGATGGCAAGTCTGTGGATACTGAGGTCCCACTCTCTGTGTGTGTGTGTGTGAGAAAGAGAGAGAGAGTGAGTGTGAGTGTGAGTGTGTGTGTAAGGGACACCAAAGTAAAATTATACATAAAATGGTAAAATCAACCTTTGCTTTTTGGAATTTATATTTTTAAAAAATATTTTCAAGCTGTGGATGGCTGAATCTGTGGATAAAAAAATGTGGATATGGAGAGCCAACCATAGTATTTTAGGGATTGGAAAATCCTAAACATCCAGTACTTTCACCACCCCAGTGATCTCCACAGAGATCTTTATATGCACACATAGAGATGTTGCCAAAGACAGCAGAAGCAACATTAGTCTGTTTGGTTTGCTCTTCTCTGTTTTCCTATATGAGAAAAGTTGATCTCATAAAAAATAGTAATAATACCAAGGGTCTGTCATTCTGAAAAGCAAAACAGACTAAAGAAAGCAGAGGGAATGTTCTTACTTGGTGTGCAAAGATTAATGGATTTTCTGCCCTCTGACAAGGTTTGTTAACAAGCCAAAAACATGCATATGGGGAAGACTTCAAGACACTGTAAATAAAAAGATCAATGTGGAAATCAAGTCCCTTTCCAAAGATGTTAAGTTCTCTCTAAGGGCTTTCTGTAAGGGCCACCAACACAGTTAATACCAGAATTTTGTTATGGCTGGCACTTTCATACTTTCTCCTCCCTTTCATAATCCACTTCATATTACTGAGAGCAATGCTTTCTCTGGTTACAATGTACATTGAGTAATGTGCTCATGTTTCCTTAGAATTTCCCAAACTCTCATAAACGAAAGAGAAATTCTGTCTTTCTTCTAGAGAAAAATGCATAATTATTTTGCATTTGTATTCCCTTGTGCATTTTGGGAAGTTACATGTGGAAACTGCAGCACAGAAAGTATCTGAGAGTAAGTACCCCAACCTGAGTTATACAGCAGTAATATATGAAAATGCCTTACATGGATTGTTTGCCCCTTGTGAGTAAGTTTGGGTTGTGAAGTCCACACAGAGGGGCAACTGTACTTTTGTCTCTTGTACTCAGCTTCTTGCAGCTACTTAAGCAACCTGAGGTCAAAGAGGAAAAGTGAGAGGAGGAGAGAGAAACTGGAAAATTTTAAAACCAGCTGGAAAAGTAGGATGGGAAAGGGTTAATTCAATCCATTATTGATGCTAGGCACTGATTTAGAAATCATCCAGCTCTTTACATGCCTGCCAAACTTAGACATTGAATGGTATAAAATGCATTCCAACACTGAGACTCAGCCAACTTTTAGAGGTGCCAGCTGAGGGTACATCTTCAAATAGTAAATAAAGAGAAGAACCAAAGCCAGCCATATGTTCAGGTTTACATGGCCCAATGCTCCACTTTGTAGCTCCCACTTCAGTTATTCCTGCAGTGTCATGTCATCCACACCAGGACCTTCAATGCAATCTCTTTTTTGTCCAACTGCCTTGCGCTTTCTCAAGAACTATCATCTTTTGCAATAAGTTATGTAATCTTTGCCCAGTTAACACATCTAGTGGTCATGCTGGCCAGACGTTCCTGAGGTTTGTAAGGCCAAAAAAAATCACACAGGTCTGCAAAATCGAGGGTCATAAAAACTTTATAAAAAAACTATGCTAGTTTTATATGAATTTGATGTTCTAAATCCAAAAATTTCCTCACATTTGCTCCATCACATATATTTTTTTCACAACTTGTTTTGACATTGCTGTATTGTAATATGTGACTGAAAGAAATGATCCTGCAAAGAGTAAGAAAGGGAATCTCTGAAGATGCCAGCCACGGATGCTGGCGAAATGACAGGAATAAACTCTTATAGAACATAGCCACATAGCCCAAAAAGCCCACAAAAAACTAAAAAGTAAGAAAGGGGTTAATATCTTTTAATACATTTTCAGAACACTTTAATTCACTGATATGAAACACCATAATCTGTTTAAAACTACTAAAAGAAATCACAGTGGAATATCAACATTCACACCTAATCAAAGCTGAGTAATGACGAAATAAAAAAAATTGTGAAACATCTGTGTGCGGTATGACATGTTTATTGTATTTTTCAAATTCAGCCCCCCCCCCCCCAAATTTTAAAAAGTTAAAATGCTGAAAAACATTTTTCATTGCAGTTATCCACACTCTGCATTAAATCCTGACTTAGTATTAAAAACAACTATGTATTATAATTAAAACTTCCAAAAGTTATTATCTCTTTTTTTCTTTTTAAAAAAGCGGAACAGTTTTAAAATATATTTAAAAAAAACAAATTTGTTTTCCCTACCAGCTCTGGAATCTGAACATGTCAGAACTTATTGGTTGCTATCTTAGTGCCACCGCATGTAGGATTGAGCTGCTAGTTTAATATATTGTTACTTTGAGTTTTTTGGGGGGAGAGGTCAATTTACGTCCCACTTTTCCTCAGAAGAGCACACAGTGACTAACAATTTATATAAATGCACAGTTAAAATCACAAAGCAGAAATATCTAAAACCACAAATGACATATACTGTATAAAATGACAAATATCTAAAATTACAAAATGTCTGCTAAAATACAAATAAAAGTGATACAAACAAGCAGTAACAAAAGACAGACTGAGCACTTACTTTTTCCCTGAAACCTTTTACAAATGGGTATGTTTTAAGTGCCACCTGAAATACTAAATTATGGGAGACAATAAGGACTTGAACAAAAAAACGGGGGCATAGCAGGATGGTCCCATCAATATAGTGCAATAGCGTGAAGATTTTCACATGAAGTTGTACAATATAGCAATTATTCTGTGATTATCCCATTAATAAAATAAAATAAATAAAATAAAATAGGAATTCTAGTGCCAATTTTTATTCATGGAAAAATCCAAAAATAAAAAGCAGCTCTAGAATTACTCTTTATTTACATGATAATCGCTGAATAATTGTGATATCGTGCAACGTCATGTGAAAATGTTCATGCAATTCTGTGATATTGACAGGAGCATCCCACTGTGCTCCCATCTTTTTGTCTTTGTGATAAAGTCCTTACAGTAAGTTGAAATGGAATTGTGATGGAGTTCCAGAACTGGGATGCCACCACTGAGAATGCCCTGCTCTGTGGAGTACATCATTACTACTCCTACGTATAATAACAGGAATCAGAACCCTGATATGGATGAATCTTGAATGCTTGCAATTTCTGTGCTCTGAATCCCATAGAACACAACAAGATATCAACAATGTGATTCTTAAAGGAATGCCATCATGTAGTCACATCAGTACAAGAAGGTGTCTGTCAGAGTGCGAGACCAGAATCCTGGACAATCAACCAGTCAGCTTGGTTGATAAATCAACAGCACTTTATTGATAATTCCAGAATCAGCAATTCCACATCACTCAGCTTCTTAGCTGAGACTGACCCCTTCCAGCCAAACCAATGCATAAATTTCCCCCTGAGCCAAACTACTCCACCCCTAGCAAAAGCCTGCGCAACAGGACCCCTCCTTCCTTTCACTAGTTCCCATCCTCCATTCCTTTTCCCTGAGCTGCTCTTCTCACAGAAACGAAACTACATTCCCAGCCTCTGTGAGCCAGACCCTCAAGGACACCAGATAGCCCACACCTGGTCCAGCCTAGCACTACATATCACTATCTCTAAAGCTTAGCCAAAGCGCAACCCATCCCCCCAGCATCCACAGTTACAATATATCTGAGAGAATACATCAGGATTCTAACAGTGTCTCTGCTGGATGTATGTGTTCCCCTTATTGGTTTATGCTCAATCACACAACTGCAATAAAATAAAATAATAAAACTTTTATTTGTATCCCGTTCTCCTACCATAAGGCAATCAGAATGGCTTACAGTATAAAAACATCCGATACACAACACAATATATCATAAACCCCCCCTTAAAAAAGAATTAAACATATTACTATTAAAATCACTCTATTAAATAAACTATTAAAACCAATAACAACAGGCGAGTAGTGGCATAATATAAAATATGCAGCATATGTGGGGGGTTCTTTCATGGTGGGTGAAAACTATTCCGGAAAGGCCTGTTCCGGAAAGAACCATCTTAATAGCCTTTTTGAAGCTATCCAGGTTGGTGATTTGACGGATCTCTTCCGGAAAATGTTCCACAATCTGTGAGCGATAATGGAGAATGTCCTCTGGGAGGTTGCAGTGGCCGTGGAGGGGATATTGTTCCTGCCATGCATTGGATTGGGTGTATATTGATCAGTTATCTCAGCCCTCATATGTGTTGTCTCTCCCCCCTCTTAAGTTGCTGTCTCATTTTTAAAATTTAATTTCCAGAAAAGTGGTGCAATCTCATACAGATATAATGACATGTAAGTCATACTGAATTCAACTGTGCTTACATCCAGGAAAATGTCTTATAGTGCTTACCCCATGTGAACCACCCCACCATGCCCCACCCCTGGTCACACTACTCAAAAGGACATCTAAAAGCAAGCAAATATTCAAAGATCAAAGATTCAAAGCTTCACATATGTCTGGAGTACAATGAAAAATTAAAAATGATGCTGACTCTTCCAGCCCTCCATAGGTAAGGAAGAATCAGGTGTCACTGCTCTGGCAACTCAGTGCAGTCACCACCCATCAACCTTCCCCCAACTTCTCTCCAGCCCCACCTCCCAAACCTACCCAAATCTCAATTCAAGAATCAAATCACATGTTTTTAAAAAATGAGTTCCCCAAAAAAGAATGGTGTAAACTGGAGGGTTTTCTTTTAATAACCTTAAAATCCTCAGCCATTGACTAAAGAAGTGTGTCCCAACAGGACTGAAATAGAGGTAAGGATACATTATTTCACCCTTGTAGATTCAGACAAAGTGGTGATCACACTGCATGACCCTTTTTCTGAATGTGGTTCTTTTTCTGATATGCAGTTGCTTGCACAATATACTTGCTTATTGTCCCACTGTGCAATAGGGAATGCACAATGGCTGTTTCCTCAGTCCCACTGAATCAAGTGGTACATTGAAAGCCTGGACAAATAGTAATATGCCATTTGAGAATGTGTAACTGCTTGTGCATTAATTATACTTGTTAAACACTACTTATACCACTGTGACCCAAAACAGACATTATGCAGTGGCAAACCACCACCTCCCACATGATATGGGTATTTTCATGTGCACAAAACACCAAATAGCATTCCAGTCATTTTGGTATATTTGACATTGTATCTTAATACAAAAGAGCCCATGGGTTTTGATATGAAACTGTCCCAAATATAAGCCAGAATTGTCCAATAAAATAACCCATCCAGCCAGCTGGACTAGTTTAAAGTACATAAATCATTTACCAAGTCCTTTGCTATTTCTTGAATGAATTTATGTACATCAATTATGATGGAAGTCTAGTCAAACTTCAGTTGTGTCTCCATATAATTAACCCACAAAACAAATAAAATTTGCTATCTTACATTTTCATAGTTTCTTCTTCCAAACACAGACTTCATTTAAAATTTAAATTATTATCTAAGTATAAATATTTAAATAATTAATTTCAATGTTAAATTAATAATAGAATAAAAAGTAAATCATCCCATGTCATTTCTTTTAAAACATATGTGGGCAAGGCAGGGGGAGAGACAGGAGGACAGACAAAGATTGGGAGAGGGTTGAATTATAACTAAATGTTGTTACATTCAGAATTAAAAGTTTGAGTTAAGCTGATTTGAAACATCAGCCCTTGACACAGCTTTTTTGTTGTTAACTGCCATCAGGTTGATTCAACCTATGGCAACCCTATGATTCAACCTCTATGTCCCCCTGTCCCCAGCATCTTTGCTCAGGTCCTGCAGCCTCGGCCCATGGTTTTCTTGACTGAGTATATGCATTTAGTATGCTGTCTTCCTCTCTTTCTACTAACCTCCACTTTTCCTAGCATCATTTTATTTCCTAGTGAGTCATGTCTTCTCATGATATGTCCAAAGTACAACTGTCTCAATTCAGCCATCTTGGGTTCTAGGGAGACTTTAGGCTTGATGTGTTCTAGGATACATTTATTTGTCTTTTTAACAGTCCAGAGTATCTGTAGAACTCTTCTCCAGCACCACATTTAAAATAAGCTTATTTTCTTCCTATCATCTTTCTTCACTGTCCAGCTTTCACAACCATAGATAGAAACTGGAAATATGATGGTATGGACAATCCTAACTTTTAATATTCAATTATGTATATTTATGCTTCACCACGGTGTTTTAAGGTTGAGGGGGACACAGAGATGGAGCTGCTCCCATTGATTTTGATATCCAAGGGCCAAGGACCAAATAGCCAGCAGAGCTCCATGTAAATATTGGTCTGCCCAACCATGAATAAAGTTAAGTTTGGAGAGAGATTTATGGCACAATCACATATATGGCCTATATCCAACTAGCACAGTTGTGGGCTTCTCATCTCCTTGGAGCCCACCAAAAATACCTAGAGACCTACTCCAGATGTTTCCCATGACATCTGTATCATATGATGATTAGGACACACACAAAGGAGGAGAAGAGAAGGTGCACCCTCCTGGTTTTGGTGGGCATAACCTGGGCATAGTTTTGCATGATCTCATAAGAGCCTGCATTGATTTATTTGGATGTGTTGCATATACTCTCTGTTGGGAAAAGAGCAATAGTTTGTTTGATTGTCCATGGGTCATTTCACACTATACAACAATAGTGTTTTGATTCCATTTTAACTGCAATGGCTGTTGAAATCACAGTTAAACTGTGGTTTGTAGTTTGGTAAGTCACTGAAGCTTTCTGGTTGAGAATTCTAAATACCTGTGCCAAAACTGCAAATCCCCGGATTCCATAATATGTTGTCATGGGAGTTAAAGTGGAATCATAGTACTACAACTTCATAACGTAAGAAGATCCCATGTTATTCTTTGAGCTATGGAAGATCTTTATGTACATCTGCACACCTGCCCTTGGTATATATGATTATTATAAGGTTCCAACAGAAAAAGAAATGCAGGGCTCATCCGGGCAATGAAAGAGGCATGGGCCAATCAAAGCCACAAAACAATTCCCGCCCAACCCCCAAAGATGGACAATCTCCTTTTAATCTCTCTGAATGTTACAAATCTCCCATCATAACGATTCTATCAACACAAATCAAGTGCTAGTTGTCTAAGTGTATCAGATATCTTCTGATATTTTCATATGAGATTTCTCCACTCTCGAGAAAACGAAGACTCTCTCGCTTAGCTTCTCATTCTTTCAGGATGAATCTCAGGACTTTTTAAAAAGATCTACAACACTGATTTATCTATTAAAAAAAAAGAAATGAGTTATCACTTTTAGATGAGCTTTATTCTGTGCACTGAGCATAAAAGACCCATATCAAGCAATTTTTCATGATTACCAGTCAATAAGCAACATTAATTAAAACAAAAAGGCTACAAAGTTTAAAGAGAACTAAAAAGGAGACAAGGTCATCATCAATTTTTCTCTCCCATGAAGCCAACTTCAAATCGGCTGTTAAGAACAACCAACTCCCAAGAAACATACAGAAAAAAAGAAGCATGTTCTAACATCACTTATTTTCTTTTCACATTTGTTTTTGTTTTCCTACAGCATTTTTTTTTATTTTAATTTTTGATAACCATCACAAAATCCAACCATTCTTCTCAGGCCAAACCAGACAGGTCTATAGACATGATTTCTCATGGATATTTGAAACATTAAGTGCAGCTGCAGGAAGGCCCAATGTAGACTGGAACTGGGAGACAGGAGTCAATCAGTTTCTTTCCTCATTTTTTAAAATATCCAGATTGTTCTCCCTAACTCTGGGACTCCTATCTGGCCTTCAGAAACAAGCTTACAGGTAAGCATATCATGCTGACTGGTTTTCCAAACAGAACAAACAGCAGTTACAGAAAGACAACTGAGAGCCAATCCAGCACAGTCCTTTTTCAATAGTGAAGCATAGCTTTCCTTTCTCTTTTGTAATAATTCTGAAGGAAAGAGAGAACTGGGTGCAGTGAAAGCCAAATTTGCCAAACCCAATTTGTTTGAACTGCCCTTTGCCAAAGAAAAGGATTCTGGATTTTTATAAGTCTACAGTTATCTCACATTCTTCCTAAACCAAAGTGCTTGCTTTGGGGCGGGGTGGGGTGGATGAATTTTTGCTTAGAAACTGTTAATGTTTTATTTCATTCATTTCATTTTATACATCTGTTTCGTATCTCCAAAACTGTCTGAAGAAGAATATATAAATATACAAACAAATACAATTGTAGGAAGAGAAACATTACAATTCAATCAGCTGATAAAACTGATAAAAAATACCAATCTTTCAGTTAAACAACTTAGGCTACAAGAAAAGGTTAGAATCATAGAATCATAGAATTGTAGAGTTGGAAGAAACCACACAGGACATCCAGTCCAACCCCCTGCCATGCAGGAAATCTTAATAA